>NC_053451.1:41087890-41398729 GCF_015227805.2 Hirundo rustica
ACACCACGAGCTACAGAGAGAGAGACAAAGACTCCGAGCAGATTTAACTCTTTCTTAGCAACATGAAGCTTCCAGAGCTTAGCCCTTCTCTGAGAGAGTAAGAAAGGACAGAGTGAACATAAAGAACAACACCAGCATAAAGTCAGTAGAGCAAGAGTGAAAAGACTATTAGGACAGAGGGTTGAAGAGTTGGTTGTTCTATTCTTACTTGAGCCATGGAAATGAACTGTATATTTAGATCATTCCTTTAAATCATAGGAAAGATATGCATTTGGGGAGATGATTGTTTTAATTTGTGTGTAGATTTGAGCAGAAGTGTTTGTGATGAACTAAGTAATATCCTATAAGATGCTTGAACAGAGATAAAGATGAGAAGCCCCCTGTGCCAGTGAAGAAGTGAGAAGATATCTCTGTACCTTGAGGTAAAGAATCCTTTGCTTTGGAGTTACTCATCTTTAAAAAAGTGACACCCCAATATGCAAAAGTCTAAGACCCATGACCCATAAGCAGCTTGGGAAACTGCTCCTGGGAGGGTCACAAAGGCAGGTTTCTCTGGGCGGTTGGTTTTGGGACAGTTTAAAACCCACAAGAGAACTGTTCTAAGTTGTCAGTGGGATCCATGACTCTAAGAGAGACTCTTCCCCTAAAGAATTGATGAAAGACTATTGTCAGATAGTGAAACTGACTGAAAATTACAAGTTTTGTCTCTTTATGTTGTTTTGTAAGAAAGTGAACAGTTTTTAAGGGGAGGGAAGAGCGTTTTTGAAGTTTCATTCCGTTTTAGGGGTTTTTTTCCAACTTTCTTTTTTTTTTCTATTCTTTTAGTGTATGTTAATAAAACTATTTGTTAATTTTAAGGTTGATCCTGCTTTGTTTTTCTCCTAGTCTCTCTCCCACAGAAAAAGTACTAAAACCAAAATTCAGTGAACGTGAAACCACTACACCTGAAGATACAGCTATTACTGTATTACTATCTTCAGAAATTTAAGCTCCTCTCCTAATTTTTGGTTGTTTTATTTGTTGGTCAGGTGTCAATTCAAGATACTGCTATTTTTGGTCCAACATATCTGCCATGCTGTTGCAACTCCGTAGTCTTCCCTGGGCAGCAAGAGGTCGTTACAGTCTCCCAGCCACCCTAACATCCAAGGGACTTGAACAGTAATACAGATTACAGCCCAAGTTTTCCTGAGCTTTTCATATTGCATGGTTTAGTTTTTAAGATCCTGAAGCCAGAACAATGAGAGGCCATACAAAATACTCAGTATCCTTGAAAAGTTTCATCCCATGCCTACTACTCGAAAATGAGATCATATTAGCTAAGTTTTGCAAGTGCTACTGCACTTTGATTGTATTTTTATCAAGGGTTGTTGCAGTTTTTAGCTCAGATTTCTACACTTAAAAAAAATATGTCTTGTATGGGGAGAAGTACTATTCTAAGACTCACTTGAGACCCACAAGATTCATTCTAAGACTCACAAGAGCAGCAGTCTTCAAAAATTGTCCTGAGTAATTAATGGGAAACTTGTTCTTAAAGGGAGAGGAATATAAACTCTACAGAGAGGAAGAGTCACTGCTGCCATCTCACAGCCTGCCTTTTGCACCTAATTTCTCAGGATAACTAGGTAATCCACTCACTAGGGGAGCAAGATGACCCTTTGCAGAGCCTGAAACCTCTGAGCAACCATCCTACTCTGTGCTCCTACGGGACAGAGGAAAGCAGAAGACAAGCAGCGGACACAGCACAGGCAGATCATCAAGCGTTCACATTTATCCTTCAGGGCTAAGAGAAGCTTGAGAGCTCTCAGAGCATAGGGCTTCTCTTTCAATAAGCACCACTAGGACAGCACACATGTAACTTTCAAGAAGTCCTCTCTCACATATCCCCAAATGAAGTTCTATAACCTTTCAATTACCATTTTGAAAGCTTTTTTTAGGTAATACACTTGGATCACTGTAGTTTTGCTGAAATTAACTATAAATTAATAAATCCGGATGGAAAAAAACCCAAATAAGCATAACTTCAACTCACGTACAATACCTTAGTAAATGAAGATAATAAACTGGAAGTTCCTAGTACATGTTTCTTTCATTAAGAAATTTTTGTAAGACTTGTAAATTTAAAGTAATTTTAAGTTATCTTTAGGAAGAAAAGCATATAACTAACAATTTGCACAGTGGAATTAAAACTAGTACAGAAAATCAATTACTGCATTGAAAAGCAGAAAGAAAAACTGGTTTATAATTTTCTATATTGAAAAACAGTTCCTTAGGAACAATTCTCACAGAAGTTTGCTGTGGGCTATTACTACTTGGCAGGCCCAGGACATGTACACAGTGCAGGACTAACGAAGTTCATCAGTCTGGCCTGGCTATCTGTTCCAAGTAAGGGGAGGAAATCATGACCAGAAAAGCTGAATCATGTTGATGGCAGGCAAACATCTTACAGAAGGAAAAGAAAACATAGATCACCCCTCAAAGATATGGGAATCTTCGCCTTTGAAAAGCTGCTGAGTAGTCAGTCATCAGTCCTAAAGTCAATGTGCACAATAGGAGAAACCCAGGCTGAGCTGGAAGGAACATCAGCACAATGAAATGTTCCTCTGAAATAACACCAGCACTGACAGAAGATGACAGGAGGCAACAGACTAGCTCTGAATCCACCCCTTAAGTCTGCTGGGCACTCACTTATCTGCTGGTTAAGCTGATGTGACACATGCAGACAGTGATAGGACAAGAAGAATGGCTTTAAACTAAAACAGGAGAGATTTGATTAGCTATTAGGAAGTTCTTTACTCAGAGGGTACTGAGACACCTGGAACAGGTTGCCCAGAGAAGCTGTAGATGCCCCATGCCTGGAAGTGTCCAAAGCCAAGTTGGATGGAGCTCTGAGCAAGCTGATCTAATGAGTGGCATCCCTGCCCACAGCAGGGGTCTTGGGGTTAGATGATCTTTAAGGTCTCCCCCAACCCAAATCCTTCCATGATTTTGTAACACAGCACAAAGCTTTATGAAAATTCTTCAGTCTGAATACTCTGCAAAATTGTTAATTTTGCAGCACTAGGCCTTGTGGTCTGTATTCTGTTTTCTACAAATCAACCATGATCCAAATCCTTTGGTTTGTGATCCCTCTCTTCTTTCTACCTGCATGAAAGGCCTCATAGACGCTATTTTTTTTTTTAATAGTCTCACTTCTTTGTTCTCTTCACTAAGATAAATACTAACATCAAACCCAGTGTTAAATCAAGTTTTAAGACCAAAATGAGCTCCAGTCATGCTTGTCTGAGCTGGCATCATCTGAGCTCACAACCACAATACTGATATTTTATTCATATGAGTAATTTTGTTAACAAAATGAACTACATTCAACTCTTCCGGAAAACCAGTTATCCACTTCCCACACAGCTTTGAGAATGCACCTAAAAATGGCAGTACTTGATATGCCATTATTTCACTTACTCAGGGTTCCTGTAGTAAATCTCACATTTTATTCTTAATGCCAAAGTTTGCCTTTTTAAATTTTTTTTCAATATTGACAAAAATTTATTCAAACATGTCAGACTGGGGGTTACAATAGAGCTGTGCTGACAAATGCACTATTGGTAGGAAAAATATAGTTGTACAGAAATGGATATAGAAAATAAGCCCAAACCTTAGTCAGTCATCTTCACATTATATTCCATACATTTCATTTCACTAAAAATAGTATACTTGATTGTGTATGTCAGTGCTAAACAAATAATAACCATTCTACTTCAAGACAAAAATGTCAATCCATTCCAGAGAACACTGCCTGTCATTTAATTACCGCTAAGCTTTTTGTCTACATTTAATTATCAAAACTTGTATTTAAATACTGCTTATCAAGGCAGATCCTTTAAGCCTCCTGTTGAGTAGTCTCTGTGTGCAAGTGGCCACAGTCACAAGTGCACAAACAGGTATATAAGACTCACTGCATGCATTTCAAGTTTTAGGCTGCCTGCTAAGACGTTGCCTTGCACTGCATAACAGCCTGAGGTATGAAATCAAGTTACAAAGAATTTGAGGAACATAGTTTCACTGCCAAACTTTTCTTTTGCTCATGTTTGCCGAGCTGGAAAGTCTAACACAGCCTGATGATGCAGACCCACCATGCCAGACCGCCTTTACTTGGGGATACCAATACTGGCAGGAATTCTTCAAGCAGTCAGTTATAGTTATTATAACCTTCAGCTTCCGTGGTGGCAAATGCTGCTGGGAGAGCGTTTGACAAACAGCATGCTTTTTATTAACATTTACACTGAGAAGTATGCTATATACATCCCACACATTTCTGAATCACTGCTCCACCTTCCTCATGCAAATTTAACAAATGACTTATATTTTCATGGAAATCTTCCAGTTTTATAAAATTGCGTCCCCCATGGAGGTGACTTTCATTTGTGTGGTGACTACATGAAAGTTAGGGTATAAATAAACTTGCAGATATATTGCAACAGCTCCAGCAAAATGATTATGAAGTATTAGCATAGGAAACTCTTTGGATATTGTAGCTGACCAAAGTTCACAGTTCAATTAGCGAGTGCGCTCAGTGAACACAAGAGTGCCTAACAACTAAACCCCAAAAATCCCACAAGCTTTCATCAAAAATGAACACATGTGTGGGAAAAAGCCTACATAATATGAAATAAATAAAGATATGTGTGATGTTGAAAGTGAAGCATTCTACCTACTTGCAGGATACACAGAGTGAACTAAAATCTGGATTTTCTGGGGCTTGGTAACAATGTTGTTGTCCTTTTATTCAAGACATGAGGGACTACATTTAGTCACCCAGAATATGAGAGGTTCAGACATGTGGGTTTTTTCCCAGTGTCCAGTAAGAAGTAGATCCATCAAACCTAAATCACATGATGATTTGTGTATTTGTTCCATACACTAGGCTATAAAAGGAAATGACCCTCCCTCCATACCAACTCTTCTACCTTTTTGATCTCAACAAGACTATTGCAACATATTTTCAGAAGACAAAGCATCTCATCAAAGAGGCTGACAACCTGAAACGCAGCTGCCATGTTGTACAGTACTCCCCAAAGAGATTATGTCTAATGAAGAGTCTGGAAAATAATTTTACAGGTCATTTCAAGCAAGACAGTTGAGACGAGATAAAAATTATGTTGTCAATGGCAGAAACTGTTATATTGCAGGCAGGAAAGGAATCACTAAACATGCTATTTAACAAAGAATAGATTTTTAAGTATGTACTAGGTTTGGTAATTTCGAGAAACAGCTGGAAAACCACAAAAGCTGAGAAACAGTTTATGTCTCAAGGCAGTTATGCACATCAGAACCCTTTTCCCCCCTTGTTTTCATGTGGTAATTTGTGTGCCTCATTTACTTTACAACTGACATTTTAATACACAATTATCCCTCCTCACATCTATAAGAAAACATTCATTTTTCACAATGCAAAATATTGCAAAGTATAAATAAGCAGTATAACCAGATGTCTGACTGAATTAGTGTCTTCTCACTAGCTTAGTACACTGACAATCTGTCCTACACTAACATTTTTTCAGCAGGGAAGTTTACGTACAAGTGCTACCACTTCCAAATCCTGCTGCACATCAGTGCTCAGATTTGGGGTTAGATGTCCAAATGCACTTTCCATCCTGTTTTAAACCTCAAAACTGGGCTCTTTGCCTATGAAATACTTGCAAAGAGGGAAATATCCCAACATATACACATATTTGCATTCCAGGGGTCAATCTTCTGACATGTATATTGCAATGTATTCCTTGATACATAAGGGGCAAGACTCAATGACTAGATGGAAGAGCACTACTAGAAAGAAAATGTTTACTTGCATATAATTTCTAACACATTTCAAAAGTCTTAAGTCTTAAAAAGTAGCCCCATCTTTTGGAAATAATTTATTTACAAATTCTACAGATTGTCCAAATTTTGGGTTTCCTCCTTAAGGTTCTGAATTCAGAAGAAAAGCAGGATTTTTCAGCATAAAATTCCATTTGAATTTTGTTTTGCATCACACCACATATAAAGGTAAAAGCGTTCCATCCACTGCCAAAAGACTCTGTGACCCTACCTGGCACAGCTGATGAGCCCAAGGTAGGTTCTTGAAATCTTTTTTGCAATAAAGATAGCAGCTACCTTGGATACAATAAAGCTGTTCTCCAGAAAGAGGAGCTACAACGCAGGAAATAGATCTCTGTAAATGGTTTGGAGTTTTATCATCATCCAGAAACTAGAGCACTTAAGAGCAACCACAAAACAACACATCAAAAGCATGTTCTGTTCTACAAACAACACAGACAGTAACATCAGCATTAGCACTAAAACACCACTTGAGAAAAACTATTCCTTAGTATCAAGCTACTCTTCAAGCAACAGTCACATGCCATACTATACCACTAAGTGCGTTACCCTCTCAGTAATGTTTAAAAGGAGGTAAAACTCAGCTTCGGACATAAACTGTATCATTTTGGACATCATTACTGTTCGCCATTAATCACTGTAATAACATCAGGAAATACCAGTAATTTGAGGATTAAAAAAAAAAGTATAGAAAAGTATTCTTATTGCATGTAGGTGATAAAGAGTATAGAGATCATACGGCACACATGGCCGAGTTTATTATTTATTAAATTCTTGGCCATATGAAGGCCTCTAGAAAAACTAATGACTTCTGGCTGAAAAGGTGTACCTCCAAAATGTGCCTGAAATGTGATGTAGCTGGAAGTGAGGCAGAAAAATTCAAAAACCGTGCTTGGTAATCACCAAGGAGGTATCCTGGAGGAACTTATCCACTCCCTGCATTCATTCCTGCCAGCCAAGGAAGTCCTGGAGTGGCCGCATATAGGCACTGCCTATGGATCTCTGTGAAGTGATTCTTTTCCACATGCAGAGAAACCCCAAAGTACAACTTCTCCATGCCTAACGCGCATGTCAAAAACAAGCCCTTGGTAACTTCCTGTGGTTAGTGCTACCCTAGTTCTACAAAGCAACTTGATTAAGATGGAGGCTTTCCTTATGGCCACTGTGAGGTGATAAGAGGCAATCTCCACACTGGGAGCGTGCTGGACCAAGAGCTGCTAGCACAGGCTCTTTTTTCACTTCAGTCTTGAAGGGAAATTATCAGAAGCCCACAGACTTGCCAATTTTCTTTGAGGAGATGATTTGAAACGCTTATGCAAGATCTATCCTCTCACAGCTGCACAACCATCCTGAACGAGTAGATGGCAGAAGAATTTCAGAATTGCCATATTAGTTCAAAGCTTTAGTCCACTAGTGAGAACCAATCTGAAATAAACATCAAAAAGCTTTTTTTTTTTTTTTTTTTTTTCCTGAAAGGATTCATTAGATAGATGCATTCATAGATTTTGAGATGGGGTTTAAGTCCAATGAGCCTGTTTCAGCTACATGAGCATACTGAATTAGTGATCCACAAAGACACTTAAGAATAACAACACAGCAGTAAATTTTGAAAACTCTGGTTGTTCTTAGCTGAGATGATAAATATTCAAACACTGTAAGTGTTCCCAGTTTCATTGTTGTTATTCCTTTCTTATATCCAGGTAGCTGTCAAGCGGCTGGCAGGGGGCCCACAGATAAAACAGCAAATATTAGGAGAGACTGATACATGGAATTTACCAGTTAAGCAATAAAATGTAATTTGTACAAAAGAAAGTATGCATCTTCTGGCAATCATCTGAGATTTTAGGACTCATTTTGCATTGCTTAATACTCATTTTCCCCCTCTGTTGGATAGTTTCTCCTCAGAAGCACTAACAAGTACTTATTACAGTAGTCATGCTGACAGCACATAACCAGAGGGACACTGTCAACATCGAACACTAATCGACGTGGACGTTAAGTTGTGTGGTTCCTGGAACCTTTGTAATTTATGTTTACGTAATTTAGCTTTTATTGCATATATTCTTGCATTCTCCTTTAAATGATAACTACCTGCCAAAACTCACATAATGAAATTACACGAGGCTACACGGCTTTGACAAAAATAACGATAGGAGGATGGGGTGTTTTTTGCAATTATTTTGCAATAAGGAAAGGAGGATGGTTTTATGCACACACCTGCACCGTCCGCTCTCTCGGTGGGAGCAACCGATCACAGGAGTTAATATTTCTGTAATTACATTAAACCCACTGGACGCCATCAGTTTTATGCACACCCGACGTCTCTTGCCCTGCTCTCCACAGCCGAGCCCAAGCCACCCTTCGCCTGCCCGTCAGCGGGGAGGCACCACGGTCTGCTCAGAGGAGACCTGCCAGCCCGCGCACGGCGGTGCCAACGCTGCTCGTCTACCTCTCCACACAAGGCTACCCCTCTACTGCCCCGGAGAGGGACGATGACAGCTCCCCACGCGGCTGCCCCGGGCGCTCCCGGCCCCGCCGCACCTGTCCCGCCGCACCTGTCCCGCCACTGCCTCCCCCGCGCGGGAACGGAGCGACCCCGGCCGCGGCCGCCGGGACTCACACGGGGTAGAAGGCGTAGGGCGGCAGGGCGCTCTCCTCGCACAATTCCGCGTCCAGCAGCAGGTAGTCCTGGCTGTCGTTCCGCCGGGCGCCCGGCGCCGGCGAGCTGCCCTTCCGCGGGGCGTAGGGCTGCGCCTGGCTCATGCTGTCCCGCGGCCGAGCTGCGGGGAGGCGCAGCGGCTCCCTCGGGGCGCGGCGGGAGCGGCCGCGGCGGCGCCGGCGCTCGGGACCGCGCCGGGCTCTCCCCTGGCAGCGAGGGGATCCCGGCCCCGAGGGGTTCCCGGCCCTGAGGGGCTCCCGGCCGCGAGGGGCTCCCGGCAGCCGGAGCCGCCGCAGCCGAAGCGCAGCTCGGAGCGAGGGCAGCGAAGTTTGCGGCGCGTCAGGCGGCGCGGCTGTCCCCGGCCGGAGGGAAGGGGCGGGAGGTGGGAGGGCGGCGGGCTCCGCTCGCCTCCCCTGGGGCTTCGGTGCCCTCTGCGCGCCTTCCCCGCCCGCAGCGCCCCGGCCCCGCCGAGCTGTGGCCCTGTGCCCGCCCGGGCCCCGCGGCGCTGCCCCGGGCGGGGGCCATGTCCCGCTGACCGCCTCGCCGGGACCGCGCCGGCCGCCCGCCGCTTCCCCCAGGGCACGGCCCGCGGTGGTCTGAGCTGAATCCCGCCGAGCCCTCCCGTGGGAATTCGGCAGCAGCGGCGGCGCGGCCGGCGGTGGCTCCCCGCGGCTGGGGAACAGAACTCTCGCTTGGAATTACTGTGGCTTGATAGTGCAGCCTGTGTCCTCGTGTAAGTGGCCGAGGAAGAGCATCACTGGAAATGAATGCTAATCCAGTACACCCAGAAAATCTGCAACTTTAAGTCTTCCCCATAAACTGGAAAATTTCCTTGGGAATTCCACTTCCTTTTCAGGCTCTTTGCCTCTTTCTTTCATCTCTGATACATCCTCTTACAAACGCTGTTCACCTGTCTCAGAGAAGAGCCAGTTTTTAATTACCTCTAATAATTTCATTTAAGAGCGAGGGAAAAATACCAAATATGATAGTAAAAAAAACCCGAAACAAAACAACACAATATTTTTTCAGTAATAACACTTAAGCAAAACTCAGTCCACTTGTATTTCTCAGTTCTGCTTCACTGGTAGCACTTTGTTGGATGATAGTTTGTAAATAAATAATTACAAACTTTTCTAGGAAAAATGTATCGCACTGAAGAATTAACCTCTGACCTTTAGGTATCTTTCACGTTAAACATAGTGCTTACTATTTCATAAGGGAATGTTAGAATTAAATGTTGTATAGCTAAAACATTAGTGCATCCAGATAAATCACGCCTTCATTCCTGGCCATGTTCACATATTGAATTCTTGCCAGTGTTTGTGTTGGAAAAGCACACAGCCCTGCACTCTAGGCATGCACACCTTCCCCTGATTTAGTAATGTGCTGAGAAAACAACTGGGTGAGCCCCAGTGCAGTTGTTTGTAAAGCAGGCTGACACTGCCCATGCTCTCCAGCCCCATCAGACCATCATTTCAGTGGCTGCCTGGGCCACTGGGACTTGTCTCACCCACTAAAACTGCCAGAGGAAGAGGTGTGTAAAGAGACCTGCAGCTCGTTTACATGGTCTTTAGGGGAGGTGCAGAAATACCTGCAGTAAAATTTCCAAAATTTCTTTTGTCCTCCTAGTTATGGCTCTAATGAGTTTTAGAAACCTTCCCCTCTTTGCAAACCTTTTTTTTTCTGTTAAAGGATATTTTATTTTAAAAGTTTAGTACCAATGATACCACGTACATTTATAGTTCTCATGCTGATTCTTCTTTTGTGTTAGTATAAAATCAGACAATACAAAGTTATGTGCAGGCTTTGCATTTGAGAAATATGTTGTTGATAGTATCTCACATTTTTATTGAAAGAAAATTGTTTTCTATAATATTTTGTGATGGAATTTTGATGTGTTCCACTGCTCTTGTGCATAACCAGTTAATTTCATTTGTTCTGATCTATTATGTAGAGACAGTACTTCTCCACTTAGTGTTTTTTGTATATTCCCCAAATGTTTGCAGTTACTTTTTATTTCAGGTAGTCTACATGATATTAGACTGTTGTTTCAAATCCTTCCAGGAAGGAAAGGGGAAGGAAGGCACGAGGAAAGGACTCCGTCCCTTCAGACCAGCCAGGAAAGGAAGGGACCTTCCCTTCCCTTCCCTTCCCTTCCATTCCCTTCCCTTCCTTCCTTCCCTTCCCTTCCCTTCCCTTCCCTTCCCTTCCCTTCCCTTCCCTTCCCTTCCCTTCCCTTCCCTTCCCTTCCCTTCCCTTCCCTTTCTGTTGTTTCCCCCCCTTCTGGTATATTTTCTTCTTCCTTAAAGTGACTATATCCTACTTTGTTGATGGGCTATCAGATCTTTTGCACAGCTATTTTTTTCTATTTCATTCTGCTGCTTCTTTCAATCCTGTGCTTACTGATTGAATGCCCTAGACTATTTCCCATCTTCCACATGATACCTGTGCATCTCTCTCAGCTTCCAGGTGACATTACTCATTTTCTCAGCTGCTACCCTTCCTAGATGCCAAACTTTCCAAGGTCTTCATTCTTATTTCAGCCTCAAAAGTTCTGGTATTCCCCGAGGCACTCTTACTTTCTCACCAATCCCAAACCTTTCACAAATCCTGAAGCCACACTCAATAGGTGCTATTGATGATACAGTGATGACACAGCTGTGTGATTTTTCAGAAACACTGGGCAGTTAAATTATAGGAACAAAAAAAGTTCAATGCCCTTGAATAGCAAAAAAAGATGCTGAGTTGAAATTATGATTTTTTTCAACCTGATTTATATTTTAAAAAGATGTATTTCAACATATTGTAGCAACTGTCTTGTCTCCATTGCCTGGTTACAGGGTGAAAACACGCCACACTATGGGAGTGGGCCATACTTCTACCAGAGGTCAGATAAGCAGAGATGTTCTGAAATCAGTGGGTTTTCCAAGAGTCACAAGATGATGGGAACACAGGCTAAAGGTGCTGCATCCTTTTGAAGCATTTATGTTGGGATGGTTCTGGATATGGGAGTGGACTTGCATTTTTTTCATTTTTTAGACTAGGGATGATAATCCATTCTGTAACTATCTGAAAGTTAGTGGGGTCAAAGGGAATTACTTTAGACACCAAGACGCTGGAATGAAGAAGCAAGGTGTGGTCCTTTCCTTCTGTGAGAGGGAAGAAAAGAGATTCCTAGCAGAGAGAATAACTATTCATTATGCTTTGTGCAAGACTTTACAACACTAAAATTAAATTTATATATTATTCTGGTTTTCCTGATGACTTGTCATTTCTGTTGCAAAGATGAATATATGCTATTTTTTAATGAATTAGACATTATTGATATTTATGCAGTCATTTATTGGACATTTAAATTGCAAATTGAATTACAATGAAATTGCTGTTCTGGAGAAAGTTATCAGATCTTCAGTCTAGTATTTCCCGTAAATATCTGTATATATCTCTATCTCGATCTCGATCTCGATCTCTATCTCTATCTCTATGTAAAATCACAGTGAATACTGAACTAGAAAAACAAGCTGTTTTCCCGGAGTCTTTATGGGGTTTGTGTGGCATGCTTCTGGTAGTGGGGGGCCTACAGGGGTGAGTTCTGTGAGAAGCTGCCAGGAGCTTCTCCCATGTCAGATAATACCAGTGCCAGGCAGCTCCAAGACAGACCCACTGCTCGCCAAGGCTGAGCCACCAGCAGTGGTGGGAGCACCTCTGTAATAATGGATAGGAGAAAATTTCTGCACAAGAACATTTACAGCCAGAGAGAGGAGTGAGAGTATGTGAGAGGAACAGCCCTGCAGACCCCAGGGTCAGTGCAGAAGGAGGAGCAGGAGATGCTCCGGGCACCAGAGCTGAGATTTCCCTGCAGCTAATGGTGCAGCCCATGGTGAGGCAGATGTGCCCCTGCAGCACACAGGAGGTTCGTGGTGGAGCAGAAATCCGCCTGCAGCTCCTGGAGGACCCCATGCTGGAGCTGGAGAATGCCCAAAGGAGGGTGTGCCCCCTTGGGAAGCCTGTGCTGGAGCAGGTTGGCAGGACCTGTGGGTCCCTGAAGAGAAGAGCCCATGTTGGAGCAGCTTTGCTGGCAGGACTTACGACCATCTGGGAACTTATGCTGAAGCAGCCTGTTCCTGAAGGACTGCACACTCTGGAAGTGACCCACATTGCAACAAGGGAGAAGGAATCCTGCCCTTAAGGGAGAAAGAACAGCACAACTTGATGGACTGACTGCTACATCCATTACTTGTCCTCCTGTGCCCCTGGAGGAAAGATGTTTTAGTATTCAGGTTTTATTTCTCATTATCCTACTTTGATTTGATTGGTAAAAATTAAAGTGATTTTCCCGAAGCTGAGACTGTTTCGTCCATGACAGTAATTGGCGAGTGATCTTTCCCTGTTTTTGTCTTCACCCATGAGCCTTTCCTTATATTGTCCTTTTTGTGTCCAGTTGAGGAAGGGAGTGATAGAACAACTTTGGTGGGCACCTGGCATCCAGCCAGGGTTAAACTACCACTGAGATTTTATATGACATATCAACCTTTCATGCTTTAGAAGTAAAAAATATATAACCTTGACCAAAAAAAAATTTGCAGCATTTACATGCTTAATACCTCCCTTGTGCACCTTTTTTTAGTACATAATCAGAAAATAAATCTGTCTTCTCAGATAAAAAGAACTGATGCATTAATGTGAAATATAAGTGTAGTTCAGAGTTAGTTTAATTGGTTTTATAAGAGACAGCAAGTTACAAACTATTCCATCATCATTCCCTCAATCATATCTAGTGACTGAGATATTTCACTCACAAAGATGAAAAACAAAAGCTGAAAACTGCTCCCTGTACAAGGGAAAGGATGAGAGATGGAGTGAGCTTGCCTGACAAGTGACAGGCACATTGCTTAATGCACTATTGGAAGTCACTTGGGTGCCATGGCAATGAAAGCTGCAAAAGATGCCATGCAGAACAGCACAGAACCATGATTCAGCCTCACTGCATAACTTACAGAAAGGTTATCTCTATCTCGTGGAATATATATAGGTGCAATTATATTGCTGACTTGTAGACTAATCTAGACCTGTTCAGGAACAAGAGAAAGTGGCAACATCAACCTGCACTTCCAAGGAAATTTTCAAGGAATCATCGAGTGTTGTTTAATTCCCCACATTTAACCAAAGTCTTGTTGTGTAAGCTGGTTGGAATGCACTAATAAGGGTACTCCAGCACATGCCACTGTCAGTTTCCTGGCTTTCTGTTCTGCAACGGGACTATTATCAAGAACCACAGCTGAATAAACCAGGAAAGGTGCAAGTCAGTTTAACTGTGCAATGGCTAAGCACTGTCACTGCTGTGGGTGTGAGTATCACTTGGAAAGAACAGAATGCTTTACAGCTTGGAGGTGTGAAGAATGTGTAACCTGCCTGATAGATTTCTTTTCTGGTTTATAGTCCAGAACTCAGGATTTGCTTTCGAAAGCCTGAAAACGGAACCATTACTACTTAGTAATTTTGTTAGTTCTCTGCATAAAATGAATGGAATAACCATTGTCAACTACTAATTCCAGTCCCAGCTGCCTTCTGCCTTTCTTTAAATGTGAGTGAGGGCAGAATCATGTTAGGCCTACCAGAAACCCTATTTCTAAAATTCTTCCTTTATATGGTCTCTTCTGGCCGCAATCCCACCTGCTGTTTCACATTCAGATTAGATATTAGAAAGAAATTCTTCACTACAAGGATGGTGAGGCACTGGAATAGGTTGTCCAGAGAACTTGTGGGTACCTTGTCCCTGGAAGTGTTCAAGGCCAGATAGGATCGTACCTTGAGCAACCTGGTCCAGTGTAAGGTGTCCCTGCCCATGCAGGGGGATTGGAATGGCATGATCTTTAAGGTCCTTTCCAGTCCAAACTGTTCTACGATTCTGTGACCTGGCTTTCATAGCTGTATCCCTTTTGCTCACACGGAATGCTGCCTGGAAGTATGCATGAAACTGAAGTGCACGTTTTAACCACTCAGTCAGAAAATACAGATGAACCTTTTTTCAGAAATTACAGATGAACCCTTTTTCTGCCAAGGAGAGCTTGATGACGAGTTAGGCTTAGATGGTTAGTGAGCCAGGTGAGAGCAGTAGGACTGGATCACAGAAACACATTCAAAAGCTGTTCAAAATGTCTTGGCTAAGAACACTCTTGGGTGTTCATGGGCAAGAGATACTGAAGGATTTTTGCACTGCAAGAGAATGGGGAGAGAAGTAGGGTCTGCAATGAGAAAGAATTAATTTAGGGATGTGTTCCCTCCTGGATATTTAGACTCAGGACTCGAGTTTGTGGGGACACTGAGATTTCTGGGAGCGTCATTATTGCTGAACTGCTATGGATGATGTACTCCCATCACTTAAAAAGGTGTACATACACACTGCCCCCTCCTTTACAAGATCTCACTTAGCCTTTATATTTCAGAAACATGCAGTTCTTCTCTATGTGCCTTCACACAAGCTCAGTCAACCTACATTTGCCTTGGTTTACATAGTATAAATAATTATTGTCAAATAGTTTAAAAATTTTGAAACGTACTAACACCCACTTGCACTATATCTACACTGTGAAAGTCAGTCCAATTGAAATACTGTCATTAAACCCATTGCAGTTTCATTGCACATAATTTTGTGGGTTTTGAATAAATACTGTGTTTCCAGCCCAGTAGTCTGAGGCATATTGCTCAAAGATAAAGAACTCTTGTAGTCATCAAGCCCCTATTCCCATTACAGATAATAAGATACTCCTTCGCTATTTTAAGTGAGTAGGAGGATATTTGAAGTCAAAACTAGATAGAATTAACTAGAAAATGTCTTTCTAGTTTCCAAGGAAGTGGAAAAGTTTTTAACCTTCCAATCAAGATGTATATGGAAAGATATTGGACCAGAGATCATGTATGTCATGAAATGCAAGGTTAATTTGACAGAAATCCATAGACATAGCATAAGTGAGATCAGGATTACATTTTTTCTCTCTCCTACCTTCTTTCATTACAGAAAGAAATAAAATATTTTCAATTTGTCATTCTAATGACTAACCTAAGAGCTTTTCAACGACTATTACATGTTCGTGCAAGGCACTATATTAACTTCTGTGCCCTGCCTGAGTGGTTTAAAGCATCTCCACTTGTCACCTAAATTTGTCACAGCAGCAAAGAATGTGATACACTGAAGCCTTCTGTGTACATACTTTACAGAATCATATGGTTCTTACCTTGGAGATTTGATATTTAGACCTGCAAATGTATAAAGAGTAAACAAGTATCATAAAGAGTGACAAATACATCACAGCTCTAGCAAAAATAGGTTCTTAAACATTCAAACAACTATTCCTGGTATTTAACTTTTGCATGCAAAGTGTGTTTGAATAACAACTTGTTTAGCTTGACATGATCATATACAGCCACAGCAATGGTGTGGTCAATAATCTGAAAAAAATTCTCTTTGCTTTTCATTTTAATTTAAGTTCTTTACAAGTTGAAGGTGTGAAGCTTCTACTAATGAGAAGATAATATTTTTTTGTTTGTTTGTTCTCCTGGTGAATACTAGAAATCTCAAGTTAGCACTGTCAACATTATGGTTTGTTACTGTGTCATAAGAGATGACATCAGTAGTTACTGTAGTTTTCAAATCAGTTATGCTCATTGATGATACTTGTATAAATTTATCAGTTGTCTGCCCAGCATAACACTAGGAATTTTCCACCTCCTTTGAGAAACGTACAAAACCACAAAAAGTGTGAAAAATACACTGAAAGGAGACTAACAGGAGAGATTTGATAAATTAAAAGCAGAGCAACTGCAGTGAGCACCTCCTGATCATCTCACTGCTATGGAGTTTCCTCATTTATAGATCCTGACATGATGGATATTAGTGCTACCATTCTGCCTTCAAGGTGGAATTTATAATTATTGATATGCCACCGATTTCATCCTGCTGTATTTAAAATAATTAATCACAACTAAGTTATGCACAAATAAGGTCTTATTTATGTTTTCTCTGAATTACATATGTGCATCCTATTTGTTTATAGTAAATCAGTTTCTACCCTAAGTTTCTTGTTAACAAAGCTCTAAGTAATAAAATAATCCTGTCTGGATTTATATTCTATTTTGTATTTATTTTGCTACTTGTATGTGCTGCACCATCTTATTCAGTGACTTCAGCAGTAGAGAGCTTTAGTGCTTTTCAGCATTAATATCTTGAAGGGTTCCCTACTTTTAAAGCATAAGACACTAATTTTTTTTTTTCTTGCAATGCTGAGGTCTGAGAGTCTTACAGAGAAAACATGATGCACTGTTGAATGGCATCAATACAGATGTTTGAACTCAGACATGTATTTTTATTTGTTTGTTGATGCTATACCTCTGACAGCTATCACAGGGATTTATCTACTGGCTCCTGCAGGCAGGCCAGTGGTAAACTCTGTAGTTCTGCCACCCTAACTTCTCTGTGTTCTTGCTGCTGGCCTGAGATGTTTGTAAATCGGGAAAAAGTAAGTTGAGAGAAGAGCAGTGTGTTGCATGGAAGGTCAAACAGCTCCACCTGAGAACTACAGGCTTTTCTCCATCATGTGGTGCATGATAGCCTTCCCCTCTGAGTCATTCTCTGGTTTCTCTACATTCATGCCTACCACCGTTTGTCATTCATGTATTTTTAGATTAGTAAGGGTTTGTTTGAATAACTGTTTTAAGAGAAAAGTCCCATCCGTAATCACACATCAACAATTATATGTGACCAAGATTGTTCAAGAAAAGATAAGCACTATCCTTTACTTATTGTTACTATTTTCCCTTTTTTATTTTTTCAAGTTCCACCAAGCATTCATTAAGAGGAAATAATACAATAAAATGGGGATAATTATTTGCTTATTGTAACTTTAGGAAAAACACACAGATTTCTGGGATTGCTCTCTTTTTTATATATAATGTTTATATACATTAATTGTTGAATTCTATGAACTAAACTACAAGATATAATCTATAATACGTAGCACATATAACACAAGTATATATATATCTTGAGAAAGAAAACAACTGATACAGAAAATGTATGACAACTCAGTCTGCTACATCGTGAGTTTGTTACAAAAAATTTGACAAGCTCTACCCAACGTTCCTGGCAAGTTAAAGTCTTTTATAAATATATCCTCCATGTATATGTCCTCTCTCCTACAGTTTGAGCTATGGTGGCATATTTCAGGACGTGCTTTGACAATCGGTTCTACTCACTGAGACTTCAGACCTGAATGAGCAGTGACTCTGTGTCTTTGTTGGGTATTAATTACATAAAAAACTTCTATGCTCCATATTGTGGTTCACACTATGACACCAGATGTAATTTCAGTTTCATAAACTACCTAAAGGAGATTAAATTGCTAACATACATTGCAGGATGCTTATCCACTGTATCTGGCTATGCCACCACAGTTTCAGAAAATACTTTTTGCTGTTGTTAATTATACTCATTTAGTAATTCACAGGTGCCCCAGGTTTGGCTACGCCAGACTGCGTCACATTTGCCTGCCCCTTTTACATCATGGCACTTCATAAATTATGGTCACTACTTACACAGTTTGTAAAATTTCTTTGATCCAGACCATTCTGATAGCATGGAAGGATTTAGCTAACACCATAACAAGCAAATAAAAACAGTCCAGATAATCACCCCCAAAGTAGATGTTCTTTTATTGCAAAAGCTATGCAAAATAAATTCTGCTCCATAACTCAGCACTCACCTGTTACCTTTTAGGCTCCCTCACAATAGTCAACACGTAAAACTTAGACCATATTGTAGTAATAGATGTGTGAACATCCCATGAAATCATGAGAAACAAAACTGTGAAAAGCATTAAACAGGAGTATGTTTCCAGACTCCTGTTTTGCAAATAACAATGATGACACAGTATCTGCATTTTGTGCCATAACCACTTAACCCTCCAAAGAAAAGACAATTCTAGGATTTAGTAGAGACCTTTTAACAAAAAGTTAGTCCAAAGGAGTGGGATGAGGTTGGGGCATGGGGACAGATGGAGATAAAGTTAGGGTAGGGGAACAGACAGAATGGCTCTAAGGAACATTATTTTACCCTTCTGATTAAAAATATTTATAAAAAAATGGAGAAAACCTACATCTTTTGAAAGATTTTTTGGGGTTTTTTTTGTTTGGATTTTTTTTTTCCATTATCATATGACAAGTGTTATGTTGTTGTAATGCATTAATTGGGTTTATATTTGTAATGTTCTTTTCTATCTGTCCCTGCCCAGCAGTGCCCACCCCTCTCACTGAGATGTAACCTAATCCTGTTTCCTCCCTCTTATCCCTGATTGGGTGGTGCATCTGGGTCTCGCCTCTGGGCCCCGCCCCCCGGGGGAAAAAGCCATGGCGGGGGAAGGGCCAGCACTCTCTGGCATTGGCTCTCCATCGGGAACGGTCTGAAGAGCTGAGCAGGACATAAGAATAAAAGCAGAACTATCCCCCCCAAAGTCAGAGAGTCAAGACTCTTCCTTTACCTTCGCCGGCCGTCTAGTCTCATGGAGAAGGCTACAACTGGCGCCCGAACTGGGGCTTGAAGCAACAAAAGGTTCCCAAAAAGCTGGAAGAACCACTCAGAGAGCACGTGGCCAAGGAAACCCACGCAGAGACAGATCCGTCAGGCTTGGCATTCGCTGTGGAGTCTCCAAAATACAGGATTCTACAGGCCAGGGCTGCAGTTTTCTTCCTTGGACTCAAAAATCCCATCGGAGTGCTGCAAAAAGCCCACGACCCGCAAGCTGCTCCAGGGACGGCCACATGCTCGTGGAAAGATGACCCTGGGATCAGAGACTGAAAGCTCTTTATGCACCAAAGAGGGGTCTCTAGGTAAAAGGAGTGATTGGGAAAGAAAGGAAAGAAACGCTGGAATTTTGGTGAGTATTACTTTCGGTTTTCTAAGGGAAAATCCCTTTCAGAGGTGGAATTCCTCAGGGAAAAGTGTTTTTTCTCTGTCGGGGAAGGTTTTGCTTTCAGAGTGAACCTTCAAAGTTCTTTAGAGATAGCACGCTTTGGGGGGGGGGGGGGGTGGAGGAAACCCTTCTGGCTTTTTTCTCTCCAGCAAGTTTTTTTCTTTTCAGTTTCTCAATCACAATAGGGAGGACACAGAAAATCAAAATCAGAGCCAAAAATGGGTGCAAGATTGTCTGTTCCCCACAAAAGAGTCTATTATTACATTTTATATACTTTGAATAAAGACGAGACCCATTATTCAAAGAAACAGCTGAAAAAATTAACCCTGTGGTTATTTTCTCAGTTTTCTACACTTATCATTAGAGCAAATAAGGTCCCCAGAATTCTGGGAGGCTATAACAAAAAAAAAAAAAAAAAAGTTGAATCTGGCCCCTCAAACAATAAAGAAGATGCAAATTTTGTCTTTTATAGCTTAAAAATTAAGTTTGCATTGCAAAAGCAAAATAAAAAGGAAAAAGGGCCAGTTCTTTGTGAATTTTCCCCGGCTTGTACCTTTGCAGGCAGTCCGAGTGCTCAAAACTCCCATCTCGGTAGTCCCCGGGTGGGGGGGTCACAAGATGGAGGGGATTCCTTTGTCCAGAATGGCTGAAGCCATGTGCTCCCGAGCCACGAGGAGCCCGAGGAGCCCTTTGTTCTTCGGTGCTGCCCCTGGCACTGCCCTCTCCTCTGACTCTGCCCCCTACCCTCAAACCTCTGCCCTCTGACTCCTCCCCGTGTGACTCAAGCCTCCAGCCCCTCCCTGTCCCTGGTTCCCACCGTTTCCCCACCCACAGTCCCGGTTCCCATGCCCCGGAGAGGGGGGGGAGGCAGGGGGGGAGCCGGGAACCCGGAAGCAGGGAGCGATCCCGACTTTTCTGCCATTCAATTAGCAACCCAGCCCGATAAGTCTTTCCAACCTTACAGTAAAATAAAGCAGCATTCATCAAAACTTTTAGTAACACTTGTGGAATGTTTAATGCGAGCTATCGAGTTACAGGTTAAGAATAAGGGAACCCAGGAACAGGTTCTGGAGGAGATGGCTCTGGCCGATGCAGACAAACGGTGCAAGGCAGCTACCCTCAGCCTGTCCACAGAACCAGCTCCAGCTTTACATGACATGCTCCAGGTGTGTGCCAGGAAGATTCCCTTCATAAAAGCTCATCAAAACCACAATTCCAGAGTCAAGCCACCACAAAAAGCTGCTATAAACACAGTGCTTCCTGTGCTTCGTGTGCCACGGCCACCACCCAAGAGAGGAACGACGTGTCTCCTGTGCAATCAGGCTGGACATTGGGCATCTCAATGCCCTTTGAAGAAGCCATTTCTGGACATACGGGACAATGGGGGTGGGAGGTCTCAAAGGTCCAAAGGGAATTTTTCAAAGAAACTAGAAAATGTAAATGTTAAACTAAATAATCCTGCTTTAACCAGTTCTGCCTTTCAGCGAAAGTCACCAGATATGATAGTAAAAGATCCAGCGACCAGAGAAACAAAAAGTCCTCATGATCAGGTCACCTGGGGTCGTGGGTACGCCTGTGTGTCCACTCCCCCAGATCTCAAGTGGGTGCCAGCTGAGTGGGTGAAACCTTTCATCCCAAAACTACAAAACCCCCTGCAGAGGCCCCACAAGTGGCCAGTGCTGCCTGGAGGAGGAGAAAGTGCCGAACCTTCTCCTTCTAATTATCATTATTCCTTGATAGTGTCTTTCTAAACAGTTTGCACAAAAGATCATTTTTCATTTGCAACTTTAAAGGTACTCAAGGTCCAAACTGAGCATCTCCCATGAACCGAGCCTTCCTCCTTCTTAATTTAATAAGAAAAGGGGAAATGTTGTAATGCATTAATTGGGTTTATATTTGTAATGTTCTTTTCTATCTGTCCCTGCCCAGCGGTGCCCACCCCCCTCACTGAGATGTAACCTAATCCTGTTTCCTCCCTCTTATCCCTGATTGGGTCTCACCTCTGGGCCCCGCCCCCTGGGGGAAAAAGCCACCGCGAGGGAGGGGCCAGCACTCTCTGGCATTGGCTCTCCATTGGGAACGGTCTGAAGAGCTGAGCAGGACATAAGAATAAAAGCAGAACTACCCAAACCGAAGTCAGAGAGTCAAGATTCTACCTTCGGCTGCCGTCTAGTCTCGGGGGGAACGCTACTTTATGTAGTAAGAAATATTTCCAAAATACTGATTTCTTACATTTGGTAACAGTAAATTGGTTTGGTTCTTGCTTTTGTTCAGGCCTTGTAAAGTATCTGCATGGCTGGTGTATTTGTAAGTAATGCTAGCAAAGAAATCAATTGTGAAGATAAAAGTATGAAATCTTTATGCTCATATCATTTTCAGTAAATATGCAGATTCTTCTTTTATTCCCTGAGACCAGATGTATCACAAGTAACAACATTCAGCAAAGTATCAATATGTACAAATACCACAAAAGGAAATCTGGGTATTGAGTTCATTCCTGAGAAGTGGGAAGAAGTATGAGGAATGAATAAATGTGTATGCAGAAAGCAAGACTGGATTGAAAATCAAGTCTTACGGATGTGGTCAATGTTTAAAGATTACTGATGATCAGTACATTTTTCCCAGAGAAAATTTGTCAGGGGAAAAAAATAAGTATTTTGAATATATTTTTGAAGTATATGAAATAATTTTTGATAAAGCAGGCCTATTGAGAGTTGAACTAGAGTTATTTACTCAATACTTCCAGGTAAAGTTTAACAGATTTTTGATTGTTTAGTCATCAGGTCTCTGTTTTCTTCACCAAGCTGAAGTTGCTAAATAACTCGCAGTTGCAAAACATCCTTGTCCCAGACTTCACAGTTCTCCAGTTCTCACCAGTCTGCTGATTCCTCAGAGCTTAAGAAAACAGAATGCAAAAAATGCCTTAACTGTATGCAAACTACAGCAGTGATATACTGCACAGATGAGTTATGGGTAGCGCAGTTTTTTCTGTGCAGCTCACCTTGATTCTGAGATTTTTTTTTTTTACGGAATTAGATACTACTGAGATTTTACTCCAAAGGGAGTATATCTGCAGTAAAAACAATGCAAATGTCCTGCACTCATTTTGTTGAAGTCCATGCCACCTATACAGATCTAGAACTGTATGTTTTATTATATATTTATAATATAAATAAATTTTAATAATATATAATATTATTAATATAATTGTATTTTTAATCTTGTCTGAGTCCTCCCAACTACATCGTGAATGAATCTCTTCATAGAAAAATCCTCCTCATTGATATGAAGAGATAAACCACTGTGGTTTTAAGTCTTCATGGGATCTTTGATAATATGGCTAACAGAACATTCTGCTGGGCTCTAAGGATCATTCTGGTAGATCACATTTATGTGACAAAAAAATGTATAACAAGGACAAAGCAAAAACTTACCTGAAATACATATTATCCACAAAACTATCCATATTGTGTCACATAGGTGACACCCGTAGTTTTACTTATTATATTGATTAATAACAACAATAAATTAATACAAAAAGGGATTCATTTTATTCTGTCAAAGCAATTTGTGTCTTTAAGAAGCAATTCAAAGGAAAAATCAAAAAGAAGGGATATTGAAGAATTTAAAACCCGTAATGGCTGAATCTTACCCAAGATACACGAGCTAAGCTTCATAATGTTAATTATATCCTGATTAGATGAAATTTTTCAGACAAAACTCTTTTCTGCAATATTTAGCAGATGAAGTGTCCACAAAACCATCTGTTATTACTTGACAGTGTTTTTTGTCTTGGAAAGAAATTAAATCCTCAAAAGATAAACAGCCATTCTTTGTCACTTCAAAATGTTTCCCTTTGATTTTTTTTTTTTTTTTGTGATTACTTTATTTTCATTTTAGTAATTACATTTGAAAATCTAAAACCAGAATGAAGTACTTTAAACACTCTCAGAGTTAAATGATTCAGGAAGCCAAATTGGTTTTCCCCATTAATTAAGCATTGGAACAATTTCATCTTTCCAGACAGTTGACAATTAGTACAAACTGTTTGAGCTACTGAAAAAGAAAAAAATAATTGGTGTTAGCCTCCTCAGTACATAGTCCACCAGAAAACTAACTATTGAGATGAAATTCTGATCCTACTGGAATCCATGGAAGTCATGTCATCAATGGACTACCAGAAACCTAAGAGTTTATCCTGCATATTAGCAGGATTGGTATAAGCTTTAGCAAATCCCAACTGTATGGGTGATTTTTGTATCATTAGTACATCATTATTAATGATGATACATTATCATCTTTGTATCATTAATATTTAGTAATAACATCAAAAACTCTCTCAGAACCAAGAGCCAACCCAGTGGAATTCCATTTTATTTTTTTGGCCTTGCTTACTGGCCTCTGCAAACACTTGTGGGGGCATCCAGGTCCACCAGAAAGCCAGGGCTCTGGGTATTTTGAAGTCATCAATCTACAGAGAGCCTGGAGATGATTCCTCATTCTTGCTCCCCACTCAGAAACACAAAAAAAGTTCAGAAAAGTTGAGCTACTACTTAGGAAATTTTTGAAATATATGAAGTATATGAATGCTTAGGAATTTCATCTCAATGAAATTGTATGTTTCATTTGTTCCTCTTCAGGTTCCTACCTAAGAATGAATAGCTGAAACACATGACACTCAGACTATTACTCTTTAAAATTTTCTCAGATAGTGTATTCAGTAGCCAGCTTTTTAAAAACAGAAACATGTCTCATCTGATACTCTGTGTGTGAGTTGCACTAACCAAACATCTGATGTAGAGAAAAGATAAGTTTTCCAGTCAGCCTGTTTGAGATTGCAAGGTGAATGGTTTATAAAATCCCATAGCATTTCACAATAATACTATGTAATTAGAATTCTAAAGTCTTATTTTTCTAAAGGTTGTTTCTAAAGGCACATAGACTCAGATTTATCTTTGTGATTATGACGTGTTGCTACTACTAACCATCCCCCCTGAGTCTAATATGTTAACAAAAATCATAGAATGTTTTAAGATCTCTATGGAACCTTCTTCTCTCCAAGTTGAACAACCCTAACTCTCTCAGCATTCCTTACAGCAGAGGCATTCCACCCCTTTGACCATTTCTGTATCCCTCCTCTGGTCTTGCTCCAACAGGTCCATGTCCTTCCTGTGCAGGGACCTCAGAGATGGATGTAGCACTGCAGGTGGGGTCTCAGCAGAGCAGAGCTGAGGAGCAGAATCCCCTCCCTGCCCTGCTGCCCACACTGCTTTGCAGCCCAGGGTACAGCTGTCTTTTCTGAAGCTGAATTATGTTCAAATGCAGCACAATGAGCAGCAGTCAGCGCCATTGGATGCGGTTTTGAGGGGGATGAAATGGTTTTAAAAGCCTTAGGTCAGTGTCTTACAAGTAGTAGAAGGTAATAGATGTTAGAAATCCTTATGTGCAGGGTGCTGCTGAGCATGCCAGAGATTTGCTGTTCAGAACACAAATGTCACCAAAATTTTTGTGTGCATTGTTTCAGAAGCCTGTACAGAGGTTGACTTGAAATTGATTCAAGTCTCCAATCCAGAAATTCTAATTTCTCTTCAGTCCATCCCAAGCAGGATAGTAAGCAATTTCTGTGTGGACTATATTCTCACATCAGCTGAACAATCCTGATTCACAACATCCATCTTTAAAATAAATAAATTTGCTAATGTCTATCTGATGAAAGAAGAATAAACCAGCAGTTAATCAATATTTTGGATACAAAATAATTTTATTTGAAGTGTAACACTGCAGGCACTACTTTTTTTTTTTTTTTTTTTCACTCACAAATGGTGGGAGTTGGTGCTGAAATATCTCATGTTGTATGTTCTGATTGTTTTATTTCAAATATTCATACTGTAGTTGGATAATACTAACAGTGTATACTGGGTTTGGCTGTTAATGATGGACTTAGTTTTCTTCCTATCAGCCTAAATGATACTGTGTTTTGAATTTGTGATTAAAACACTGTTGATAGCACATCAGTGCTTTGGCTATTGCTCAGCAGTGCTTGCATAGCATCAAGACTTCCTTTTATTTCCCATTCTGCCCCAACAGCTGGTAGGCTGGAGGTAGGCAAGAAGCTGGAAGAGGGGACAGCTGGGACAATGGACTGTAGCTGCCCAAAGGGATATTCCAGGCTGTGTAACAGGGGCATTGTGGGAGATAGTCATTCCTTGGAGACTTGTGGGTCGTTACTCTAGTACTGGTCATCTTGGTACCTATATCACTCAAGTTTGGTTTCTTTGCCTTTTCATCTTTCCATCACTTACTAAACTGTCATTGACCCATGGGATTTTTTGCTTTTGCTCTTCCTACTCTCTCTCCTCACCAGCTGAAGGTGAAGAGTCAGTAAGCAGCAGGGTAGGGCTTAGCTGTGGCCAGAGTGATTCCACCACACACCAGTACATTATCAGAATCTCACCATGCTGCAGACAGAAGAAAATTATTTCTGAAGATAAAAGATAGGGAATAAATAATAGAAATATAGTGACCTATCAAAATGTCAACCCATCTTATCTATGTAGTCAAAAGGTGTGAGAAGTATGTGAAAAAAATATAAAACCAGGTATAAAGATTAAATAAAACCAGACCAATATGAAAATCAGTAACACACAGATCATTGTAACAGTCATAATAGGAGCAAAGATTGGTGCATTTTCTCAAGAAGTCTTACATTATCTCCTGAAAGAAAAGCAAATATGACAATTGTTTCATGTAAAATGTGACAATTGACTTGCAGCTAGTAAACTAGGAAGCTGCAGATTGCAAATATTCTGTAATCTTGAAGTAATGATGCAAGGTCTGCATGCATCCTTCTCCCTCATCCTGCTTTTTTCAGAAGAGTGTAGGAGCCTCTACTAGAACAGGTGAAGCAATGAGCACTTTGGAGAAAACAATGTGCAGTAGGACTTGGTTGGAAAGTAAGTATCTGTCCAAAGTCTTAGTGTAAGAACTTCTTCAATAAAATCTACAGCAATACCCCTTTCAGGGGAGGTGACCACCTTAGTCTGAATGACACTTTTTTTATCCTTTTGTAGTCTTCAAAACTTCAGTAGGTGTCATTAAAAATAAATTCAAACTCAAGAGCAGAGATCTGATCTCATCACAGTTTCTCAAGTCCATTATGTCTTTGCTCACCTGATGGATGGTTTTCTTGAGAAGAACTCTTCTATTCCAAGTACACATACAACATTGCCACCTCTAAAATACTTCTTGCCTTTTTTTAAGCATGTTGAGAAAGTTCTTCTGTACGGCAACGTCCTTTCCCTGTCACACAGAAGGCAATTTGAATGCTGTGCTCTGAGCGCTCTGTACGCTTAGCAGCACCGAAAGCAGGTCTTCAAACACAAGATGCTTCAGAGACTTCTCAGTTCTGAGAGTGAAGAGGCTGAAGGGAACCTCTGAGCTTTGTCCATGTGTTGATATGCGTGTCCATGCGTTCAAGCACATGGACATTTGCAGACTTAGCAAACCACTACCAATTCCTTGGAGTTTAGTAGGACACTGTACATTTGTTTATGTTTTATTTAAGGAATATTAAATGCTTGTTTTCCTAAGAAGGAACCGTCCAATAGTGGATATGAAAACTTCATTAAAGTATTCATGCCTTCTCCTTTGGATTTCCTAGGAGCAGCAATCAGGCACACAGTGGTTATGACTGCTCTGTTCCACTGCTTTTTCATGGCTCTTTTCCTCTCCTGTCTTGATTCAGCTGTTGACACTTGGCAGCTTGCAGAAACCAGATAGTTGGAGCTGGATGAAGTGAATCCCAACAAAAGACAGATAACAGTAATTTTTCCCTGGATGGATATCCACTACTGGGTGTAAAACTACTGTTTAAAAGGGGAATTAAAGAAGGACTCATTTGTCTTCTAATCGTATGTACCCTAAAGCTTCCTTACCATCTCCCCCACACCAGCCTCTGGCAAGAAGGGCTGCACAGGGTCTTTACAGGTGCAGAATCAGAGAACTCCCTTACTTGGCTGAGGCAGCAGCTCAGCCCTGGTTTTTCAGCACACAGACTTGTGAATGATGCACCAACGCGAGTCCATCAATTCAAGTTCTGAATGATAAGAACACATTTGTTGCCACTGATTTTATGCAACAATTTGGCTTTCTGATGACAAGATTTTGCAAAAGTCTGATTTAACTAACTATTCTTTATTGTTCCTCATTTTCCCAACTGATAAAGCATTCAGTGCTTTTCAGAACACTTTTCAGCAGATTTCTTGAAACTCTTTCAGGCTCTGCATGTTTTTGCAGATCTGCTGCATTTCAAGTGTTTATAGTTCTGCAATGTGGGTGAGCATTTTTGATGTTCTGAAAAATTTTTATTGAGAAAAGAAATCATAAATTTCATTACATAATTTTAATGTTATTTTACACAACCAAACCATCCTTCACAATTAGGTGAGACTTGCAGATCATCATGTAAATTCCAAGATGCAAAATATACAATCCATACAAATCTCATTTGGGCTTGTCTTTGGCATTTAGGGGGAGAAAAGATTTCTGGTAAGTTTATAGTAAAACTTCTATGAACAACACTGCAGTTATTCCTATGAAAAATAGAATAAAATTTGAAAAAAAAGCATTCATTTTTTTACGAAAAAATAATGTGAAAAAATCATCAGACTGTGTATGTACTCTACTCAATATCAACTTTGAAGAGAGGATTACAAGAAAATATTACTAAGTATGTTGAGTATTTATGAGGTCCAGATTATCTACTGTCTATAACCAAGAATGGAGAAAGAGCAAAGTGCCGTGACTTACCCATGATTAAGTAGGAATGTCTCTGGCAGACCTTTGCCTCATCCTTCTGCTTGATGGTGCCTTGGAGGAGTTACAGGCTACACTTACATTTCAGTTAATCATGTGGTATTTTTGAAAATCTGAATGTGATATTCTCTTTTTATAAAAACCTTACCCAAATAAGAAATTTCACAAGCTGACAGAGGCTTCATAATGCTTGAATTCGTTTTTCTAGTACTTTGTTGAATGATTTTTAATCTGACAATTTAAAGCACAGACGTAATCCCACAGACAGAGCTGTGCAGGCCATAATACACATGAAGTGAACAGAGCTTTTAAACATAGTTTTTGCCTGTAAAGGAAAAGAACAGCAACTGAGACCTATAAATCAAACTGTTGATCACGGAAATTCTACAGTGAAAGATAAAACTAACAAGAATAGAGAAATGTATGAGGCTGCTTCTATGCATCACCAGCCTCTGTTTGCTTGAAAACCTAGATAATAAACCAACTTTTAGTAGAGTAAGATGAAAGGCTGTTGCTTTGTGCATTTTGTGAGCCAAACTAACTAGGCATGTGCTCCAATCTAAATCATGATGTTGCAGAGTACCATAAAATAAGGAAGATTTACAATATAAAAAATAGGGAGAACATTAGTAAAAATTAGGTGTAAATCAATTACTGTTTGCTGTTTGTTTTGGCTGATTTCCCAGAGCCATACCTCAGAAAAACAAATTTGATAAAGTGCACTTGAAGTTTTATCTGCATAAATTTATGTAATTAGGCTTCCTACAGCAAAGGAAACACAAATGACTCTGCGCTATGCCAATCCCCAGAAAAAAAATGCAGAATTCCATCTGAGCTATTTGTGCAGCCCAGAGTGAATGTCTTAATTTGCAAGGATTTCAGGAACTGCACCTGCAAACCAAGAGATATTTGTAATAATTTATCACTAGAAATGTGATACCCAAATTCTGGATTGTTTTCCTTGACTAGATTTTATAAACAGAGTATGATATAATGTTTAGAAAGGATTAGAGACAGAGGTCTTTATCCCCAGCATTGGTATGTGCACTGTAAAATGTATGACTCACTTAAAATGTATAGCTGTATGAATAATGCCTCTTTAGTTCACATCCAAATGAGGAGGACAGAAACAAACAAACAAAAAAAAACAACACCGGAAATAAAGTTGGAATGAAGTGGGAATATTTTAACACTATTTTAAAACTTAATTTCAGTTTAAACACAAATGTTTCATTCTTCTAAGAACGTGTAATTCGTATTTCATTTATTTTAAGACATTGTCCTGTTCTACAGAGAGAATGGCAAGCCCCACCCTACCAGAGAGGGTGAGCTGAGCTGAGAGAGCGGGGAATGTCCACCTTATGCTTCTGGCAGGGATGCTTCATTAAAACATTCTGGCAAGGACCTAAGGAAATAATTGCACAGAGAAAAAAAATACTTCAGGCTTGAAACAGGATAAAATGACAACAGGACTAGATGACTATTCAGAATTTAATAATTTACACTTTCCTTATTGGTAGCAAAATCAAGTTAAATAATTATCATTTCTGCCTGCAGTTCTTCAGAGCATAGCCACAATCTGCTTTACAGGACCTGCCAGGTCATTGGACACCACTGAACATTACAGAAGTTTAAAAACATGTCTGGATTTTCTTGTTCAAATGTAAACCACCAAAGGTATAAATCCAATTGTGAGCATGAGACAACTAATATTTTAAAGTCAAATGAAACTGCAAGTCATGCAAATGTTTTGGCAAAGCAATTGTGAATATGTTACGATGGTAATCATTCTTCCTTGTGCGCTCATTAATTTAATGTCTTTTAATTCTATGTGAGGAAAAATATTACATGCTTTTTATACATTTTAACAATAGATGAGAAGTGTTTATTTTTGATTTGTTACCTATGCATGTTTTTCCTATGCTGGTTGCATATTTGCTCTCCTTGCTCTCCTCAATACAAGAATATTTACTAAAATTGCTGCTATAAACTAAAGAAGTGTTACAGCATCTCAGATAAGATATTCTGAACAAACCTCTGCATTTCCACAGCTCTGTTTCAAAAAGCTGGCTGAAGAACACCCAGAAATCTTAATGATAGAACATGATCTATAGCACCTTTAAGTGAGGTTGTATAGCATAAGTCTCCCATAAGTGACAAGATCTTTCCAGAGATCAATACAAATGATCTCAAATCCCATTTGGACTTTCCACAGGAAAATCACCTACTCATCAGCTGAGCTAAGCTGAATTAGTTCTGGGGGCGAGGAGACCCAGCCAGGATGGGCACACAGTTTCCAGTTTCCCACTAACATTTACTATTAGCTCAAGTTGCTTTGTAGAATTACTGTACATAAAGTTTCAGAAGCCCCATTCTAAAGCCTCAGTAAAGAGCCATGTATTTTTGCATCCACTTGTGTTAAAACAAAACTGTAGAATTAAAAAGTGGTTTGTGTTCTCCTTTGTCCACAGCCGTTTCAAGTGAAGGTAGTTGAAACACCCCAACTCTTGAGTGAGTTACTGAGAGAAGTTAATAAACCTGCCACCATGAGTGGCATCAGCAACCACTCAACACTTCATAAATACACCTTGTGTCGCAAAAAGCAGCTAAATTGCTGCTAGAATGATGGGTCCTGTGGCTGAGACACACATCGAGGAGCCAAAATGAATCCTGGGTTGTACTTTTCATTAAGGGGTTAATTTCCACCATCAAAACAGAGATTTGAAATATTTAACTTCAGGCTTTCCATGTAGCTTTTCACTATTTGAGGAATAATCCATTGAAAAATCCTGAAGATTTAGGTATCTCAGGATATTTGTTCTCATCTTTTCCTAACCTTTCTCTCGTCAAACAGTGGGAGGAATCTTACGGGATTAAATTCTCTGCTCTTACAGCACGGGCACTACATTAAAAGGTTGCTAGGGCATCAGCACATGATGATTTGGCCTTTTTCATTAAGCTTTCTAATAAGCTTAGTGAAAATGGCAACATTCGCCCTCCTTACTTGAGGCATTTAACTTTGTGCCTAAGGTGGGAGACCATGTGGGAGTAGAGGAGGCTCCCAGCACGGCTGTTCTCAATTGCTCTCCAAAGGCTGCCTTTACTGCAAAGGGTCTCTGAGGTCCCAGCCAATGCACACAAGTCAAAGGTCTAAAATTATCTCCTGGCTCTTTTATAGCGAATTTTCCTGCACTTCACATGGCCAGGCTGTGTGGGACGCTGTGATCAGAACCACACCACACAAAGGTTTTCAAAACTGTCAGTCACGGAATTTTCTGCTGCCTTGGTAAAATATAATGATCTATAATGACGTATAATTCAGTTTGTAGAGGATTGTAATTAGCGATAAACCAAAGCTGAAAAATTGTGTAGGTGAATTGCAGTTTATAGAAATGCCATTTAATTCTGTAGGCTCTGAGCCCTGGAGCAGTTGCAGCTCCACTCCTCAAACCCCACTGATCAGGGCAGAAACTTAAACTTACTCCGTCTCCCATTGGGAATTGCTGCTCAGCTAGTACAAGACCCAGAGAGGTGGAGAATATCATAACCTAAGAATAACTAAAAGCTAGGAAGTTTCCAGAGTAAAAAAAGAGGCCTGAATTCACTTGGGTGTAAGAGGGAATTAAATGTGAGGATGCCACATTCTGTGCAAGTGCTAAGATACCGCTCAAAAACAGCAGCATAAGACTAAAGATTCAGTTTTAAAAGAAGAAACTGTTTCTGCTTCTGCTTTAGAAAGAAAGAAGTGTCATCCCTGTTGTAGGATACAGAGGTGAGAGTTTAAGTGGAAAGAAGCACTTATCTGTCACCCTGCATGAGGCATCTCAGCCCTGGAGAGAAATGGTATTTATCATGTTATATATCCTGTTATCAGTGTTTCTCCACAGGCTGACTCTAGCTGGCTTCCCAGCCAGTGCTCTGCTTTAGTTGCTCTCATCTTTGGGCATTCCCTGCTTTGGGTCATCACTCTTCCTTCCTAGGCACTTCTTGGAGACATCAAGGGTATATGCAGGGACAGGGCATTCCAGTGCAACAGTGAGGCCCCCGGACATCTGATTGTACCAGCACCAGAAACATTAGACGTCCTACTCTTTCCCCATCTCATAAAGGAGAACACCCGTGAGAGGCAGTGTGTTAAGCACTGTGAGATGCTCAGAAACCATAATGATTAGGGGCTGTGGAAGAGCACCAAGGTATGCTCAGTGGCAGCCTCTTTGATTTAGGAGCATCTGAACTGGCCTCTACCTGAAGTTACTGTAGCAGTGATTTTCTGTGTCAATGCTTAGCATTCACAAGAATTCGCAGTAAAGTTAAATGAGCAGAGAATATACCATGGCAGTTTTCTTCTGGATGTTTAATGGTTCTTAATACATGTACATGTTACCCAAAATTTTATGGGGTTTTTTTAATTCATCAGTTCTTTTTCACTAGGTCTTCGTTTCATTTACATTCTTCCAAACATGGTTCTGTGTCATGGCAGTGTTACAGACTGAAAGCAAATGTTTCCCTGCTTGGGAAAAAATTGTGTTGTATAGTTGACAATTACTTCTCAGGCATAAGGCACGGGGACCTATTAACTTTTTCACTAGAGTTAAAGTGTCCATCATTTTGATGCATAATCAGAGATATATACTGGGGATCTATGGAGAACATGAATTCTTATTACTGAAACCCTGGCCTTTTCTCAAGCTGTGAAATGCTTTTGTGAAAGAACACTGTTATTATGAATATATGCACTTGAATTGTAAATTCTCAGGCTGTAATCTCAGACTTGGGTATGCATATATGAGATAGTGATACAAGAATAAACACGACTTCATTGCTTGAATAAACTGATGTTAAAAGTAGTGATTTACTTTTCATGGTATTTTTGTCTCTTAGCAACCTCAATTGTTTTCATCATAGCACATTTATGTTTGAGTTATTCATTAACTTACAGTACTTGAAAGTGGTTATTACTGTAGTCTTTTGGGTTATGAACTGTTCTTTTGGGCTGCAAGCTAATAAAAAGAGATGCAGACACTCTATCTTTTAAAAGTTTTTAAATGTTATCAGATTAAATAATTCTCTTATTGGAGTATCAACATGGCTGGATAGCCTGAGAGACATCTTTTCTGGATAATTTAGTCTCAGACCTCAACCATGCATAAATTAAAACATATTCTAAACTTTCACATGTACTTTATGCATTATCTACGGATCTTAATTACATATTTTGGGCAAATGCATTTCTTGGTTCTATTTATTGGACAAGGATACTGACTACTTCTCTGCTTTGGTTTTCTATTAAAGTTCTTTTCACTGGGGGATTTTTTATTAACTTCCTTCAAGAAGATTAACCTGACATAGCCTAATAGTTATTACAGTTGTATAGGAAGCTCAGTTATTAAAATTCTTATGGAATGTTATAGTAATCATTACCATCACAAAAATTGCAAGAGAAGGAAAAAGAAAAGACAATGCTTGCAAGGATTCAAGTTAACATTGGTGTGTTTTTCAAAGGGTGTAGGCTCAGATGACATCCATGCACATACACCAGAAATATAGCAAGTGTTATATACATTTCTCAATATTTAATCTTCCCTTATTATAAAAAAAACCTTAATACTTATTATGTGTGTGAATTATTAAAATCATACAGCACTAATATTTCAACATAAGGAAATTATTGTCTTGGAACAAGTATTGCTCTATGGCATCCAAATCATGAATAGAAAAATTAATAAATGTGGTCTTTACTGAAGCAGAGGAACTGAAATGAAACTTGACAATTAGGAGAGAGATCTAATTGTCTAAATCAAATAAGGGTGGAAGGTGAGTCACTGGTCTTTATAACCAAGACAGAAAAATACAGTTCTGGACTGTAGCAGTCGGTTTCCAGAGAGAAACAGAAGTACTGATAACTGAGTCACTGTGGGCAATAAACTGATGTATGTGAGATATCTGTATGAGGAAGATGTATTTGGTAATGAACCATGCCTGACCTGCAAATGGCAATGGGAAGCTCAATAAAACATCCTCTCATATTGCACTTGTCACAGATGTTTGGGCCTCTGAAGTGCTCCCTGGGATTTGTACCTGTTTAGGTTCATTGATCAGTGATGGAAAGGGAGAGAATGGAGCCCAAGAGAATATGTTTCTCCAACTTTACATTTAAGAAGTTGTGAAACTGTTGCTTTAGGTCCACAACTTTTCAAGAAGTCCATTTGATGCCTTAGGAAGGCTAACTTGAAAGAGACTGGACAGAGCTAGAGAGTAAAGTAGGTGTTTATTGAAAGGCGTCCAGGATTCACCTTGGGCAGAACAAGAGCCTGACCAGGGCTACAGCCAGGGTGGACTGAGAATGGTCACAAAATGCACAGCCGGTCACGAGGTCTCACATTGGTTCATTTTCATAGTGGGATTTAATTGTCCAATTACAACTTCAGGTTGTGAGGTTCCATCTTTCTTGTTTTCTCTCTTCATTCCACCATTGTCTGTGCTTTTGGGCCTGAAAGTTGTCCTTGGTCTTCATCAGGAAAAGGATTTGTTTTGTCTACCTACTCTGTGAAGGGAGCTTACTAACACTTAATATGAGGCTCAGAACTACATCCCTAGGCAGCACAGAATCTGAAAATATGAAAGCTGAAACTTAAGGCATCACATTCCATCCTCATGCAACAAGAAATTTTACTTTCCTCAAAATAAAACTTTCCTCTAAAAGCAAAAAAAACCCAAAATATTTTTGGCTGCACTTAAATGAAACTACAGCTTTTCAGGGGCACTACCCATGCTATTAGGAAGTGAAAGCATTCAGAAGCTCATGAGTGACGCTTTGATGTTTCCTTTAATAAATGGAGATATGCCAAGATTAACTGATATATGCCTGGTGCTTCATGAGCTGGTTGTAGATACACTGGAAGTTTCACACAGAGTTTGCAAGAGCATGTGAAAGAGAATACAAATCTTCTAAGCTTTCCCATGACTTAATTTTACAAATGCCAGTATTGTCCACCACACACACTCATACTCATCCAACACAAACTGACTGTTCACGTGCACACCCAAATGAAGACTGGCCTCAGCAGGATACCTGTCTTTCCCTTTGTCAAGTATTTTCACATAAAAAATACGAAACATGATGAATTTATGTGGTTATGTTTCTAATACCATTCTTGGAAGGAAGGCAGAAAAGGGTGTGGTATGGACTGTTCTACACTTAGATATATTCTGATGTTTGGCAATCCAAATCAACCTTATTTAGGTGTTTTCTAGAGGAAGGCCAGCCTGTTTTGTCTATTTTAGGCCTTTCACAACACATCTTCTAAGGTCAGAAATATTTTCCATTGCCAGAGAACCTCATGCTTGCCATACATGAGGCCAGTGATGTGGAAGAAAAAGACGGGCAGTGCTCATATTCAGTGAGCAGGTTGTTTCATCTATTTCAGTGTTGGCTTTGCAACGGCTGCTACACTCCCTCCTGGTTTTCAAACTTAGTAGAGCATCATCCTGTTAAAGGTCACCCTATCACAATTAACCTGTGAAAATTACATTCTTTGTTCCAGTGCGTAAGAAATTCCTCCCCAGATTTTTCCTTTTTTTTTTCCCCAGCAGTAGCCCAAAGCTGCAAACAACTCCTGTTGTTTCTGGAGAGCACTTTCTTCACATTATAATTTTGAGAATGTTGAAAATGGAAAATATAGAATACAATAAAAAAGTTTATAAAAGTATTGTTTGCAAGATGAACCTAATGTCCCAAATTAACAATGAAATTTGGTCACCACATATTTTACAGAGCTACCACAAGCTTCTAGTTCTTTAACTGAAGGACTTCCAGAAGAAGAGATACCCACTCTGGTGAGAGAAAAAGCATTACAATTCTTTCCACGAAGTTCACAGATCTTCATGACCTCACTATTAGCGTTTACTGATTTATTTTGTTGCCATGGCTTTTCACTTATTATTAATGACCTCAGTTTTGTGGTCATACCTTACTGAAACAAGAGTAAAAGCTTACTGTGGTAGAAACTTTATGAAATAAAGCCTAGAAGACTGTGAAAGGATGCTGAAATTGAGAAGGTGAACAGAAGGGAGGCTGAAAGACAGAGATGCCAAGAGAGAAAGAAACATCTGCTTAGTTTTGCAGAAAATCATCTAAATGTTTAAAGACCTCTTTGGTAACTCTCACATCTACTTCTACCAGCTGATGTTACTCACTGAATTTATCTTCATTACAAACCCCCAATCAGACAAAATCCCAGCTTAAAAAAAAAAAAAAAAAAAAAAAAAAAAACCAGCCACCTCCACAACAACAAAGCAAACCCAAAACCAAACAGACAAAACCCAACAAAATTCCACCACACTGATAGGAGAGGGTGAATGGGGAAATAGGGACAAGAAAGGATTCCCCAAGCCTGAAAGAATCTCCCTTGTGCAGTCATTTGTTTGAGGAAATCTAGAAGTAATTGTATTTTAATTGTACATAATCTTATTGGAACAGGGAATAGTGAATTTAGCACATTAAATAAATAAAATCAAACTACTTTCTAATTACCTTCTTACAATCTCAGTAAGGAATTTGCAGTTAGATTAGGGTGTTTCAGGCAATTACATTAAAGACTTCCTAATTCAGAAAGGAATCCAGCTGGCACTTGAAAAGGAATATTGCCCTTGCAGTGCAAAATGCAACATTCTCCTTTAGTCTTCTTTTTTCTTTCCTTTTGGTTTGGTGGGGATTTTTTTGGGTTTGGTTTTCGTTTTCCTTTTTTTCCGGTTGTTTGTTTTTTGTTTGTTTGCGTGCTTGTTTTGGCTTTGGTTTGTTTTGGTTTTGGTTTTTTTTTAGGAATAATGGAGTTTCGAAGGAATTGTTAGATCTTAAAGCAGTACATCCTAATGCATGTTTCAACCCACAGAACATGTCAGGAAAAGTAACAGAATGCAGAACCCATGTATTTCTACACCACCAGCTATCACTACTGCTGCAAATGCTCCACGTCCTGACAAAAGCTACAGACAGGAAGGATATGGTAAAATGCAAGTAATGTTTTCACACATTCATTTTTCATTCTAAAGCTACAGTTTAAAATGGACAGAATAGAGGAGGAGCTTGCCTGATAAATGTCACCTTAAGATACTTAGAACTGGCTAAAGCAGCATCAGAGGAGTGCTTGCTCTATTTGAGAAGCTGTGGAGAATAGAGAAAGAAGGCAAACACAGTACCTTTCCTTAAAAAAATGAGTCAAGCATTTACAGACTAATGCACTTAGTTTACCATAGAAATTTTGCTAAAAATAATTAACTAAGATCTTAAATGAAGACATCTTAACACAAGCTTATTATGGACAAATTCTCTCAATCCAGCATCACTTTTTCCATGACTGTCTGACAGGCAGAAGCCCTTGTTTTGGCACAAGCCATTCGTGTGCTTGTCAAGTATTGCGTGGAATTGGATAGGCGAAACAATGGACTTCACTTCTCTAAAACATGATACAACTACCATAGGCTGGATGTAGCATTAGTTAGAAAACCTCATTCAGATAGTAATCTTTTGTTGATTATCACAATGGAGGGTTGTACTATTCAGTAGGGATGTAGTGATAGCATAAGGAGTAATGGCTATTAACAAGGAGAGGGTAGGTTTAGATAATAGGAAGAAATTCTTTCTTGTGAGGGTGGTGAGGCACTGGCACATGTTGCCCAGTGAAGCTGTGGATGCCCCATCCCCAGAAGTGTTCAAGGCCGGGTTAAGATGGGTCTTTGAGCAGCTTGATCTCATGGAAGGTGTCCCTGCCCATGGCAGGAGGGTCGGAGCTGGATGACCTTTCAGGTCCATTCCAACCCAAACCCTTCTGAGGTTCTATGACATGCACTGGATTCATTACTCTTCAATAACTTCCTGTACCACCTGGAAGACTGAACAGAAAGTGTGTGCTATTACATTTGCACGTAACAAGAGGCTCAGAAGGAAGGACTGTCTTGGAAACAGAATTGCAATACAAAATGAACTCTTGAGGAGGGTTCTGTAAAACAAGGACAAAATTAATCAGGAATAAGTGCTAGGCATTTATTTCACGGTATTGCATTTTTCAAGTGTCTAGGGAAACCATTCATTAGAAATATTTTCCTAAAACTCTAGGGACATCACAAGCTGGAAAACTGATATGACCATCTTAATGCCCTATGAGGAACGTTTGAAGGAGCTGGGGTTGTTTAGTCTGGAGAAGAGGAGGCTTAGAGGTGACCTTATCACTCTCTACAACTTCTTGAAGGGAGGTTGTAGACAGGTGGGGGTCGGTCTCTTCCACCGGGCAGCAACTGACAGAACAAGGGGACACAGTCTCAAGCTACGTCAGGGAAGGTACAGGTTAGATATTAGGAAAAAAAAATTCACTGAAAGAATAATAAAGCACTGGAATTTTCTTCCCAGGGAGGTGGTGGAGTCACCATCTCTGGATGTGTTTAAAAAAAGACTGGATGTGGCACTTAGTGCTATGGTCTAGTTGAGATGTTAAGGCATAGGTTGGACTTGATGATCTTGGAGGTCTCTTCCAACCTCATTATTCTGTGATTCTGTGATTCTGTAATTGTTAAAAATGTGTGTGTGTGTGTGTGTGTGTGTGTGTGTGTGTGTGTGTATTAGAATATGGCCTGCAAGACACAAGAAGCAGTCCTTAATCTCTTCACCATACTGGTAAATGTTTTGCTCTAATACTGTGCTCAACTTTGGAAACTGCCCTCTAAGAAAAACCACTTGAATACAAGGGGTAGTTCAGAGAAGAAACTGAAAATTGTTTATATAAAAGAAGGGAAAAAAACCCCATTGCTTTTCATGTTCATGCCCATTGATTCCAGTAGCAGCAGGCTAGAGAAGTTCCTGTTAGGCTGGAATGATACATGTTAGATAGTAGGAAAATTTGCTAATATGGATCTAGACCTCTACACTGCCTGGGAAATTGGGTTGGAATAACTGATTATGATATGGAGCAGTGCCTCTTTACAGACTTCCATGAAACATACTATATTGTCAATTCTGAAGCAAATAAAAATGTTTATACTATTTAAAATCAAATGGCAATAATATCTGGAGAAATTTTCTTTTTAATATACTTGTAATTGTAAATAAATGTGTGATGATCTTACCAGTAGCTGTTCTATCATAATAAACTTTTATGACAACTCTTTTTAGACTTGTAAAGTTCATATTTTGATAACTGTATTTCATAACTGCTTAAATTCTCTAAAACTGACAAATTCAGTTAATTCCCATCTTGGTCATCACTTATAGCAAATTGTAACTAAGACTACTTTACAGACTGAATTACAGGAATTAACCAAAATCTGTTCATTTCAGCTATCTGAAGAGAAGAACACTGAAAATACCCAGATTTCCTATCAAAAACTCTGAGTTAAGTGACATGACAGATTTGTCTGTGGCCCCAGTAAGTACAAAAAACCATGTCATGGTATAAAAAGTACCAGAGAACAATATACAGATTTCACAAAAGGAGAATTACTACCACTGAGCCAGCTCCTATGGGGAAAAGTCTAATTGGCATTTTGAGAGCAAAAGAAAAACATTTAGGCCTGAACTACAGTTTTCATACAGAGACAAAACCATAAAGAAAAATATACTTTAAAAAAAGCGTAACAATCATTCTTCCTCCATTAAACCACTTGAATTTAATTTGTCCATAGGTATAATCTTCTTACATGAAACTCTGAGTAACTTTCATTACTTAAAATGAAATCACTGATGTTTTGCTTAGTTTTTGCTTATTTGTGAATTCACATCTCTGGGGTGCTTTGGCAATTAGAAGAATCATTTTTAAACCAACACAGGCAAGACTGTGAAGAGACCCAGGTATTCAGCTGAAAATGAGGCTTCCTGGATTGGAAATATTTATAATATTTTATACTCAGAGGTAAAGGTCCATGAGATTCCGTTGCATCATTTTTATTCCCAGTGGTGTGCCTCCTGTGTAGTCACCTGCATCAGTGAGGTGTATGTCTGTGTTCCAAGATATTATCTGGATCAAGACAATAACTTTTTTTTATTCAGTATTTTTCCCAAACTGTTTTTTTTCTAGGACTTTTATTGATACAGTTTCATACTAACTACATCAAAACAATGCCTAGTAGTTTGCAATTTATAATTAAAATTGAATCTGTAGTCTGACGGAACAATATTAATTAAGAATTAATGTAATTCTTTCACTGTGCCAAATTCTCTAATCTGGTAATTTGTAACACCTGGATTTTTCATTGAAATAACTGCAGGTATACTATCTAACCAATGCAAAACATTTTTATCGCACACAAAATTATGTTTTTAATTTGTTAAGTTCCTTACTTGATCATCCCGATGAAACTGCATTCATCAGCAGAGCAGCATTTAAGTACTGCCATGACTTCAGCAAGAGCACTTCCATGATGCAGAAGATATCCTTCAGCTGGCATTAAGAGGATTTTGTACCATGTGCCGCAGTGTCAGCACATTCCCTTTGCTGGAAGGACAGAGCTGTGACATCAGCAATGGACAGTCATTCTCTCCATGCCAGCCAGAGTCCAGCTGGGCCTCAGGTGCAGCCAGGACACACCTCTCACTGGGGACACCTCTGCAGGCACCGCTGTCCTCTTCTGCGCTGGACCCCTTCTGCCTCCCTCCAACAGACACCATGTGCTTCTTTAGGGACTGGAGCAAAGAGAAATGCAGAGACAACATGAGGTGAAGAGAGATAAGTAACGTGTCTTGCATGTTCCTTCACAGACAGGGCTCTGTCCAGCTGCTGTGTTTTATGGAATGGCTGCACCAGGAAGTGTGAATCTAGATTTTTTTTTTTTTTTTAACTTGAGAGAGGTGTATCATTCATACAAGTTTCCCCAGCCTATTTAACTTCAGTCATCCAGCTTCTGAGATATTAAAGACTCTTGACCTCTTCTATGACACAGTTACTTATCTAAGGCAGGAGTAATACATGGACTTTCTTCACAGAATTTTTAAAATCTGCACATTTACATTAAAATGACATTTGCATATTCTTTTTAAGATGATAGGGAAAAGTACTAATGTTCTCTGTCCTGTAGCTCTTAAACAGAATACCAGTAGTGGCTGACATACCAAGTATTTTATTTTGTCATACTAAGTACCAGAATTTTTCTACGAGGTAGCTAGGGAAACCAGAGCTCCCATTTTGCCCCAAGTTTTTTCCCCAACACTGTGATCTAATGCTAGAGGCATAAGTAATTTTTCTCACCATGGATACCTATACTATCTGAGGTGCTTTAGTGATAACAAATAAATTTCCACAAAGTACTGGCACCCACTAGAAATCCATACTTCACTTGTACAGCCAAAGGAATTTCAGCAAAATCAACCATTGACCTACAATGGCATTAAACATTCACAAATAGGCAAACACATGCTGCCCAATCTATACCTCCTCTGGGTAGTGGAGACATTAATGTGGAGAGGGGTAAATACTTATATATCAGAAACCAACTTATATTTTGAATCTCCTTGGGCTCTACTAGAAGTTTGGACAACTGCTTAAGCAAATATTTACTAATGTCTTAACTGAGGTAGTTCATTTCCAGCCTGAATCCCATCCTCCATGGCTTGGGTTTTCTAGGGCCATGGCAGCCTTTCTCGAGTTTTGACCTGGGGTAATTGAGCTTTTCAGCTTTGTTCTGTATAGGTTTGTGTCCTGTCTGCTGGACTGCCCTCAGACAGTTATTGTCCTTCCAGTGGCTGCTCTGTGAACAAAACGGAGAGCTTCACCTTCATCTAACCCACCTTTTTCCTCAGCATTGTTACAGAACAGATTCTTTCCCAGCTGGTATTCACCTGGATAATCACATCCTCTACTGTAAGACCAGTGTTATGCAGATCAGCGTTAAGCTGTTTTCCTTCTTTGTTGTACTAATATCATTGTTTCTGGCACAGCTTTTGCTCTTCTCCTTTCTTTATCCAAATCAAACTTTGCCGATATATTGTGTGCTTTTGGGCTGCTCGTTTATTTTTTGCTGCAGTGTCACCTTTTTTGTCTAACCCTAATTCTTTTAAATAAAGGACACTGCCTCAATCCTCCAGTCCATGCTGTGCACGCTGCTGTCATTTGCAAAACCCAGACAAATAACATCATCTGTTGCTAATATCACCTCCAATCTTGTCTCCCTACCCAAAAAAAAAAAAAAAAAAAAAAAAAAAAAAAAAAAAAAAAAAAAAAAAAAATTATTTCTGGAGCTTGATATGGCAAATATATGCTGGCTCTGTGCCATTTTTCACCTTGGATCCTTTTTCTTCTATCTCATGTTGTGCGTCTCTCATGGCTGCAGTGTCGGAGCCCTCTCCATTTTTATCAGCTTCAGCCTGAATGGAGTTGTGGGGATATCTTAATTTTATCGGTGAACCCTAATTACTCTGAAGGGTTAACTCTATTTCCTAGTGTAAGTCTACACATCTGCCTCTATCTAATTATCTAATTATTAGATCATTAGAGTAATAAATTAATCTAAAATTAATAATCTAATAATTAAATTAATAATCTAATCTAAACTAGAAATCTAATTATTTAACCAGTGTAAGTGTCCTGATCACTGAGTGCTGTTAAAAAATAATAATAAAATCCACCACCAGAAGCATAGCTGCCCTCAGACTTTGTGCTTTCATGCTGCAACCCACCACTTGTAGATTCAGCAATGGGTGAGTAAATCTCCATGATTTCCTGAGTGTCAAAGCTAGAAAAGCTTTTATCCTCACCAGTCTCTCTTTCAGGGTGATGTTTTCATCGCTATAAAACTGACTCCGTATTATTTCTTATTGAGCAATTTCAGATAGGTATTTCACATGCAGCAGCATGATTCATTTCCGTCTAAAATAATTTATCCTGTACACATCTCAAGATATTTTGTTGCAAAAAATTTCCATGCTGTTGATTTCACAAAGTACAGAGAGAATTGCTTAGAAGTGGGAGGGGTTCTCACCCTGTGAAGTAAACCACAAGTATCATCATTATTATATTCCTTTGGAGCTGATACAATTTTAAGAGTTGAATTTCACCTATCAGTGACTACATATCAGTTAATAGAAGATTTTAGCTTATTTATCCCTTTAAGGGCTGTCTTCTGATTAGCTTCTACTAAGGTGTTTGGCACTCTCCCCTGCTGAGATGCCAAACTCCTGATTTTGATCCCCTGATGAGGCTGTGGAGAGGATGTACCATTCCCTCATGTCCCCCATTTGGAATGCAAGCTTTGGTGTGCTGCCCTCTCTTTCCAGAAAGCACCTCCCTGGTATTGTGGATGCTGACAGCCTGGTCAGAGAGGAATTTTCAAGTATCAGACAGCAGCAGAAATTGTGAGAGAGAAAGTCAACTTTCCCAGACAATGATCTGGGAAGCTGAATGATCCTTGCACCTGTTGTTTTTGCACTTGTTGACTTGCATGATGTTTACAAAGAGATGTTGTTTGTAATTAGCCAGTAATAGTGAGGGGTGTTGGTTGGAAGACCAATCATGTTCCTCTTTCTCAAAGCAGTCTATAAAAGATGCAATTTCTAATAAACTGTGAGATTTGCCTTCTGAGAAGACTTGGAGCTTGTGTCGTTATTCAGCCATCCCTAATACAATAGTGACAAGGTATCATGTCACCAGTTTGTGCAGTGAGTGCAGAAGGCAATAATTTGCCACAAGATGATCTACAGTGAAGTCTCATTAAAATATGTTTCTCATATTTATTATGTAGTATAGTGACAGATTAAAAATCCCATTTAAAATGCCTTTGGGTATTTTCATTGGTCTAGGGCAAATTATGCAGGTCTAAGATAACCATATTAGTGCTAGAAAAGCAATTCATAATCATCAAATTCAGTCCTTTTCCTTCTTCCTCTATTATTTACAGAACATTTTACATTTTTGTAGACATTAATCTGGAGCAAATCAGAAAAAACAGTATTTTTTTTTAATGTGCATTGTGAAGGTTATGTTCTAGACACAGCTGCACTATTTTCTAACAGTTTCTTAGCAAAAAATGAGGCTGTGATGAACACTCATTACACAACCCTTAGCCCAACATTTTTTCCTTCCTTCTTTACTGCAGAAATCCAGGTTTTGTTTGTCCACACATCAATATCATTTCCATCTGAGATACATGACATGGCAACAGCTTCCTTAGGGTTGGTGTCCATTTGAAAGATTAAAAGGCTTCTGGTTCTTCTCTGGGCCATTTTAGAAGTCAGTTCTTAAGAAAAATTACTGTTTCCTATGTGAAAGTGGCATCTTAGTGCTTCAGACATCTGCATGAAGCACTGCTTTGCATCTATTGCACATGCTTTATGGACCATTCAAGGAATAATTTAGTCAAATGTGGACAAAAAATTTACTACAGGCTTATTCAGCATTCAAGTTTGATTTTGGTCCATAACAGCAGACGGAAACATGCCTCTTTGCCCTGAGATTAACCATATATACATTTAAATACACACATATAGAAATGCACTTCACAACTTTTCCATGTACATTTGTATAGTTGATGGCTTCAGAGCATATGCATGAGTTTGTTCCATTCTTTTAAATATTTAGCACCAAACACTTTCAGTGATGCAAGGACAAGGGCTGGTTTTAATTCATCTTCTTTTTTCCCCTCAAAACAGTATAAGAAGGAAAAAAGTATCATATCTCTTCAAAACTGAAATATTTATGGTTAATTTGGAGCAGCATATTTTCTTTGACAATTTTTTTAATCAACTGCTGTATAAATTATGGTACAGAGGCTTCACAAATTACATACTGCTCACTGTCAATGAAAATTATGTATGACACACTATGGAGTTAAGCTATAAAAAATTTTCAGAGAATACCTTTACTTCAAATCATTTGAAGCAAACTTGAAGAAGACCTCATGAATCATTTAGGCTTCAGAAATCACTATGCCATACAATCCCCATCATAAATTTATTATTGAACTTCACCTAAAAGTAGCTTCATATTTCACTCCTCTCCTCATTGCTCCAAAACTACTCTTGTGGCCACGTTTAAAAAAAATCTTTATGATTTTTTGCCAAAATTTAATTATTACCACCTTATTCTTAACTGGTTTTATGTATCTGTTCACCTTACTCTCTCCCCTTGCAGCACATCCCTTGGAGGTATTTATTATATACAGGGGACACATTTTCCTGGAGGTTTCCTGTGTAAGAGACTATTTTTCCTTTAATACTCACACAACACAAAGACAAACATGAAACAATTTGCTATTGATTTTCCAACAAGTCTTAGAACTTCTGTGTAAAAAAAAAAATCTAAGTATCAAATACTCCATTTTGTTACTGACTTTTTCTTTTACAGCTTGTGTGCTTTCTCCAAAAATGTGCTCTACTCCACCCCGTGTCTGATAAAACTGTAGGTCAATATGGCAATCTTAAGATTTTCTAAATATTCAAACCAATAGGTAAACATTTCCAAGAAAATGTAAGCACATCAAAATATTCCCTTAAAACAGAAGCTTTTTCTCATCTCTTCTTGCTGGTTAGAGGAACTCCTGAGTAGCTACATCTGGTTTTCTGTACAAACGTGTACTGCTTGACACTTTTTGGGATTGTTGGTGGACCTCACTCATCTGCCTACTACAGAGGGGCAGTTCAATAAGAAAGAGAGGAAAATTGCAGCAGGCCAGGAAGTCCATCAGTCCAGTTTTCCCAGGACCTGTCTGTGATCGGGATACGCAAAGCAATCACACGGAGACGAGAAATTTCGCAGGGCAGAGTTGTTCTTCCGAGAGAGCTCAAGGCTGAGCCAAGGCCGAGAGCACCTCTGCCTGTTTATTTCTTACTTTTTATACATTTGTGGGTCTGGCTGTGGATTGGCTTCTGGAGTTTTCACCTTCCAGCCTAATGGCCAGACCAGCTGTCAGTTACAATTGTTTTCAGGTTAGAAATATGCAAACAAAGGACAGAGAATGAAAAACAAAGGATTTGTTTATGTTACGTGTGTGGGAAAAGGTAGAAACTGCTCCTAATATTGTACGGTAGCTAAAAAGTCTGACTCCATTTTATGAACAATCAAAAGGCTTTAAAAAACTCAGAAAAACCAGGGTGACATCTGTATATACAAGAGTCTGAAAGCTGGGACCTGAAGCAGTGGCAAGAACCCACATCTCCCTCCCCTCCCCAGAACTGAGCCCAGATGGCAGAGAAGCCCTCAGGACGAGAACTCCACAGTTACTTGATGGATCGAAGGGAAGAGTAGTAAAAGACATTAATGGACAGGCCTAAAGCCCATGAATTTTGTACAGGCTGTGCTTGTTAGGAAAGCAGCCCCGCTGGCCTGCAGAGCAGCTCCCCTTGCAGCGGTGTGAGAGCTAAGTTGGATGCTCCCTTGCTGGGCAACAGCACCAGTCACTGCAGGGCAGAGGAAAGAGGCCTTTCAGGAGAGAAATGGGAGAGGGAATTTGAACTTCTGGCAGTGGAGAGCTGTGTTTTGGTAGAGGCCTGGCAGAAGCACAATCATGATGACCAGGGGTGGTTACAAGGGCAAGGAGGAAGAGGCAGCATGGGGCAAGGGGATGGCACCACACCATAAGTGGTGTTACAAGATCAGCTGTGAGATCACAGTTACTTCATTTGTCCATGTCTTCAGACTTCTCTTATTTCCTCCGGTAAAAACTATTTGTTAAGCCAATTTTTAGGCTTTATAAGTGGAGAAAACTAGCTCATTTAGTATGAAAATGTTAGTTTTCTTCTTTCCCCTTTACTGGGAGGCACAAATCAGCATGTTAGCACTGTATCTAAACTTGTCCCTTTTTGCTCCTAGTCAGATGCTGACAGAAGCATTGTACAGGGTATAATGAACCATGGCTTTCATGATTAAATGCATTTATCTTCAAACATACTCTTCAAGTCAGATTGAACAGCAGTCCTCCCTGGAAACTCTCTAACTTCAAGAACACTCATGGATTGTTCAGTCAGCAGTGACTTTTCACTAAAAGTTTTACTCTGTGATAGCCAGATTTTCCTAATTTTATTCCAAACCGTGTCAAGAAATAGTCTGGGACACAAAGTACAGGCATAAATAACTCTTTAGGATTATTGAGACCACCCTTCATAGCAACATCCAGCATGGATGCCTGTATGTTGTCCAAAAGGAGGTTTGGGTGTTAACACCGGCATCCTTGAAACACCTCTTCAAAAAGCATGGACACAGCACAGCTGTGCTAGAAATATTAGTCACTGCAATTAAGGCCAATTTCTATGAAGAGATGTCAAGTAGGAGATGATTTTTGCCTACTTACTGCAGTGGTGGGTGATTGATTCTCGCTCATTTACTTCTTGTAATACATGGGTTTCTAAAGTTCAGGGAAAAAAATCCAGTATTGCTTTCAACACTGTGGTTTCCTAGCCTTTACTCTTACTGGGCACACAGTAAAGAAAGATGGATAAATTCTCTCATCCATACAAAAGCCCTATAATATTGGTCCCCTTCAGCTTTTATTGACATGGTTTTATCCCTCCTATGGTTACCCCATTTCCCCCATGCCTCAGAGTTTTCAGCAAGCACCATCTAGTCCGAAATTGTCTTGGAAAACAGCCTCACAGCCCTGAACAGCTTGCACCTGGGCATTCTCTAATCTTTTTTCACCATTTCACTGGCAAGTACATTTTGAATTGCAGCAGCTGGCACAGAGAAGAGTCACCAGAAGCAAAAGATTAACAGCTCATACATTAAATAGTAGCTTAGCCAATACATGTAACGAGGATGTTACGGTGATTTACTCTCATTGAATACAGCCTCTGTCTTAGTCCATTTAAACAGATATTTAATGTGGATTCTCTGGAGGGCCATCCCTGGCTGCTCTGTGGTGCCAGGTGTAGCTGAACAAGTGCTACTGGATGCAGGTACTCTTTTAGTCCGCGGAGTAAAATGGAAATGAAACCTTCCAGATTAATATTGTATCTAGTATTCCCAGAAAACTCATTGCCTCCTTGCCTCCACCAGGTATTTATAAAATTGTCTGAAATGTCCCCAGTCTGCTCTGGAAAACTGCTGTTATATTATGCTATAACAGTACCTAGATCTTAATTTATTTTCACCGAGGGAAATATGAAATATTATCATTGATTCATAGAATGGTTTGGGTTGGAAGGGACCTTAAATATAACCCAGTTCAATTCCCCTGCCATGAACAGAGATACCTTTCACTAGACCAGGCTGCTGAAAGGCCCAGCCAACCTTGAACACTTCCAATATACATTGATTTTTAAATTCTTTTATTATATACTCTATCAGATCTATCATGTGAAAACTTTTCCTTATGTATTTCCACTATGTAATTTATTGCGCTGGTGCCTGTTTCTAGCTGAGAAACCCAAGAAAGCTAGAGTCCAGCTTGAGAATCTAATTTTCTGGCATCAATCCTTCTCTAAAAATGTCATTTATATTCTATGAGAAAGCATCAAGGAATTCCAGACGTTCAGAAATCTGAAATCAAATCCTATAAGACACAACTGATTCTTTATTTGTTTACCTTTCATGCAAAATAGTTTCAAATTATGCATTTTATCATTATGTTTATTTACTGTTTACTATTAGTTATGATAATTTACTTTTCACTGATTAAAAGCTTAGTTTTTCAAGTGTTTTCTTGGAGTTTAATCAGTGAGTAACATTTCCAGAAATAGTTTAAGATTTTTTTTGCCAATGCAAAATAAATTTCACTGCTGCTATGGCAGCATTTTCCGTATTCCTTTTTGCCTGGTGCTTAACTTAGCTCTATTACTGAAGTACAAAAATTGCACATTACTTGAGATTTCAGGTATTTCTTTACAGCACCATGAGAAGCTGTTAAAAATGCCTTTAAGAATACACACCTGAGTCACTGATATTTCCTCTGCAGCTGTGTGTGCTGTTATTGTACAGCTGGGCTAAGGAAGGATTCAGCCTCTTGTCCCATGGAATGGGGATGTCCATCATGTGACATGGCATCAGGTGAGAGGCAGCACTTTAGCTGAGAACTGATTTTTAAACAGGGTTATATAGAATATGCTCTAAAATGAGGTATTATTATATCAAATTGTTGAGCAGAGACTAACACTCAGTTTCCATCTCCTAAAAAATGCAATTTCTTATTATATCCTAATCTAATGGTGAATTTGTGGGGTTTTTTTTATTTATTTTGGGGTTTTTTTAAATGGTGGTTTGTTGGTTGGTTGGTTGGGGGGGGTTGGGGTGGTTTAGTTTGTTTGTTTGTTTCTTGTTTGTATGTTTGTTTGTTTGTTGGGTCTTTTGCAACTCCAAAAGAGAGCAGTATTGAGGGCTGCATGGACTACAGATTTCCTGTAACCCTCTATTTAATTTTGTCTTTCAGAAAATTGCACACAGCACACAAGCATGCAAAATTCAGGCACTTGACATGAAACCTGACATCTCAAGGATCATCTGTCTAGCAGAATTACTAACATAACTACCATTTAAGTGTAAGCTGCTGTATCTGTCAGCTGAGTGTTAGGAACTGGATACAGCCTCCCGAAATAGAGGCACCACTTAGAAGTCCTTCACTCTCTTTCACTAAAAAATAAACATGATAGTCATTGGAGTGACATGCCAAAAGCAAAGCTGCATTTTTCAGAGGTAGAGAAGTTTTAGCTAGTACATATCCACAAGTTTGCAGCTGTGTCACCAATATTGCCCAATGGCTTCAAGGTAATTTTAAAGTTTTAAATCTCTCTGGCTGCTTAGGAAGTGTTACCAACACAGTTCACCCTGATTTGGTCAGAAATTTGACTGAACTTTCTATTCTTCTTTTCCTTTTTTTTTTCTTTCTGTTCTGTGGGATTTTTTTGTGTTTGTTTTGTTGAGGGGTTTTTTTGTTCAGTGTTTTTTAATGAGCAGGAACAAATCTCAGAAAATCTAGATCTATTAATTTATGAAGCTCACAGTTCCAAGAAGTAAATCCATTACTGTTTTCATATATTACTTTTGCTCAAAGCCCAGACTGAAAAATGATAAGTAGCATCACTGCAGTGCACTCTGAACACAATTCCAAGAAATTATGAAATTAGCTTTTTGTAATAGTATTTGAAAACAGCTCTCCTGGAGCCTGATTTTCACAGTGAATTTGGATCTCAAATTTACAATTTGCACTGCAAATTAAATTTATTTTTATAAGTGTAGTGGAAAAAAATAATAATAATAAAAAAACCATGACAAACAACGGCTCAATCCTCTTGGTACAGACTAGTCTAATGTGACTCACTTATTCATTGCTTAGTTCATGAGGTTTCTAACTCACAGGTTCTCTAATTCATAACTTAGAACTTGTACCTTGTGCACCTATGTGCAAGTTACTGGCCTACAGCGAGAGAGCTCATCCTCAGTCCCCTGCCACTCACAGTCATGCCCTTTATGACACCGAGCACAAAAGGCTCGGCAGTCCAGCAGCTGTTGGGTCTGCTTCCAAAACATTTTGTAAGGTGACACATTCTTAACTTTGGAATTTCGGCTTGCAGGAGACAGCAAGCTGAAGGTGGCAGTGGGTACACGATGACCTTTAGGCCTCTCTGGCCATGGTATCCTGCCTACATGTTGTCCTTGCTTTGACTTAATGGCACTGCTCCCATCAAGTTTTAGCATGAGCTGGGTATTAGGCCAAATCTAAGCAGAAATTGAGCAAACAGTAATCCCAGCTAACTCGCTTTCCCATTACAAGTACATTACAAGTACATTAGAAGTACATTACATTAGCTGTTAAATGACTTCTTTGGTTAAAATATCTGCCATTTATATCCCAGGTGTGAAGGACATTTATTTCTCTCTTTTTTTTCTCTCACACACTCTTGCATTGCCAAACTCAACATGGAAGTGAGATATTTGATTGTAAAGATGGCCTCACGTATCTGTTATTGTCTGAGAAGGGGTAGAGATGCTATTTGCACACAGAATGTTTTGCAAAATACATTAGCTCTCTTACTCATTGAGAGCTGCAGAATACCAAAAGGACTATTTATTTTCCAGTAAGCTCAGGGGAATTACAGAACTGTCACTTTGGCATCCATATATTCTATAATATCTTCTCTTGCTTCAGATATAAATAATGAAATTACATAAATAATGAGGGAAAGCCCAAATGTTTTCATCAAACTGATATAGCAGAATTAATACTGTACAGCTACTAGACAAAAATCCTCTAGTACTTACAAATATTAGAAAGCCAACTGCAACTACAAGAATAAAAAATAAAATTTACAGAGCTCTATAACCCCTCCCTCAAATGCTTTACAATGAAATGGAATTTAGTTCAACAGCTGCAAATGGAGACAGACTTTATAGTCAAGCACAATATACTAGTGAGAAGAGTCGAAGCATGCCCTGTCCCAGTTCTGTCTCCCACTGAACAGACACATGCCTTAGGCTTACAGGCCTTGTATCTGCTCACATACGCACTTGCTAGAGCTTGGCTTTCATCCTGTATACAAAATAATTCAACATTAGCCTCAGGTTTGTCTTTTGAGGCACTCACTCCCTGTAGATGCCCCTCTGTGCTGTTCCTGTGTCACTTTCCAAATTACTTCCTTTCTTTTCTGTACATTTTTTTCATATTTTGAACAGATTATTCAAAGTCATATTTTGCCCTGTATAACATTTTCTGCCCTCTTACTGCCTAAACTTCAGGCAAACAGGAGTTCATTTGGAAGGGATGGCTTCATCTTCACACATTATGGAAAGGGAATGGTTTAAGAGGCGCTATACTGGGTTTGAAGTTTACAAATGGGTTGAGCAGCTCTTAACAGCAATTACCAAAATGTAAAGTCTGCTTCCTTTTCCCTTTATTTTTTCTCCCTTTGCAGTTCAGCTCTCCTGATTTCACATCCCAGCCCCTCCCTTGAAGCCACTCTCGTTGCCATCAGGATGAACAAATTCCCCTCACTAAATCGTTGAAGAACGAACCCATCAGAAACAAATGTGTAATTTTCTACCAGCTTAAGGACCTGAATCAGCTCATCACAGACCCTGACGAATGCCAGTGACAAGCAAGGAAAGTATGGCCAAGAGAGGAGAAAGTAGTGGGACTGCATCTTTTGGCAGATCCAGGCTGCAAAATCTCTTCTTGTGCTAAAATTGCTTACTTGAATTAAGTCCTCATCAGAAGAGGTGTAGTCAAGGTTTTGGTTCATTCATCATCTCTAGGCCATCTTTGCTGTCAGCCATAATGTCAGCACTTACTTAAAAAGTAAATAGAAGCACTACTTCAAACACAGTCTCTCTCTGACAAGTTTTCAACCTTGCAGAAGTTTCTAGTATCAAAATATCATGAAATAATTCTACCAAAATTGGTGGTTAAGAGCCGTTCAGGTTTCCCACTAAAGTTAGTGGGAAGCCTGTTTATATAGCTTGATCATACTGGAACGAGTTACAAGATTATGTTATGTAGCTTAATTTGTCTTCTATCTTTGCCAGAAAATAAATATCTTATCAGTGTTCACTAACTTTGTATAAGTACAGAAAATCTCTATCATATGAAGATGAGCAATTACTAAAGCCAGAAAAGAGTTTTCTTTCACTTAAAGCATAAGCATCATTACTTAGTTTGCAAATTAAGTCAATGGCTGACATTAACTGCTTAATTTTTATTTTAAAGATAGTTTTATCACCCAAGATAAAAAATAAAAGACAGCTTAATCACAGTCAAGTCCCTTATTAAAGACCCTTCAATGTTAGCAATGGCTGACAAATATTAAGGTAGATCAAGCTAATCTCTAAATGAAGGGAAGAATCCACAATCCACCCTTTAGACTTCCAGGTGCCTGGCAGTCCCTGTATGGGAAGCTTGCTCTCTGAGCGCTTTCTCCAATCCTGATTTAGAAAGGCAGAGAGTCTTACAGTTCTGCAACTGTTCTGGCAGTAGAAATAAAATTCAACCTGAAAAAAAATAAGAGCTATTTTACCCACAGGGCTGGGCTTCATATCCTCACAGGCTAATGTAAGGTTAGGAATTTTGGCAGTCCAGCTGTCAAGGAGGTTGTGTCTGCATCCTTGTGCTGTGCACCTTCTATAGCTGTGCTCGAGGTGCAAACCTCTGAGCCTCCCAGATCCCAGATTTCTCTGCTGGAAATTGCACAGCTTTGTGTTGCTGTTGTTACCAAGCATAGGTGCAAGATGGCACATGGCAGAGGGAGTGTGCCAGAGGAGAAGGGGGAAGCTGGGAAATGAGAAACAAAACTTCTGACGCCTGTTAGATTCCAGCCACTCACTGATTTATTGTGTGCCAGCACTCAAAACACATTTCTTAACAATCAAGGTTGTCCCTAAATAAATAGTAAATTATGCTGAAGTTTTTATATTAACAATTCACATTGAAAATTGCAAAGTACTATTTCTTGTAAAGCCCCTGAGATCATGAAATGTGTATTGTAGTCTCATATAATTTTATCAGACATCTTCAAACACCAGTAAGAACCTTCTGAAAGGTCACATGAAATAAAGATTTGGCTTTTGGACTCTTCTCAGGAAGTTTTATAAAATTATGGTGTTCTCCCTCATGGAAGTTATTTCAGTATAGCACAGTATAAAAGCATAAATGAAAAAAGTGATTATTTCCTATTGAAAATAGGAAAATATGTTAACTTTTTTTACTGTTGAATAGTTGATAGTTTAATCCAATTGTTTTAGTAGTTGCTAAATGACCTCAATACCTTACAAAATTTTATTGTAGGTATTTTTTTAGAACATTACTTTTGAATGAGAAACGTCTTGACAAATAGGCTTTTGGAGCTATTACAATTTCATATACCAATGTAGGCTAACATAGTAACTGTAGGTCTCAGTTATGCCAACTATGAAGATAACTGATGAGAAATATCTTTATTCTCATTAAGAAAAAACTACAAGGTTGTGAGGTACCTTCATGTTTTGAAATTGAATAAAAGGTTATGTAGATATTGACAGATAATTTTTCGCAATGAAAAAAATAAAACCCAGAAAACATAAAATTGCAGACTTAAACTACACAATAAAATTTATTTCTAGTTGAGTTCTATGCCTTAAAAGAAATTTAGAAAGAAAATTTCAAACCTGGATGAATATTATAGCTATGTTACAATAATTTTAAGATAAACAAGATGCTGCAGGAACTAGTGTATTATTTCATCTGCTAGCTTGCAAAAATTGTCATTCAAGTTTTTTATTTTATTAGATATGAGGAAGGTGACAACTGAGCTCAAACAAAAATTAGATGATTATTAAATTATTCAATTTTCACCCATAATGATTGCTGCCATCACATGTGATACAGCACTATTCTAACCATAAATTAGCACTCTTTCCTACTACGTGTGCCACCCATTCTTAGGGTTTTACTGCAAGTTTCATATGGGCAAAGAAGCTTAGGCAGATCACTTAGCAGAAAAAGGTTGGGTTTCTAGGTTTTTCCTCAACAGCATCTACCTTGATGATCTGAGCTCTACTCAGTTACCTAAAGACAAGTTCTGTGCTGTTTGAGACATTGCAATTTTCTGAGACAGCCTTACAGAGCAGGCTGGTATCACACAAGACCTGTCAAAGCATGGAGTCCTTCCCCAATGGTTTCTGGAGGTCGAGTAGAAGGTCATCTCAGATACCTCTGGCCAGGTGTTGCAGCCTACGGTGAGCTCTGTGTTGCTGAGATTATGCTAGAAAATTTGAGGTTAGGTCAGATGTGTCTGCATTAGGAACAGTCACTAAGGGCATGACAAAATCAGAGGAAAAGGGGATCCAGATAACCTGAAGAGAAATTACAGTAGTTTAGGAAAACACTGCATTTCCTGAAATTTCACAACTAGAGGGGTTGTGCCCGTGGAATTCTCTCTGATGCAATACAAAAATGATAAACTGTCTTTCCTGGCACAGAGAATGACCAGAAATAGATCCAGTGATCCATCATCTCTTTTAGCCTTTCTCTAATACTTTGTTCTTTAAAGACATTATTTATTCACCCATATTGTCCAAGGTTTGTTCTGAATCAATTTCAATAAGCTTTAATTAAAACTGAGCTGATTCCATAAAGGCTGTGGATATTATTAAAGGTTGAAACACTGATTTAGTGAAGCTTATTGATTGTCTTTGGTTGCATAGTTCATGGATTCAAGAAACTGAAGGCAATTCATAAAAATTAATAGGAGTGACCTTGCCTGTAGGCAAGCAATTTGTTACAGAGACTATAATAGTTTCAGCTCAAAGGTAACTGCTAGAGAGGTTCTCACACCATCCTTGACATGCTCTTTGTTCTCCACCTTCTAAATGGATGACAGTGATTCATCTTCTTATTTAGCCAGTTGTCTGAAAGCCTTAGAGATACATAATAGTGCCTGTGCAGAGAGCCATAATTGACTCTTCCAATTCTGGCACTAACAGTGCCTAGAGGTTTCATGAGAGAGTGGATTTTTGTATTTTTTTCCCAAATTGAACACAAGAAAAATATTCAGTGGAGATACTGCAACTCTGGCATCTCTGAGCAGTGCATTATTTCCCTGACAGGGGCCCAGACTCGGCTGTACAACTTGCTGAAGAAAGTAAATCAACTCAAGGCATGCAGCAGGATTTAGCAGAGTAAAACTTGCAATGTTTTTTAAAAAGACCCTTCATGCCCTAATGCAGATGCATTGGGCAGCATTTTAAAATAGTCATTTTCTCCTTACCTCTTCCAAAAAGACATGCACCAACGCATGCTTTCTACTCACTACCATAAAATTGTCCCCATGCAACACTAATTAAATTTTCCTATACTTGCCAGAGTAAAGTCTAAATAATAAAAATATAAATATGCCTTCAAATAATCAAATATCCTTCCATTATCATCTCAAAGAGGTGAGCATTTGTCACCCGTTGCTGGCAAAGAAATAGTGCCAGTGCAGAGAGGATGAACAGGAAGGTGTGTTCAAGTCACTCTGCCATTCTCAGCCAACACACTGAAGTTTAGCCACATGGCTGGGGATATCAAGTATGAATAGATCACAGTTGTAGCCCAATTTGCTTAAATTATTCCATACTTTCTCTAAAAACAGTGGAAAACTGCTAATTTTTGAACCAGTTCAGCTTGCAGCAAAGTGTAGCGCTGTGAGGAGCTTGTGAAATCACTGTTGTGTTTCTAGATATGTCAGTCCTGGGACTTCCTGAAAAATGAGGGCAATGGGCTTGCTAGGGCTGCTTACTGTCACGTGGAATAAGATCTTCTATTGATATGCGGGCTATATATGGGCATTTTATTTCGTGATCAGGAGTTATGAGGAAAGACGTGTCCATAAACTGTCAATACCAACTCCAAAAATGTGTAGGACCAATAAAAGAAATTATAGCCTGTATTAATCATTACTATATAATTTTGGTTTATGTTTATTGAATCACCAGGTGATTTTAATTGAGCCATGTTTGACAGAGATGTAATTTGTTACATTTTAAAAATCCATTAGTCTTAATGGATTTTACTGAGCCATCAATTCTGTGCTATTAAGCGAGTGACTCAAGACTTTGGGAATCTATTTGGTACCAGTCCTCATTGGGAGCATCGGAGAAAAGTTAGAAGGTTCTTACAGTACCTCTATGAGCCCTTTCATTCTTATTTGAGGATTTAGCTCAAAAGGGTCATCAGTATGTCCAGTGGCGAATACAAGCAATATTTTCTGAAAACAGACTTTTGAGATTTCCTTCAAGTGTTGGATTGAAATTAGTTTATTAATTCAAATAAAATTTTATAGTAGTCAATTTAAATTTCTAGGAATCGCTTTTCAATAACCTTGAGTAAGCTTACTTAAAGAATAATTCAACATGAGATTAAACAAAGGAATCCATAAAGTATGAATTATAAATATAATGAAAGTAAATAAAGTAAATATAATGAAATATGTATTTCTGTATTTTGTCATCATCTTCCACATTGCTGTCAACTTTGGTTTAGGCTGAGGATTTTTTATTGATTGTGACCAACAGAAGGACAAATATGAAAAAAAAAATAGGAGGGAAACTAAACTCTGTCTGCAGATGAAGGTCAAATTCATGACATCTGATCTCGGGAACACAAATTTCCCATTATCTCTAAAATGAAATACAACAAGGACTTAGGTTGTAATACTTGAAACTAAATGAACTTATTTAGAAAATCTTCAAGTAGCCTCTTTTGCTTATGAGAAGAAAATTAATGGCTGTGCAGTGATTAAGAAAAGCCCAGGTCTGATGCCAGGCCCTGCCCTGCCAAGCCAAGGAACCCCAGGCTCCACATCTCCCCCACACCTCACTAAAATTCTCTTAAAACTCTAACTGGTTTTTAGGTTCGTAAGGACCCAATGGCTGTTGAGCAGTGTCAGTCACTTAATATGAAGACAACAAAGCACTTAATAATGAGGATGAGTAACAGCCCAAAAATAACATTTGCCCCTGATCTTTTCTAAGGAGTCATGATTTCAGAAAGCCACTGCAATTAAGAAATTTAAAAAAAGCAATCCTGTTCCATTCAGCAAAAAACAGAGCAACTGTAACTACTAAATTTGACATGGAGGGGAAGCATCCAAATGAAGCATCACACTGGCCTGCCCCAGCACCCAGGTGAGAATGTGCACCTTGTGTCTTCATGAGTCGAGTCAGGACCAGGTGTAACCAAACCATGTGGGATTTGCAGCAGCAGCAGCAGCAATAGCTCAGTAGGGGGACATTCCCAATGGCACTACTGAGAGAGGCCTCCAGTTTGCTTTGTCAAAGATTTGTAAAGAAAATGAAACTTAAAACAGATTTCAATAAATTTGGAGTTGAGAGGGGTTTTTTTGGGGGGGTGGTTTTTTTTTTTGTTTTTTTTTTTATCTACAGAGTCTCATTTTTCAGTGACACCCCTATTTGGCCTTGGATGTTTTCCAAGTGAAGATTGTGGGGTTTCACAGCTGGTATTATTAGCCTGTTTTGTGCCTGTGGAAGACTTCATCACATTTCAGCATAGGCTAGAATTGATGTATTTTGTGAATCCTATTGATGTACAAACATTAAAGAGAAGGAAACAGTCTGCAGTGATCCATGAAGACAGAAGCTAGCTCACATATTTTTTTCTAGTGTTCAGACAGAGAACATAGCACACGTCAATCCCTGACAATATTTTCATCTCACTTTAGGGAGAGAAAGGTACCAGTCTTGCACTTCATGCTGGATCATCATCAGCACTGTCAGATGCTCATAGCTGCAGGGTTTGGGATGGGGCATGCCTTTAATTCCAGAGGTATGAAATAATACTTCTGTCAACTTGATGATCATTATTCTTCCAGAGTTTAGTCCTCAAATCCACAAACCTCAGCAACGAGTACCACACAAATCCTTGATGTAAATTTGGGCAGCAGGTAAAACTTGCTGCTTTTAATTATCTTTAATCTTTGCTGAGCTGCTTTTCTTTAAATTGCACTACAGGTACTAAATTTCTCTCCCCAGCATTACAAGTTTGTTGGCTTTTGTGTCTGGGGCTTTTTTGTTTAATCGTTTCTTCTTGCTGGAATGGTGGAAGATAATAGCTACCCCGTGGCTAGCTGGAACTGCCTCCCCAGAATGGATCAGATCACAGCTTCTGAACAGGTTTCCTTTCTTTAAACTCTTTTGCTGTAGTCTTACAGAGAGCTGAAAGTCTTCCAAGCCAGGATTAATGTGCCATGGCTGTGGAGTGAGCAGAGGGCAGAATTAATAACTCAGCATGGGCATAGCCACAGATTGAAGCATTTAGGATTCCTGACTGCAGAGTACCATCTTAAGCAGGTTTCAGGGCCAGAAGAACAAAGAGGAGGTGCTGAGCAACAGACAGCAAGGGCCTGTAGCACTCTGGAGAAGCATTTACATGAATCTGGGGATCCAAAGGCCATAAAGGCCTTTGCTTAGTGCCTCAGTGATCCTGAAAGCACCAAAACTTGCTGCATGCCCCTCACTTGATGTTTAGGATTCTAATCTCTTGCTCTGTATCAGCACATTCTGAACTAAGTTTCTGGACTCTGAACCTCTGCCTGCTGCGGGTCATCAAAAACTAGGAGAAATAATGCTGCCTTTTCTGGGACTCATAACTGGTTCAGGTTCTCAAAAATCTAATAATTGCCACTTTTCTAAAAAAAAAAAAAAAAGAAGCATTCTTAGGATTCGCAACCTAATCACAAGTCCTTTTGACAGAGAAGAGGGAACCTTGAGTTTTAGGTCCTGTTTAGACTAAGGATTTCCACAACTTCAGATCTATATTCTTGGAGAATAGTAACTAGTGTTGGTTGCTACTCATGCTTTGAGCATTTCTTCCTTTTCTCCATTACTCAAAAATATTTTTTCTTCCCTTTCTGAAAGAAAAGATCGTGTCGTCTTGTGCTTTGCTCAGCCAGAACATTTTTATGGGTTTTGGTCGCTCTTTTTCTTTGCTTGTTTGGTTTTGTTCTTATAGAAGTGAGGGCAGGATAAAAAAAATGTGGAAGAACAAGAAGAATATAGCAGCGAATTTGCTACAAAAGGAAGGTAGTATATGGAAACACGAGTTATGTAGGGACAGTGATTTCTAATTAATGAAAATCTTTGCAGTTCAAGAAAGAGAAGATAAAACTGGAAAATGTCAGCAAAAGGTATCTAGCAGTAGAGGTAATCTAATCTTATTTCTGTAAATACTATCCTAATATTCTTTTTGCATTTTAGTATTAATTGTAACAGGGACAGAATTGCAAAGGGGAGGTGAACTATGAGAAGAAACTCTTTTTAAGCACCCCACTATACATAACATATAAACATTGAATAGCATTGGTTTGTGTCCTGTTGCAGCTCACACAGTTCTGGCACCTCAGCTATGACAAAATCATCATGGCAGCACTAAGGAAAACCTTGGCCTATAAAAGCAGGGAACAAACAAAGTCAGTTCATTTTTAAAGAACTATCACAAGCATGTTTAAAAATGGATCCTAAGCCAATGATGAGTGCCAGATGTCTAAAATGTAATTTCAATAGAATCACATTTTTTTATTCTAACCCTTCAGACTGGGAGGCTGAGTATTGCAGGTGTTTGTCACAGGCCAATTCTAGTGCAGCATCCACCCTGCTTCAAATCTGACACAGAATGGAGAAAGGAATTTACTGAAAAAAATGCCTTTGGAAACTAAGTTCCAACTCAGAATATTAGTCTCTCAGGAATGCCTAGAACCAGTCTGGAATCAGACTCCCTGTGTCTGTTCTTCATTGGCCCATGACTTGGATCCCTTACTCAGCTCTGTGAGGAGCTGTAGGAAACACTCCCAGTTCAACAACACTGCTGGTGAGGACATTTTCTCAGACATGGAAGAATTAGTGGAAACTGTAGACAGGCAGTAAGTTTAAGGTGGTGGTGAGTGCTTTATCCACTAAATGTTAAGTGCAAAAGCATATATAATACCTCTTCTTCCAGGAGTGGGAGAGACTAGGTGACTGTCTGCCTAAACCTGGATTATGATGTAAGTATAGCCTGCTCATCCTCCTAAGGAATGTTTGCTCCTCTGGAGCATGTTTGAGGAGCCAAAGCTGGATACCTGAAGATCTTCCAGGCTAGGTAGGTAAATGCCTATAGGGCCAGGCAATATTTGAAAGCTGCAAGCCGATGTTGCTCTCTAGGTGAAATGCACACAACTTTGATTTAGGTGCCTATGTTTCAAATTAGATGAGATTTTGGCAGCCTGGCTCCTATCCAGGGTGAATTGAAGAAACATTTTTGCCACCTGTTGATGTAAAAAAAAAAAAAAGATGAAAAACATTATCAATACAAAATTTCTACAGTAGATTAAAACTTTTTTTTTTTTTTTTAATTTATAGTAACCCTGAAATGATAAACAAGGATAGACAGGTAAATGATAAGTAAATGAAGCACAGACTCTTAATAATCCTTGGTCTTGTCTCCCGTCCCCAAGGGATTATAAACTCAGGAACAGTTGCAGGTATGAGTAAATGAGGAGCCAGAAGACTCACAGTTGCATCACAGGACCTGGACTTGTCCTGTCGTGCCTCATAGATACAATTAATCTTGTAGTTTCTTCTGAGAAATCTGTGTCTTACGTGCTTACAGAATTATTCTAGATCTCACTAACCTAAATTACATTTCTAAGACTTCCTAAAGCACCCTACAAATTGTTTCATATTTTAGAATCTAAATTTTATTTCTGGTTAAGTATAATGAGATTATCCTTGGATAAAGGTACAGTAGCTCTGAAAACAGTAATTTATAATTAGAGGTAAATAAATGGACATAATGAGCAGGGAAGGAAGAAGTAGCTATTAGAAATAAACCTGTCTTCTCTCCAGACATCTTCACAGGAAATATTAAAGCTATTATTTCCAGTCTTGAAGATTTAGACTCCATCTGACATAAACCTGGAATTTTCATTAATGTTAATGAAACTTATGCAGATGTATCAAGTGAAAAATAGTCAATGAGTAATGAAACCTGTAGTATAGCAAAAACAGATAACACCGTAGAGAGATGACTCGGCAAAGCCAATATTTAAATATTCAAAAAAATTACAGTAACCTAATAGCACTATTTACCTGTAAAGATGCAACTGGACCCAAATAGTTGGACAACTGTTTGGTCTGTCCTTTAATACCCATGTTTCCAGCAGTCCCCCTAAAAAAAAAAAAAAATCTCCTTCTCTGAGTGTATACATTGCCCAGATTCCATAACAAGCAGGCATCTATAATACACTATTTCTCCCTTTCCCAATAAAAAAAAATCATTCCTCTCTCTGAGGATTATATTCTTTATGAATATCCATGAATAAATATATTTTTAATGGTCTATATCTCTTTGCCTAATTTACATATATATATATACAGTGGATTTTTATCTGTTAAATTTAACATTTTTAGGTATCTGAAAAGCTGGATTGGTGAATGCTTAACACAGGGAAGCTTTTTGGAGCTTGATGTCTTAAGTACTAAATGACCCCAGTTTTTGAGGCTGGATAGATTCTTTCTGAGTTATTAGTAATTCAAAGGCCTCAAGAGTCCTCAGCATACTTCAGAGAGAAGCCAATGACAAATAATACATAAAAGGAACTATTCTGTATTCTGTTTGCTCTTTGTAGCAGTCAAAGTGTCTACATCTACTAACACAGTACTTTTATTTATAAGTTAATTTCACACATTCCCAAATGGGAAGAATGAAACCAATCCTGTTTCTATGAACAAGACATGTTTTCTTTCTGCTCCTTGTTTCAACTTTTGTGAAAAGCTGTGCTGTTCACTAGTGTTATCTCTTTAGGCTGCAAAGTCGTAACACTGAACAGAGTAGCCTGGAAGGAGCTGATATTTTTCAGAGGAAGGGGAATAAGGAACTGTGTGCCTGAGCTACATAAGGCTTTAAACTCTAATCCAATTAGAAATTAAACTGGTAGAATACTAAATCTGTGCCCTGGGTCTCCTGATCTCATTTTTCAAAACTTACTTCTCCCCAGGGGCTGATAACTTATCCTTGCAGTGAAACAGGTGTAGGCTAGTTTATATCAGGTAACTTCATTTTCCCTGATTTTTGCATTAATCTTTGCAGGTCTATTCAGTCCATGCTTAGGCCGTGGATTGAGCCTACAATATGTTTGATGGAGATGATTATATAAAATAACCTAGAGCCCTCTCCCTCCTGTCTGCTGATTCCCACCCTGTGCCTGGGAAGAGCTTTAAAGAAAACATTGAAAAATTTTAAACAAACTAATAAACAAGCCACCAAAATCAAGAAACACTAGATTTGTTCATGGTCTGACCGGCAGAGCAGGCACACAAATGCTGGTGTTGATGCCCCAGGCAGTGACAGCAAGTGAGGAAGGGCAGCAAAAGAGAGTCCAGTAAGGCCAGTTGTGATGAACCATTTGTTCTGTAAACAGGGGCATGATTTCCATTTCCCAGGTGCTCATCCAGCCTTTCATAAATTGGCAAATGACTGTGCAAACGCTAAACAAAGAAAAAGTATTTGTAGATGTTTAAATGATCTTTTAGTAGGTAACAGGCAGATGGACTCTGCCTACCCATGGCAGTGAGCATGTTGGCAATTGCTGAAAACAGCTGACTGGAAAGACTTGTACTTCCCTCCTTTCCTGCTCTGCACCATCTCAGGCTGCTTGCTCACCTCTACATTAACTCTGCAATTTGCACAGGAGCAGCAGCTGGCTACAGGGGGTTTTTTTAAATAATTTCATTGGGTAAATGATTACTAGCATTCACAACAAACTGGAATTTAATTTCTTTTTTTTTTTTTCTTTCTTGCATGCAAATGCTGTCTTGGATAATACATGTCTGAATTGCCATGTAACATTTATCCAGCCATAAACAAATGAACCAAACTTCTTCTGCATGAGAAAAGAAGGTTGACAGAGCAGATGGAGAGTATTTTGAGCTATAGTTAGTTGCTCAACTTTTGGGAAGTTTTTGAGATGTTGCTACAATCTGTAGTGCAATAGAGTACAGAGCATAATGTAATCACAGATTATTCTTTAATTTACACAGATCTCAGTGCATATGAGGATGAACAAGCTAAACGTCTGGTAATAGAGACATCGACCAATGAACTTAGATCTGTATTTTAACTTGTGCAGCTGTCCTACCCAGCCAGATTAAATGGTTTTGTTACTCTGAATGTCTACAACACACGTGTAAGAGTCTGTGGGAAAAAACTAAGTCTCACATCATTTGCAAGCTCTTTTGGTGAGGAAAACTCTTCCTCTCATCAAATATGTATTCATTCAGGCTAAAAATAGAGGTTTGTAAGTCATGTTCACATGACCTATGTACTAAGAATGTGCCTACAACATCAAAATAGTGAATGCAGCAGAAGGACTGACAGAATGGTGATACCTGACTCTGGATTGACAAAAGGTTTTCATTCCCTTGTGAGTTTTTCCAGTATTTTTCCCAAGGAATCGAAATATCACATACTTCTTTCTATCCCTTGAAAATTCAGTGTATTTCAACATGATCCAGGCTAAGCGCTTCCTGCTGCCCCCCTACAAGTTAATGACCTTGCACTGTGTGTATGTCAGCAAATAACTTGGAGGACAAATATAGTATGATTTATGCACCTTGGACCTTTGCACTGGTTTTGCACAGGAGGACAAGATGATGGAGTCATTTTGAGAATGTTTCTGCCCCAGGCAGTGGAGGAACGGGTAACACTCCTGACTACACTGACCTGAAGAAAATGAGTCTTGCCTGCCACTGTGATCTGGAACCTTTTGGTAGAATCGAATAGTACAGGATGAGTTTTATCCATTGCCTAATGCAATGATTTTCCAGGGATGTTCTGGGTGAACATCTGGGAAACTACTCCTGAGATACTTAAAAACTGCTCTGATTTTGTCTCTTTAAATTTTGAACAAGAGGCATGAACAAACCAACATGAGAAGCGTGGCATTCCGAATTTTCTTCACTGTACCTATATGGAATTTCTTTGAACTGCAGGATGTTTACTCGAGCCTGACTGCAAATGAGGCACTTCATTAGGAGCACAGACATTTGACTAGACTGCCCTTATTACATTATTTTTATTAGTTATTGAAATTATTTCTTTTTTTAAAGTTAGCAGCCTCCAAAAACTGTCTGCTGTCCTGAACTACCTTATTACCAATATATTATTTGTGCTGCAGTATGCATCCGTGACTCTACATCATTAGTCATAATCCTACAGCTGAGGATTGATATAGACCCTTAAAGGCAAAAATGAGCTCTCAAGGTGGAATTCTAGATCTAGGAAAGATATTAGTAACATACACAGTAACGGGGACTGTCAGGCAAAACGTGTATGATTGATAGGATGTTCAGAAAATCTTAACAAAGAGCCAGCCAGACATGCAAACACTCCACACTTCTGAGACATTCCTGCCCGGTTTGGGCTCTTACGTTACTCAGACACTACACTGCTTTCCAGGCAGCATGGGGCCTTCAGTAATCAAGCTTTACACATGAAATTCAGAGACTGTAATTTTACTTGGGTCTGGGGCAGGACTGGGGTAGTAATTTGTAGGCCTTGTTTGGTAAATGCCTCTTTTGTGTTTATGTCAGTGTAATTATACATCAAGAAAAATGGAAATTTCCTTTTGTGGGCTGCCATTGCTGTGTTAAAGATCCTTCCAAATCAGTATGACTTGTGCTGAGTACGTGCTGTTCTGGGCTGCATGGGACTTGAGTTCCTGGGAAGTGGATTTTAATATCAACAAACAAGGAAGTTGTCACAAAAGCAAGACTCATGCAGCACGTAGCTTTATTTCAGGAAAATTGGTAATATCTGAGAGCTGCTGTATGTAGCTGCCTCGTTATTTGGGCACTAAATAGAGGACAGTGCGTTTAAATAACAGAGCCAATATTCATTTTCAATTTCCTATTTATTAATAGTCAAGCTAAAGCCAAATGCAATTGACAAACGCATATGATGCTGAAAAAAGCATCTGGAAGTCCACCAGGATCATTGATGTCTACAATGCTGTACATTTTAGTAGAGCCTATGGAGTGTCAGTCAGATCCATGGGCACTCTCTTGGATGTGTTTGGTAACCTGAATTCTCTGGGGGCACAAGGATGCTCATGACAATTTCCAAGGCTACACCCAGTGCCAGAACAGAGGCAGTTTTCCTTGTGAGCGTGTATCACCTCTTAGAGGGACAGCTAACATAATATTTATAGCACTGCTGAGAGCAGGCTTCTAGGATACCAGATTTGAAAACAGGCATTACATGACCTTTTACTACATTTCCTGCCGGTTTTGCTTCAAGGCACGTTAGACACTGCTGTAAAATATGCTCCAAAAGAGAAAGAAAGTTAAGTCTTTCGAATCAAAGCTATTTATATCTAGTTACTCTGCTTCTCTGCTTTTTAGGTCTTTCTTGGATTTATGTTATTTGCCTGTTTACCCTGTTTACCAGGCATAATTTGATTCTCTGTAATGCTGCACTTTTACAAAGCATCATCATAAATATATTTGGATCTTGTTTTCTGTCCTTATTGTAATTTAAAACAGAAATACAGAAGTTCACTCTAATCTGAACCTCTTATCTGAGACTTTTAATACTTAATTCTGCTGCTGCTGCTCACTAATAGTATGCTCATCTTTACATGGTTCAAAAACATAGATAAATTAGTATAGAAATTACAGAAACATGGAGAAAGGCAGGTAATTCTGTGGCAACCCAAATAAATTTCTTATCAAGTTTCTTCTCAAATTAAAAAAAAAAAAAAAAAGCATAACAAATAAAGCCCAATATACAGAATCTGAAATGCAGAAAGATACGAAGACAAGAAATCATGATAACAAGATTAAAAGATTTTTAAATAGTAATTCTGTTCAGTCTGATAGTGACAGTTCTATCTTTTTTCTTGTTTGGAAGTCTCTTGTATGGTAATAGTATTAGGGACATATTAAACAGGGTAAAAGGTGGGAATGAGGGAGTGAAGGTGAAATGAGAGAGTGACAGGGATGTGTGGACAAACTCTTGGATGTTGTAAGGTTCTTCAAGTGAAATCCCAGAGAGAAAGTATTACAAATCAAATTAGAAACTGTGGACAAAGTGAGGCTCGTAGATGTAACACCTTAAAATGGATGAGGGATGAGAAGGAAGGACACACCAGTGGTCAGATTTGGGAATGTGAATGATGCTGCTTTATAAACATAATGATCCATGGAAGATTTTCCATAAAGACAGCCCCATCATCTCCCCAGGCACAGGGGAACAGAGAATGTTTTTGGAAGCAAATGCTTCACAATGATAAAAAATGGTGCCTTAAATTAGTAAATTTATTAATTTCAGTTATGATGCATAATCAAATATAGCAGTGGGAGAGGCTAATGACTGTAATAGATATCCAGTTAGAAATGTCTGAAACAGAACAGTAATCATTCCTCATGGAGCATACCAATGGAAACAAACACTGTATAGCTGTTCCTCCACAAAATCACCTGCATGTGTTCATGTATGTTAATATGTATGCACGTGATGAGGACAAGCAGAGTTTTAAGCATAAGTTGGTATCATGCTGGTACGAAGAAGAAAATGTTTGAAGACTAAAAAAGCTGCTTGAGAACCTTTACCATATGCAAAGCCATACTTCTTTTGGAGTAACATTATTTTGATTCTCTTCATTACTTGACATAAAGATCACGGTTTTTAAACATGCTGAACTAATACCTGCAGCCATAAACAGTGAATCCCTGGCATAAGTAAACTCCCTGATATTTCAGACATTTCTATCTAGTTATTTCTTACACTTACATTACTTTGGAGTAGAGTATTCATTGTCTCTCAAACAATGAACACATCTCACAAAATGTATTGTTAGCGGTTGCCAATTAAAAATGAGCTATATTTGTTGGATTAATTATTGTGGTTACCAGCTGTAATTGGGAACATGCTTGATTCTTTCTTCTATAAAGCAAAGCTAAGGCAATTTCTGATGGCTCTGGCTGCCAGGCAGGTCAGGATCACCGTGAGAACAGCTCCTCAAATTTCATTTTGACCATTCCCTTTCCTGTTTTTTTTCTAATAAGCAAGAGAACAGAGGTAAGCAGAGCATGCCACAGCAAAGTACACAAGGGTTTCTTCAAGACTTAAAAAAGTTTCTGATTCAGTTTGATGTGAAAGTTCATGAGACTTACCAAAACGTTTCAACCCTATTAATAGTCTTGGTTTAATATAGGCACAGAGCAAAACCACTGTGAAAACTTCCTCACATAAATCTATTAAAGCACTTCAGGTTTAAGCTACATAATTGCTTTTCCACTTCTAGAACCTCTTCAGAGGCGAAACTGTATTAAGGAAAATTTAAAGTTTTCTCTGTATGGTTCAGGGCAGTGTTGGATAAGATAATCACAAGCAAGCAATGAGAAGGTCTAAGACACCAGCTGGTTCCCCACCACGTTAGGGTTGTGGTGTTCACCAGTTCACATGGGTGCAGTGCTAGTGAGTTTTTCCACATCTTTGGGGGAAAGTGTCCATAAGGAGGTATTTTCTCAAGCCTGGCCTTAGCTTTGGGAGCTGCAGATGGTGCTGCTGAGCTGGGAACTCTTTTGGAAATCAGGTTCTCTATAGAAGAATCAAATTACTTGAAAAAATTTTCAGGCATCACCCATTGTGCAGCTGTTTCAAGACTGATGTCATTCCTGATCTCAGTTTACCAGGCACAGTCTCTTAAAGGTCATTTTACTGTCAGACTTTGTAGTGAAAGATGCTAGGCTTGGCAGCAGCAAAGAAGATGCTCAGTGTCTTTTAGCACTGGAGAATTCCTGTGAGTTATCTTGAGGTTTTGGCATCTCCTTCTGAATGGTGATGAAATGTTTTAAAGTTTGTCAGAGATTTTAACTCCTATATTTCCAACTTAATAATGCTTTACTCTGAAATTTTGACTATCCAAGTGCTTAATTTTGTAAAAGGATAAATACTCACGTTAGTTTTCAGATTCTATTAAAATACAGAGAGATTCTCATTTATTCCAACATTTCTTTTCCAAGATGAGTGAAAATTTACCTCCCCAGGCTTTTGTTTCAACCCTCCTAACAACTAAATAGGATTTAAGACGGCACTCACAAAGGTAGACAGGTGATATTCCTGGGTAGGGACCACGCCATCCATGGGACAGAGTGGGCAACCAGAGTAAAAGGAGTTTTCAGATACCCCTCAAGCAGTGGGTGGGGCGAAGAGAGACCCGAAAAGCAAAATTCAGCGATCAGACGCAAAATAGAAAGGGTTATAGGGTGGAACTTTTGGGCATGAACTCAATCATAGGATGACCTGGTAATGACTTTTCCACTGATTAACTTTCTGGCTTAACTTTCTGACTACTGTTGGAAATGATAATGGAATACTTTTTTGCAGTGATTACAGAGAAACAAATGATAGTGCCAAAAATGAGGGATGTATAATAAACTTAACATCTGTGAGGCTCTCAGTGACAGATGCTCAAAATGTGTCTCCTGGGGAGATATGATTCCAGTGAACTTGACCCACAGTAGTTGTCTCTTAGACACGTCCCTTAAAAAGTTGTTGTTATTCACAGAAAAAAAGCATGTCTGAAACAGAATGTCATGACATACAAATAAAACTGTGTTACAAAGAGGCTCATACTGGGGGAAGGAACACAGAGTATTTTTATTCAGGGTAGGATCACATTTCAATGATCTCAATTGGAAAATAACAAGAGTATGCAGCTAAGAAGGTGAAAAAAGCCCCTCATTCCAGCACATGATAGACTATTGTTAATCCTGAGCTCAATCTTACAGGATAAATCATTCTCAGTTAATATTAAATCATACTGTATTTGAATTTTATGAGAAAGGCTCAGGTATGCTTTATTTTTTATTGCGCTAATTTGTTCTACAAACACAAAGATATTGATTACATTTCATTTCATTTCTTCTAATAACAGTATTAATTTCATATAACAACTTATTTATTCCCCACAGAGAACCTCTTTAGGGAAAACATAGAAAGAAAATTCCCAATACTTAAAGTTAGCACCTTCCTACTTTCACACCAATTTTTTCCTTCAGGGTAGGAGAATGCATTTGAAATAACAGCTATTTGAAGATGGAGCTGTTTATTTGAAGTCTGCACTTAAAAGAAATCATATGAGATGCTTGATAGAGGAAGAACCAAGGAGATGGGACAACCTTCATGTCCACACCTGCTTATTGGAATGAGACTTCCAAGAGGCAATAACAAGAAAAAGATGAACACGTTTCTGAGAAAGTTTTGTGTTTATTTGTTTAGTCCTTCACCTCAGGATTTTGATCCTGATAAGAATTGTTTTATTCCTCAAAACTAGTTTTACTTTCATGGGTCTGTCACACTAAAACAGGAATAAATGCTATTCACAGTATGTTCTGAGGGTTTTTAATCCTATCATCTTCAAAGAGGAAAATATCTTCAAATGAAAATCTTATACTTTCCAAGAAAAAACCTTTTAAAGAGGATAGCTACTTAAAAAAAAAAAAAAAAAAAAAAAAAATGAAAAACAGAGTACCAAATTGAGCCCTCTGCCTGACTAATCAGTTCTGTCCATATTCTCTGGCTGCTATCAATTGGTAGAATGTAATGCCACATGTCTTTGGAACACAGTTCTGTTTTCTCCAAGTTTTTGATGGCTTCCTTGTCAAGACCAACAGAAAATAGGTTCACTATGATTAACTACTCTCCAGAAAAGAGAAAACACTAAGTATATTAAACACAGAAGCATTTAAATGACAAGTTTCTCAATTACAGCGCTCATCCTGTTTCCCAAAGCAATTCAGTCCTTGTAAGAGACTGCAGGGAAAATCTGGACCTTTATAAAGTGGTGCTGCTCAAACTTACAAGCATGAAAGATGCAACCAGAAATGTTAGATCTATGCAAGCAACTCTGCAAACACAGAAGTTCTGTTCCCACTTGAAGCTCATTAGAGTGCACACTGAAATCTATTTGCCCAGTACAGGTGTTACAACTAAAATGTAACTTGATAAGAGATATGAAATTAATAGGATAGGCAGAAGAGGAAAGAAAAACCACAACCTTGATCTCAATGAATGCTACAGTGCCCAGATTCTGGAATTTCTGTTTCCCATGACTGTTTAGTTCTTCAACATTTCCTTTTGACAGAAATTGAAATAAAAAGTCAAAACTTCCCATGAGGTTAAACTTCTAGAAAAGTTTGCTTCAGAATTATTGTGTATTATCTGGATTTTCATTTCAATAAATCAAAAAGACTCTTCTCACTAAAGCTTTCCATGATAAATTTTACTATAAAAATCAATATGATAAAGGAAGAATAAAGCACTTCAGCTTTATCACAACACTCCATTAAGAATTTGCTTGCAGCAGCTATAGAACTGACAGTTCCTGGAACCGCAGGACTTAATCTGATCTCTCCTTTCCAAAGAGAAAAGTGTTCAGAGGCCTTTAATACAATAATACACTCATTTATCAGTATTCCCAAACATTCTCAGAAATTTCAAGGACTGATAAGACCTCTAAAAGTATTTTTAGAAGTGTATATTATTATCCACAGAAGAATAATTTGTCTTCCTCTGTTTGTGTTTAGCTTTCCTTGATTCACTTTTTTTTTTTTTTTTCATTTTTTCCTAAAAAACATTGCACAAGAGCAGCTGCTTCCCCGCAGTTCCACAGAGCCCCACAGCACAGCTGGCAGACACCACAGTGTCCAGGCAGTGGCTTCTGGCTGTGCTTTGAGGTCCTGTCTGTCTTCTGGGAACTTCTCCGGAGACTGTCAGGGGACTCCTGGGAACCCTTTGAGGAACACCAGGGTGCCTGCTGCTGCTGGGAAAGAGGCTTTAACCATTGGGAGCTCTCACAGCAGGAGGAGGCCAGGAGGCTGCACAACCTCAGGGTGAAGAGGGACAGGGTGGCTGGGTCATCTCGGAGACCTGCAGCCTCATGACCTTCATCCTCAGCTGCACCGAGGGACGGATCAGCGGCGTCTCGGCTCAGCGAGTCCAGAAAGGGAGACTGGCACAGTGGGAGCCTCCAACCGGGGCCAGCTGGCTGGAAAGCAGCTTTGCGCTGCAGGCCTTGTGGGTCCTGGCAGGGAACAAGTTGCCCATGAGCCAGAAAAGTGTCCTTGAGGCAAAGAAGGGCACCAGCCCCCTGGGCTGCATCGGGCAGAGTGGCGCCAGCAGCTCGAGGGAGGGAATCCTTCCCCTCCATTCAGCGCTGGTGACACGCACCTGGAATGCTGTGTCCAGAGCTGGGCTCCCCAGTACAAGAGAGATGTGAGCATCTCTGGTGTACTGGGGGGTGTAGTGAAGTGCCATGTGAATGTAGTGAAGGGCCATGAAGGTCATCAAGGACTTGAAGCATCTATCATACAAGGAGAGACAGAGATGGGTCTGCTCCGCCTGGACAGGCAAAGGCTCTGGGGGATCTTAGCAAAGGATATAAATACCTAATACTGGGAGTAAAGAAAGCAGAGCCAGACTCTTCCCTGTGGTGATCAGTGACCGGACAAGAGTTAACAGACACAAATTGAAATACATGAAATATCACTAGAGATAAGAAACAAGAAATTCACTCTGAGGGTGGGCAGATACTGAAATGGATTGCCTCGAGAGTCCCTAAAGACTCCCTTCTTGGAGGTATTCAAAGCCCAGTTGCACATGGACCTGAACAACCTTCTCTAGCAGAACCTGCTCTGAGAGAAGTGATTGAATTAGGAAACCTCCTGAGGTGCCTCCCAGCTTCAGCCATTCTGTTTGACTGCTAAAACTACTTTCAGGTTATAATCATGGCTTTTTCACAGCAGTGTTACTGCTTTATAAGCAAGAAACCACATATATAGTGTCAATTCCTTTCTCAGCAAACTTGGTTTACTTAGTTTTCTATCCCTCATCTCCATATGAGTGCTGTCTCATTCTCTTTGTTATCTCCACCCTATTCACTGACAGACAAAATATGTTTGATTTTTCTGAATAGCTGAATTTTAAATGAAATGAAAATAGGATCCAATTTGAATAAAATAGATGATGGTTTCATAAGAAGATTTTAAATGGTTTTGTAAATTTAGGATAACTACGTATTTCCTTCCTTTCATGAAATTCTTCTGATATCAACCTCTCTGGCCTGATTTTTATTCAGTTGATATGCTCATGACTTTAAGAGAAGAAATTACTAATATTTGCTTGATTTCTGTAGGCTTCTTTCTCCTTCTTTTTTTTTTTTTTTTTTTTTTTTTCTTTTTTTTCTTTTTTTTTTTGGTACATTATGCACATTATGGGTTATTTATGTAAAAAAAAATTCTACATTTTAAGTATGGCATTAACATCTGTATTTTTATTCGAGAGACTTGGACATCCTGCTCTATGCTGGAGGTGAGGAAGTAACACCAAACAGTGACACATCTGCCATAGCAGAAAGAAAGTCTTTAAAACAAGGTAGGAAATGACAGAAGAGAGAAGGAATCTTTGCTGTCAAGGAAGAGGGATTAAGTAGAGGGCTTGTGTGGCTATTTTCTTCCCCAGCAGTGTACTCTATCTGCAAATTGTAGCTCATACTTTGATTTTTCAGTTTAGCCCTCTGCTGCCACTTTTTGCAAATATATACCATAAAAGTCATTTTAGGCATAGAAGATGGGCTTAATCCAGAGCATGGGAAAGGCTGTATTGAGTCAACAAAATGCCCATATAGGCAAGGATCCTCATTCTGTTTGTTAGTAATCTTCCACTGTGAGAAAAAGAATAGGATGCTTCACTCTAATACCCTCCTGATTCAGTTCTTACCTAAATTTAGAGATATACAGCAAAGATGTCAACATCTGAGAAAATCTCTTTGAGCACCCCATCGTATGCAACACGCATTTGATGAAATTTGTCTGACCTACTTTAAGTATCATTATCAGGATGAGACAAATCTTGCTCTTACAGTAGTTATTTCTGTTTTAACTGTAGAGGGAAGCAAGCAAGTTTAGTTCAGAGATAAGTGGCTTTGTAAACAGAGACAGGGGTTAGTTTCATACGAAATACCTTTAGTCAGACTTGGATTTGAGGTTTTAAAATCACAAGGTTTGGGGTAGCACTCACACTTGTGCTGTGACCCACAGTAGGTGCAGCTATACCTCAAGGGAGAAGAAATCTTGCAGTGCTGAGATGTGTTCGGGTGACTGGGAATAGCAACAGCAAAATAGCGACAAGAAACAAAAACAGAAGCAGTGTTCAGAAGCAGTAAAAGGAGCAGAAATGGGATAGCAGGCAAAACAAGTAGTGTTTAGCACCAGATAGTGAGCTGAGCAGGAGCCAGGCGCTGAGCACCAAGTGCAACATCAGCAGGAAGGAGGGGTTGTGACTTTAGTCGCACCAGTACGTCTCAGCTGGAGGAGTGGCTGTTTGATGACCACAGCCACAATTTCTTCCAGAATGCCAGTCTGTCCCACTTGTAACTCTATCAGCTGTTTTTCCAAAAAGATATCATAACTCTGCTTTCCTTCCCTCAGGTAAAGGAGGACCTTTATCCTCCTTAAGGGAAGATGCAAATATTATCTGCATGTGAGTAGTTTTTCCTGAAGCATCCAGAAGTGTCTAGAATGGAGCATGAGCTTCAGTTGCTTTAACTATTTAAAGTAAAAATCCTTAGAAATTGAATTTAGACTTTTTTTTACTATTTAAACATGTGACAGAAGAGTTAGGTCAGACTGGGACAAACTGGTTCTTCCATCAAGGAAATCATACAGAAGAGAAGCTTTATTCTGCACAGCACCTTTCATACAAAACAAAGTAGTAATGCCTTCAACAGCAAGAGAAAAGGATAGAGTTATTTCTCCTAGGGAATCTCAACAAAACAAAAATAAAAATAAAAAGCAAAACTAAACAAGGACAAAAATCTAGGAAAATAATTCTAAGACTTAAATTAAGAACAAGAAGAAGAAAGACAACTTTGTTGATTAGTTCAAAAAAAGCAAAAAACAAAAGCTTCATCCAGACACTCCGAGCACAAATGTTTCACTTGAATTTATTTAGGAAAATGGGACCATAGCCTCCAGAACTTTTTTCTCAGTTAATATTTGAAATTTGAGTGGCTTTATGGCAAAATAGGTTGGATAAGTGTAAACTACTAAGGATAAAACACAACCAGGTTATCTCAAGAAAATGTAGTGTTATCAACCTCCTGTGACACATAAAGCCTGTTCCTATTTAAACTTGTTGAGCATAAACTTATGAATGAGAACATGTAGAAAAATATGTAACTTTAAAGCCTTTCTCGCAAGTAAGGTCCTGTCTTTTCAATGCTTATTATCTGAGACTGGAAATATTGGTAGTTACAAAGATGCTCTAGATCAAATTTTCATCTATTATCTGATCTGTATCTTTTCCAAACATTCTTCCCACTGTTCAACTTTCCAGTCTTAGACCTTTCTTCCTGCTGGGCTTAGGGGGAAAAAACACTTCTACACGTTTAATGCTTTGCTATTTGCCAAAACAATAACTTTATTTTTTTCTTCCAGCAGTCAAACTACTTTACTCTTCAATGACTCTTGAGGTTACTTTTCACCCAAGAAGGAAGAAAATTAATGAGCTTTGTTTCCCAGATTTCATCTTTCTGCAACCCATTACTATCTTGTCTCTACTGATTCTCTGGGCAGTGGTCCATGAGTGGTCCTGCCACCGCAGGATCTCCTAGTGTTTAGCTATATTGCTTCTACTAAGCCTGGCTGAAATGTTTTGGGGGTTTAATGATGCAGAATCAAGCTCCTGATCTTCTTTGCCTTTTGGAACTTAGTTCCCTTTGCTAACTCACACTGAAAATGCTTGCAAAGTGCAGCCTACTACAGTGGGATCAATGAACCTCAGGTGGGGGGAAAAAAAAAAAAGATTTGTACATATATTTTGTACCATAAGTGTACAAGACTCTTAATTTTGGAAAATAAAATATTGCACATAGGCTCTATTACCATTTTTAGAATCAAAACAACTTCAAAGACGGTCAAGTTCATCTGCAATGATAATATTTATTGCGGGTTTTCAAGAGAGGCCATGAACAAGTGCTCTGAACTTTGAAAGCAACCATGACAAATTATTTAAAGCAGAGATGTCAAGTGCTTTGACATCCAGGCCACATGGCGTTTACAAATAAAGACTGTGAGCCAGAGTGGAATTGCTCCCTTGGGTTGTGTGGTCTTTGTTTCCACGACCTCCTGTGATCTGGTTGTTCAAGTGCACTGTACATTTCCTTTCTATGTGAAACACTACTATTTCCAGTTCATAGAATGATTTAAAAGGTTATGATCAAAGCACGTTCTAAAATTCACAGGCTTAGTCAGCTTCTCTTGGAATTTTCTGTGCCCTGTGGCACAAGGTTAGTGATCCTGAAATTGAGGCATTTGTACGAATATCCTCTAAAGAACATGCTTTCCACCTGCTCCTAAAGAAGGCCAGTTTAAGTTAACAAGTTCTCCTGACATTTTTGCCTCTACATGGAGTTTGAAAAATGGCTCCAGTCAACAGTACACTGTATTTTTCAGGGAACAAAATGTAGGAAAACTGTTAACCAGAATCCAACCTCTTCATAACAGAGGCCACACTTTTATTTGGAAGAACTGTACTAAACAGGCTTGAGACTTGTCTAGTTTCAAACTCAGCACTCCCTCCAGGGGAATACTTGTGCATTTTGCAGTCTCTTCACCTCCCATTGATATTTTAACTCACGCACTTAAGAGGCCACTTCACTAAAGAGCACTCTAAAGCCAACTACATATCATTTTAGCATGTTAAATAAAAGTCAGTACTCAAAAAAAGTAAAACAAATCCCCTACCCAGGCTGCACACAGATTTCTACCCTTTTTACCCTGAAGTATGTGCGTTAGGGTAAGGAGTACTAGCAAAATACCTCATCTTGAAGGACTCCCACCACCAGCTACCTCTTATCTAAAATCTGGGGCACAGGCAAGATTTCACCAGTTTCATAAACTGCTGTTCATCCATTGAGCCCCAGTCATGAATCATGTTTGTATTCTCAGGTTTTGGGTGGTATATATTGATGGAGGAGCTTGTAGCTATTCCATTTCCTCTCACATTTGCCAGGAGGTGAAGAGCACGCATGCACTCAGACATTGCTACTGCATGGTATACAGTGATGTGTTAAATCACAAAACCCATGCAGCACAGCTAAGGCAAACTTCTCTCCCTATTTTCCACAGCCACATGGGAAATTTCAATGCAGCCACACTACATACAGACTTTTCCTAATGATCCCAGTGGCTCCGTAACTCAACCACTTTGGCAGGTATCTGAACTCTCTGCCATCAAAACCATAAAGGTGATTAATAAAGGTTATTGGTTTGCCTTTTGTCTACTTTCAGATAAGTTATGAGTATTTAACTCTCAAAAAATAACCTAAGAGTTTACTGAAAGGAGAAATCTCTGATTATCTATCTATCTTATTTTGGAAGGGTAGAATCGACAAAATAAAAACACAGAATGTCAAAGTAGATTCTGGAAAATAACTGGATTTTTACTTCAAACTGGCTCACCAGAATGGTGAATGGTATCCTAAAAGTTGAATGTATGTCCCAGAATTAGGAACGAAATTTTCAAAGACTGCTTTTTTACAAAAAATTACCACTTCATTTTAGCCATTAATTAAAAAAAAAGAAAGAAAGAAAGAAAGAAAGAAAGAAAGAAAGAAAGAAAGAAAGAAAGAAAATAAAATTATTTTTACTTCTATCACCTAGTAATTTAATAATTTTTACAGTGACCCATTTTCCATATCATAAATTCTTCTTATAAGTCACATAATTTTTATTACAAAATCTAGTATTCTAAGCTAAAAAAGTTAATGTTTCAGAAGAAGTTATATTTAAAGCAAAAGTTTCTACTGTCCAAAACAGACTACATTTTTAAACCTCAGTCATGAAAACATTGATGATTTTAAGGATCATTTCAGACAGATTACAATTCTTTTCAAAATTTGCTGTAAGGCAGAAAAGTGATTTCTGCCCCGTTTTTAGTATGTAATCTGAAATACGTAATTCATGCTGAATTTCTGCAATTACTCTACTAACAGGATGACCTTGATTTTCTTTTCATACTATTTTGTGTAACAGAAAATTTGCAAGTGTGCACTTAATGGATCTGATTTGTTTTCATTTCCATTTCTGTAAATGCGACCATCAGTTTCTGGGGAGTTATTTAATTCACTGCTACATGCAAGGTCAGACTCTAACCTTCTTCCAAGTCGTGTTGCAACAAGTTACATCAAATGGTTTTATCAAACATTTTCTAATTCACAGTAAATAGCTTAGACGTGCTTTAACAATGTTATGGCATTTGAAAATAGATAAGACGGCTGTAGTCAACACCAGCTTAGTGAAAAACTCAGCATTTTAGGTCTGTTAAAATTCTTATTAACAAGCATCTTGTTTTATTTTACATTATCTGAAGTTTCACATTTGAATTTAAGTTCAAGCTAACTTGAGGCTTAACCAATGTTAGACTGACTGGTAGGGAATGAGTTGAAATTAGTTTAAAACAAAATTGGTCCAAAACCTTAAAATTAGTCTATTCAAACTTTGTATAAAACACATTGGAATAAATCACATTTTTTGGTTTGGACAACCTTTACTTCTGCTTCTACACATGAATTGTAAAATTCATTGGATTCAGCTGTCATGTCACTGTTTTGGGTTTTTTTCTATATAATGAAATTACTGATTAAATCTATATGAAAAACTCAACTCTGGACTTTGAATTCTATTATAAAACCTACTGGGAGAGGGACTTTTGCTATTTTTCAGGCAAAAAGAGGAGAGAATTATGTTCTACCTAATTTCCAGCTAGAGAAATATAAGATATTTGTAAATCTCTTGTTTTTAATTGTTTGATTTACATGTGAGGAGGCTGTTACACACAGGCATGTTGCTGGTTTAAGATTTTATAGCTTGCACAATGATTTCTTCTTCCCTTGAGACTGTAAACAGCCCATCTAGTCAAATAATTCAGAATTTTCAAAAAACCCTGTAAATTTCTTACCATAGAATAACTAGGTCTCAGAAACAATTTATGTTGTTATAATGATCACACTTCTATTCAAACTATATTTTTAGCTTTTTACCAAATGAATGTGTCCCTAAGTACATATTCAAGCAAGGACATTGCAATGTGAAAGCCCTAAGTTAGTGTAAGTGTATAGAATTATTTTTGTGGCATTACTAATTTTAATATGTTTAATATTTCTACTGCATGATTCAGCAGAGACAAAAAAGCTCTGATGGAAGCACACTGGATAGTCAGTGGTCTGTCCATGGAGGTAGAACAGAAATTAGCACAGGACACCTGACTTGGAAATACAAAACAGAAAACTTTCAATTCCCACCTTAAAAACCTTCTGAAAGACAAGCGTATTTTCTAACCTTCTAGCCACTGAATAAAAGGAGCATCAGCAAAGTTCTATCACCCAGTTTTTGTTTTGCTTTCTTTTATGAAGAGTGACCCTTTCTCCAGTTTTTAAAGAAAACTATGTGGGCACTTATTTTCAGGGGAGGTCTTGTCCTGCTGTTCTCAAGCAGTCAGAGGCTCTCAGGCTAAACGCAGCTGAACGCTGCTCCTGCCCTCCCTGCTGCTTCTGCTTGGAGTGCTCTGCTCTCCCTGGAGGGCATGGGGACTGGGGTTGCTGCAGGCACTGGATCCTGAAAAGCAGTGCAATGGAAGTGGGCTGGATCCAAGGACGCGACGTGCACAGTGATGCACAGCTGGAGGTTTAACTTTAGACTAGAGCTAGTCTGTCCCTGGGAATTTAACACCCCTTGAAGGGCAGAGGGCATTGGAGGGGACCTTGAAGCATATCTACCAGGTCAAGTTTCTTCAGAAAGTATTGAGTCCGTGTGCTGTGAGGCAATGTGACAAATGCTCAACAGAGTTGAGCATGGTAAGATTGGGATTCACTTCTGAGGTGTACTCCTAACCTAAATTAAGGTGCTGGCATGGGTGCAGGCAAAGGTCCCTCACTCTCTTATGCTGGAGAGAGCCTTGGTACTGAGTGTGAAATTAATCCAAATCCAAAGACAGCAGCACAGAATTAGCTGCATGTGGGGATCAGAAGGTGGGTAACAATCAGCTCACAGAAGTTTACCAAGTTGCTTTTGTCTTCTAGATTTGCACTTAGATCTAAGTGCATTTTATCAGTTTGCCACACCAGTGAGCCACAGCCATTACTTGACCTCATATGCTGAGAAAAAAGAATGAAGCCTTTATAGGCCAGGCACAGTCCATTTGGCAGAAGCATAATGTCAACAACAACAACAAAATCAGGTCAATGATTCTCAAAATCTTTTAGTGTTCAACATTGCCATGCAGTTAATAAGCACTTGAAAAAATATGCTATGTCCTATTTCTTCTCTTTCCTGTGTCACCTTTACTTTGAATGCAGTGATCACCAGTAAAGTACATCACCTGTTACTAACATTTTGAAATTAAATCCTTCTCTGATGACTCAGTTGGCTGGAAAAGAAGCTTTTACTTTCCTACTGCAGCATCAAATAAACTAAATTAATTTCCAGAAAGGATACAGAACTCACTCTTCTGCATTTTTCAGCTGTTGGCTGTCAACCGGGACTTGCAAAGTGCTCAGTTCATTGCATGACTTTGGATTCTTAGGAACCTTAAAATAAAAATATTTTTAAAAATGATACAGTGCCTCCTCTCTAAAAAGAAACACAGAGAGCGGAACACCCCAGCTACAGAGTCAAAACACAGAGGATGAAGAAGCACAGGAGGACTGATCAGTCAAGATCCAGCTATAGGTTTGCTGTTCTCAGGGAGACCTTACTATATCACAAAATAAGGTAAAGTTCTCTTTTGCAACAGACTCTTTTCAATGAACATATGACACTGAGCAAAGATGGAAGTAGTTTGGTTGATGTTTTCAGAGGACATGATAGCTCATCAGACTTGTTTTAAAGATTATCATAACGTATTTTTAGCACTTCCAACAAAAATTACAGAGACAACCATTTTTGCCAAAATGCATCTTAATTATTTGCCTACTGTTTATACTGAATAAATGTATATACCTACAAATTAGAGATTGCTGGGATAGGAGAGTGATAAATCAAACTTTGAAACAAAATACACATTGAAACTCAAGCTACATATCCCTTGCTGGTGGCTATGGCCCCAAACGGTCTCTTTTACTCAGTGTGGGCAATCAGTGCTCTTTGACACAGGAAGCTGGACCTGACACTGGCTTTTTCTTTATGCCCTGCCATCACCTCCAAATCTGAGATCTCCTTTCATATGTGTTTGCAGTCTCTGGATGGTTCTGAACTCTTTACCTGGGTTCCTGAATTACAGCTGGCTGATGCTTAGGTGGGGTTATTTTCCAGGCTGTGGCAAGTATCTTGCTACATCATGTGGCTGTTTTCCTTTCTTGCCTGGCTGCATCTTCTTTCAGAGCCACACCAGCTCCTAGCAAATAGCAAGTTGGTCATAGTTCTCCCATCTCAATTTTCAACCTGCACCCACATGTTCAAGGTGTTCACCGTTATCTCATGCTTCAACTTCACATCCTAACGGGGGGATAACTGGTAGCAAGCTCCAGTTCACATGGGAAGATCACACAGCAAGTTGGTGCAAGCCCTGACTGGAGCTCGTGTTGTTTGCGTAAGTAACATCATGAGGCACCTGTCCTGCTACTGGCAACAACAATATTATTTGTACTGGAACATTGTGTACAAAAATGCTTATAGATTTGTTCCAGTTAAGCTATATTAGTGTGTTTACTTCTGAGTTCAAAGTAAGCTAATATCAATTAAATCCTTCTTAGCCTGTTGCTACCTTACAGGTACCAAGGTCTGTGTTGGGCTTTTCCACTGTCAAGGTCGAAACAGAATAACCAGCACGTCCTATCCTGCAGCTTGCTGTGGTTTCAGTGGGTGTTTCTGAGGACAAACACCTCGTAGTAAGTTCAAAATTAAACACTTGTGCCCATTAGCTGGAGAAGACAGGGCGATGTTTGTGAAGTACCGTCTCTCAGCAGCCTTGCTGTCAGTATCCAAAGTAATAAGAAAATGGGCTTCAGGCAGCAGATGACTCCAGCAGATCCATGGTCCAGGGAGGGGGGGTCATGTTAAAAACAGTGTAAAGCCATCACTGTCCATGCTGATGCAATTTTCTTTTTTCCACAAATCCAAATTGCCTTCAAAAACACTTACCTCTTGTTATTATCAAATGACAACTTGCTTTGAAGCACTAGGATTTCCATGAGAAGAAACAATTAAAGAAATTTTATCGTCTTCCCAGGTCTTTAAATCCTTGATTCGTGATGACAGTGGATGCTACTGTGCTTGCTGATTTGTTTGCTAGCTTAAGGACTGTGCAAGCATGAGTTTAAAATGTTTCCACTGGGACTTAATCCCTGTTCCAGGGAAATGGAACTGGTTCACGTCTCACTGACTAAAGATGGAGTGATAAATTATTCTCACCCTTTCTCATCCCTGTGGGCCATGAAAGTTAAAAGAGCTGTTCTGGTGCTTTTTCTTGCTGTAATGTATTGCGGGAGAGCAGGCAAGGATGCAAGATGAAGCTTTTCCATATACTTCACATGTAGGAAGATGCACACTAAATTAAATGCTGTGTTTGCACTCTTGGGCTGCCTCTGTGGATCTGAAAGGTTATTTAAGACTTTCTGTGCAATGTTGAAAATTATTATTTTTATTTTTGTATGATTATTTTTGTAATGCAGAACTAATTAAACTGATAAAAAACAACACTAAATTAAGTTACTGAATCACTACTTAGGCAAGCAATTCCTCCAGTGATGTGAAGTGTGTAAAGCATCACTTATGTAGTTAAGAGCTGCTCTTTTAAAATAAAGATACTGGAGTATTGAGGTACAATGTAGCATTTTAACCTCTTTTCCGTTCACTTCCATATCTTTGATAATTCTTTCCCTCAAAGTATGTTCTCAAGTCTGGACTTGTGTCTTGATATCAGAGTGATAAGATGGCAGATACCTGATCAACAAGCCAAACAGTCAAAATCTAATTTGAATTTATATCCTAGGTACAGGAAGAAAAAAAAAAAATTGAAGACTTAAGAATCAAAAAGATACTAAGTAGATATGGCAAGTGTATAATTTTTTTTTAATGGCTGTTTTCGAAAGGAACTTATGGTTGAAGAGGCCAGGGAGTACAGGAATAAAGAAAGAGAGAAAAGGGAAAAAGGGTTTCCTGAAGAATGACAGTAAATAACCTCAACTTGTTTCCACAATAACTGCTTTACCTGAATGTAGAGTTACAAAGTTAAGCTTGGAGATAAAGCTAGGTTACTTAGAGAGAATGAGGAAAAAAAATCAAAATTTCTGCACCTGAGGTTGAAACAAATTTCAGCATTTGCTTGATGGATTTTTAACTGCATAAACATGGTCTCTTTATCCCAGCATGCTGAAGGAGCATGAAACTTTAAACTAGTAGTTGACAGCAAGGGATTGAGCAGAGGTCATAACAAATATGCTTCTTATGCTCAAGAAAAAGTGGTAGGAGGATGTCCAAGCAGTGGGGCAACCACAGCCCTCATCAAAGATGTGCAACCTTCCCCACTGTGATGGGTGCTGTGGAGCAGCCACAAAACATGATCTAACACCCATCAGCACCTTTGTACAGGGACTTGGTGTAGCTTGACTCATCCCAACAGGTTGTATAACGTTCTGGACCTTTAATCTTGAAGGTGATGTTGAAGTCTTTCTCCCTACTGTCGCGGTGCTGTTCCTCGCGCTGATGAGCGCGGCCACGGGCTAGCTCAGTCTCCTGCACCGCGGCAGCGTGTGAGGTCGGGGTGGCAAGCCGGGCGAGCCACCTCCTCCCTGTTGGTCTTGGTTCCCCTCGCAGCGACGGTCAGCAGATGGCAAATGCAACCCACGGCAGCTAATCAAAAGGTGGACTCCTCTGGGCTCAGTTAAACAGGATTTTATTCAGGGGGAGAGGCAGCACGGGGCTCAGCACTCCAGACCCACCGCCCAGAAGAGACCCCGGGGGCAGGCGTGCACGAGCTTTTAAAGTGGGGTGGAAACAGGGGTGGTGACAACCGGTCAGCCAGTCACAGGAATCGGGGGGTTAACTGGGGGTGTGAACCATGGAACTGGGGACCAATCACAAAATGAGGGGAGGGGGTCTCCCGGGCCCCAGCCTATCACTCGGCACCCTTCCCGGAGGATTCTAGAAGCCAGGGAAGGGTCTCTGAGTGGCAGGCAGGCGACCACGAGGAGGGGGGGCGGGGATTGACAGCGACAGGTGCAGGGAAGGGATGAATGACAGAAAACGTCTGGTTTTACAATAGACAAAACAACCAATGCAGAAGGGAAAACCAATGCAGAACACAGGGGTATACAGTGAACTAAACCATTATAAAAATAACTTAAAAATCTTACAAAAATAACTTAATAACTTAATAAAAACAATTCTCACACCACCACACCTACCTCTTACCCAGCTGTGTCAGCAGCATAGCGGCTCTCTTCACTTAGGTGAACCCTCTTAGTAAGGGCAATAACCTCAGCTTGAGATGGAACCTGGCAACCACTCCACCACAGGTAAAGTGCCTTTCTGAGCCACAAGGAAGAGTAATGCAGAACTGAATAAGCCCAAGGAAGAGGGATAGGGAACAGAATCTGTTGGGCTCTGATCACTTGCTCTGAGGGTCTGTTGATAGTGACTACTCATCTGGAGATGTTTGTCTCCCAGGTCTTCCCTCCCCCAGCCATAGCTTGCAGCCCCATTAGCTGAGCTGAGACAGCTGTTTGGCAGAGCAGTTCTGCACAAGGGATCTCAGAAACAAGCTGACTCACAGTGCTGCTGAGGGCCACGCAAAAATCCTGGAGACTGAAAACAACCACAGAGTAAGGGACCAAATGCAGAACCATATGGGGATGAAACCCCCCTAAGAGCCATCCCTTCTCCTAAATCTATTGAGACACTTACCTTGGAGAATCAGTACTAAGAGAAAAGATGAAAAACCAGGATCCCACCTGTCTCTGGGGAGTTCCTATCTGCCACACCTGGGAGCTAAGCTTTGTTATATCAGACTCTGATCCCTTGAATCTTTCCTTCCTCTCAGAACAGCAGTCCAGCCATTTCAGACCCTGCCATTTTGTCAAAGGATTGAAGGGTAGGCAACAGAAAGGCCAGATGTTCCTTGAGGTGACCCAGGACTTCATCAGAATATTGTCCTGCACAACAACCTTGTGAGGAATGTGAATAAATCATAGCAGGAGATAGCACACATCGTCATGATCTTCAGTGTGATCTTTGTTATCTTAACAGAAGCTGGATTTGGATCATCGGTGCACATGTACACTGAGGGCTGATTTCTAGTTCTAATTGTCTGCAGTGCACTTTTACATTATGTCAGTCTTGTTCAAACAATAACACAAGAGACTTTTCCCACAATATCCAACATTTCCTGTTTGAATTCCAGTGGTGTTAAATGCTGAGAAACTCTTTAAATAGCTTGTAGTGGGTGACACAAGCTCATAGTTTTATTTCAATGAGAAAAGCTGCATATCTAGTGAGGACCATCTACTCATGTGATATGAAACCCTGGGACAAAAAGTTCCAATTTAACATTATGTCTTGGTTTGAAAAGACAGGTGTCTGCTAAGGAGAGGCAGGCCTCTCTAGGAAATGAGGAATTCAAATCCTTCCCTCCGTGTTATTATTATTTGGAAGATTAAAAAAAACTTTTCAGTCAGAGCTATGGGGAAAAGGAATAACAGTCCTTTACTAGTAAATATAACAGGACAGACAAAAACCAACAGCAATTATAACAATAGTAGAACAGAACCAAGAACCCCGAGGGCAAACGGTGGAGGCTCCGGCGCTGATGGCTGGAAGCCGGGCGCGGTGGACTGTCCTCCGCAGGCAGGGGGTGTCCTCGGCAGGCAGAGGTGGCAGTGCCGGAGAAGCCGCAGCGACTGGACCCGGGCTAACCCAAAATCCAGCAGGACAGCAAAGAAAAACTCCGAATTCCTGGGCGCTCCAACAGATGGTAGAATTCCCAGGACCAGAATCCTCCATTAACCGTGGACTCCAGGCAGCTAGCTGCCAAAACGATCTGTGCTCCCCAGAAGACCGAGAGCCGTGAGAGCCCACCACCCTCAGCTCTCCCTGGAGCTTTCTCCCTCCCCCAAACTAAGTGATCAGTTTCTTTTGTCCAGGTTAAACACTCTATAACTACCAGCATTTAGTCTCCTAGCAACTTGGGGGGGGGGGGGGGGCAAAATTCTACAGGAAACTTAACCCTCAACACATTAATATAAAACAAAGTGAGTAGGTTAAGAAATTGCAATAAAAATCTTTTATATTGTGATGCAAAATGTGTAGTTTCATATTGGTATTAAAATATGTCAAAATCTAAGATCAGATTTCTACATCCACTCTTGTTAGCTATTAGAGTTCAAGATCTGTGGGTAGTATACAACAAGGTGTTCTTTCTTTTTCTTTTTGATTCCAATTGAAAAGTCATTTATATTTTTTAAGATTTCTCTCCTTTATGCATAAAACTAAAAATTGCTTCTGTGCTAGTGTCTGCCTATAGCATTTCCAAACCAAATGGAAAGCAGGATCCCAACTTGCCAGTCAATCACACCAATCTTACATCTATGTCACTGATTTGAAATCAATTGAGTGACAATACTGTAAAATTAGGATCAGCTTAATATATAATATTTTAATTATTTCTATTTTAATAATATTTGTTTTCAAGAGTGGAAAAGTGTTGCAGAAAAGTTTACTCAGTTTAAACTCACTGGTAATATAGTCTTAGGGAAAAAAAGATGTGGATATAAATAAAATAAAGTCTTCCTGCTGGAGCAATTTTTTTCCTAAAAACTGAACTACCATCCAACAATTACTCGGGAGGAATCAAAGACATCTGTTAAGAGCAACTATTTTTGTGTTGCTTCCAGCCTTGTGTGTGCTAGTGTTCTGAGTGGAAACAGGAGAAAGCATAAATAAACCATAAAGAAATTAATTGCAAATAAGAGTAGGCGTTATTATACAGAGCTAGAAATTACTCAGTTTACTGAGGATCAGTCTTCATAAAATTGCAATACTGCTGTTGTTTTAAAGAATGGAAAGCAAAGAATAATGCTCTGTTTTACTAATTCAGTATATTCAGGAACTACTTAGCAAAAAATAGGGCCTCATTAAGGTGCTGGCCAAATTTGTAAGTGCAGCTTTTTTCATAATTATGATGAAAGAGGATAGTGGTGAATACAATACCGTTGATAGGTTAAGCAAAATTTACAAAAGTGTGAGATCACCAGAATTACTCAAGAGAAGTATTTAGCACTTGAATCTGAAAATGATGAGCTTGTAAAAGTAAAAAGCAAGAAAACATTTGGGCAACACAATGTATATCAACGGAGAGAAAATTAAATTTTATTAGAGCACAAAAAAGTTCTGAAGATATTACTAGTAATCAAATCTATAATTTCAGGAGGACAAATAAATCTTTGGTAAATCTTTGGCAACTTAGCCAGTAGCATTAAAAGAACACCAGGACTTGATCCTTCCTCTCTATTTTCTTAAGATTTAAAAACACTGCTTTTTAAACCTCTTTTCACAGTAAGATTAAGTAGGCAAAGACTAAGATCCCATAAATATTATTGATTCTCTTTTATTATTCACAGTATAGGAAAACTGTGACAGTAAAGCTAATAACTATGGACTTAAATGTCTGTAAACCAAATCAAGTTCAGAATCATGCCCTGTGTGTTTCCGTGCTGCATGTTAACAAACCGTTACAGAAGATCAATCCAGTGTAATATATCCTCAGATGTTACCTCCATATGCTTCACAGTACAATTTTAGGCAGGGCAAAAGCTGGATATGTAATATTTATTTTACTTGAAACTGTCTCATTGAACATCTTATTGGTCTAAATATGTTATTGATATATTTACTGGGGAACTGCTGCTGTTTTTACGAACACCAGCTTAGATTCTTACATGAGGGATTGGTATTTCATTTTCAGTTGGGCCAATTCAGATATCCAAGCAGCAAATTCAGGTCTAAATGTATGTTTATCACTTCTCTTCCTGTAACAAAGTTGCAAGGCTAAGTGAAATCACAAGGGATGCAATCAGGAACTAAATCTTGCCTGTCCTCACTGAGTATCACCTAGATTGCCTTTATTCTGCTGCAATAGAAAAATATTAAAATCACATAGCAACTTGTTCACAGAACTGTTGGAATGTCAAGGTCCTGACAGAGTTAATCATCATGGATCTGATAACTATCTGTGCTCCTGTTGTAGGTAGTAATGACAAGAGGCCCTAAGTAACTTGCAGCCATAGAACCTGGAGATCTACTGTCTCAGGTGTGTCCCACGGTGTTCTGAGTGGTCTCATAGATGTCTAGTGATGCTTATTAGTGACTACAGTACCTTGAGTTGATCTGATGATACAATAAAGGGCCTGACCCTTCACTGAGATTGGAAGGGGTAAGCATTTGCATCCCTGCATCAATTTACTGCTGTGAGCAGGATTTAGGACCTGCACAGGTGGATCCTTTTGAAGGTTCCAGGCAAAATGAGCTGGGCTTTCTTGAACATCATTAAAGCAACCAGTAGCAGTAGCATCATTCCTCGACTGAATACATGTGTATTTGCATGTTGTTACACATTGTTATCATGAGGCTGGAGCAGATTACACAATTTTTTAGACTAAGCTAAAGAGCCACTTTCTGCATTCCTTATCTACATCCCTGTTGACAGCTGTATGTTTTGCTGAGATTCTGTTTCTCCTCCTTACAAAGAACAGCTTATATTGGTGAAATTTTAATTTAATTAAATGAAGCCTCTTTCCTCAACAGCTGCCATGTCCCAGCTCATCTTATGACTCTCCTCATTACTGGTGTTTGCTTGGAGGCTGCAGTGCTGCCCAAGCCTCATTGCAAAGCTTGGCTTTGAGGACTCCATGCTCTTCTCATCTTCTGCAGAAAACCCCTTCAACATTCAACATTTTTGTGGCAAATATTGTCTTCAATGAAGCAGGGTCCAATATGAATAAATAAATATTTTGTCAGAAAATTGTTTGGGATATTTACTATAAACTTTTTTATTCTTCTTCATTTTACTTTGTTCATTTCTTCCAGAATTTTGAATTTTATTTCACTCTACTAATCTCTTCCTACTTGTCTATTCTAGTCTCTATTGTCTGATGCACCATACTTCTGGATTTTCTGTGTGGGCATAGTGATCTGCTCTTCCAGGCACAGAACCCCACAGCAGCCCCATGTGGAGAATCACAATTGTGACCATTATATCTGCCAGGCAGCAGATATTCAAAACAGGGCAATCTCTTGGGTGACCAAGTTCAAGCTGAAACAGAAGCTCTGATGAAATATGAAATGTTGCCTTTGGGTACACCATCAAATTTAATCATGCACTTAGTGGAAATTGTGCTCTTGGTCTGTCTCAGGCTGAAGCAGCCTTTATGGAGCTCTCTAATCACTTGTGTCATCCCCTAAAAAGCAGTTCCATTCAGAACACAACGTATGAGCTTGTCATTTACAGTTCAAAGCACAGTTAAAGTATCCAAATCAGAGGTGGGTTTCCAAGCGGTGACTGTCAGTGGGTCTCACACAAGAGAATGTGAAATACTCAAGTCCTTACTCTTTTGCCCTCGAGGTTCAACAACCTTTCCTCCTGGCTGGTCTAGATATGCTCTAGAGAGGAGACTCCCACTCCAAAAGGGAGGGAGCAGCTGCCAAGCCTGGCCAGGAATGCTCAGAAGGAACCCTCCCATTTCTAAGAGCTTGACTGTAGATGCTGAGTGAGGAAAAGTAAAGATCATAGATCAGCTCAGTGATTGCCCTTGATTTATTCCTGTGCTTGCCTCTGAAGGACAATCTGATTATGCATAACTAACATTAAGATATTTGTGAGTTGTAACTAAACTGCATGGTTCTTATTTTTGGGATACCCTGTAAGCTGCTCCAGGCTCTTTTTTTTTTTTTTCTAAAGCACCAAGCATTTCCATCTGTGTTATATAATAAAAACTATTTTGAAATGGCTTAGTCTTTAGTAGACATCTCTGTGTGTCTCAGTCCCCAAGATGTGCAAATGAGTGCTTTTAACAGTATTTTTGTGAAACTAAATTAATATGTTAGAAAGCCTTATATTTCACACGATAATTGAGATGCAAACAGCACAAGGGAGATTTTAGCTTTATTTTCAGAGAAGTGTATAGTAGATAAATGACAAGGCCATAGCTTGATCAATTAATATAAGACAAAACAATGATCAGTGCAACACAGTCAGCACATCTGGTCCGCTGTATGAGGCAGTGTACGTCTGCAAAGAGAATATGTTGTCATGAAATATTTAGCCATTCACATGTATTTTCAAGTGACTTGCTCTACATCTTTCCCCCTCTGATCATTTAATAAAAATATCTATGTAGACACTCATGCAGAACCATATAGAGAATTGTGTAGCTAACATATGTAGGAACACTCCACAAAATCTTTGTATTTTTTACTTTTAGCATTAAAAACTACCACTGCTTTTCTGTCCTATAGCACTGGCACTAGTATAGCAAAGGCTTCCTCTGCTGGAGCACCTGAACATGAAGTTGAATTTTTTATTATTATTATTTATTTATTTTTCCAGTAACATTATAATACTCAAACTATTGGGAGGTGAAAAATGAACCTCACAATTTCCTTGTTTAATGACACACACTTATTGATATGTTATTTTATTAAATGTGTTGATATAAATAAAAATTTATTACATGTATTTGTGTATTAATTTTATTTTAAATGCAATAAAAATTAACTTTCATTTTTTTAACTTCTTTTCTTCAGGAACCTGCTGTCCTAAGTTTCATTAATTCTTCCATTGATGATGCTTTATTTGTTTGAATTAGGAATGACTCACATAAGGAGCAAGTATCTTTAAACTATCACTAGTATTTTGATAAATCAGTGTTAGTTGGGAAATCTTTCCAATATTAACAAGATTCTCTGTTCACATGGTCCTTCTGTCTGGGCGTTCTGGGATTTGATGACAGATTTTGTTCAACTAAATGAATGAACATACAAAAACTGTTATTCACCATAGGTATAAAACTGGTGGACTGGAGAGGTTAATCACTCAGAAGAAAATGACAGCAGTGGGAAACTCTCCCATTTACATAAAGACAACTGAGAGCTCATGAGGAATATTTTCCCAGACTCAATAATTTTCAAAGTGGCAGCCTGTTTGTATAAGAAAAGCGTAACAGGATAAAATTTAACTCAGAGCATCCATAACTGACGCTGCCATATGGCTTAGCCAAATTGATTCTCTCTTTTCTGAAGTTCTGCAAAAATTTTGGTTTAGAAATCAAAACACCCTGCATCTCTCTAACCAAAGCTACAGAAAAAAAATACATTTCCTGCCTTTTTCCGTGCATCCATTGGCATCCTTTCCATTTGTGCAATAGATTCAAACTTCTTGACATCAAGGACAGTGCTGCTTGTAGTCTAGTCTTCAGTTCTGCTTCCACCTCTCCATCTCTACCCTCTGTTCAGTGCTCTCCTTGATACCTCTGCACTTTCTTTTGTCCTTTGTACCATGCATTTTCAGTCAACCCATGGAACAGATTCCTAGCCCCTCTCCATTAGGTAATTTTCTGTATCTTCATACCAGCACCTTAAAATTTCACTGATTTCACTGTCTTCCCTTCATGACTCACCTTAGACTCCCAGGTTGATGATAAGCCCCTTATGCTGTTATGGCTTATATTTGACAAATGAGCTCACCATCAGCTCAGAGCAGGGATTTCTCCATTATGATGTTAATCCTAAAGTGGACGTTATACAGAATTAGCCAATTTCTGTACTAGTAACTCTGAGAGGATACAGAAGAGTACCTGAGTACTGACCGGGGGGAGCAGGACAACAACCGCGTAAGGAAAATCTCACTGGCATAAAAGTACATTTCACCTGTGACTTGTTTCTCCAGTCAGCATTTTCATCCTTTCCTTTTCACAGGTACTGGCTTTGATGGACAGGCTGAGACTAGAAACACACTAGAAAGACCTAACAAAATAGCAAAGGCAATAAGCAGAGCTAAATAAAAGCATGAGATGATTTTTCTGATGTGGATCAGATGGTTTCAGCATTTGTCAGAGCACTGAGGCAGAGATGAAGAGAGCTCAGCCAGGGACAGACACGTGCTGGGTGTCTAGCAAACACATTTAGTTTTGTGCCAATGTAAACAAACATTTCAAGGGAGTATGATGTAGGTGAGAAAGGAGAGTTGCCTGACCCTGTCTAGATCAACTAATGGCCATCAGTTTTCCTTCATTTCCCCCCTACAGATATCTCCACGCCAAGCTCTAGCAAATCCTGTTCCGCCCAGTTCATCCTTTCCTCCCCATATCCCTGTCCACAGGAAAGGGTGGGTGTGGGAGACACGTGGAATCAAACTACTTTGGAAAGCAAGCACAACGTCAGCAGCTGAGAATATCCTGTTGGGGGAAGGCAGGGAGGAGTGCTGGCTCCCCAAGCCCAACACCCAGAACTGCCAGGGGACAGGAACACACAGAGATGGTGCTTAGCACCAAGCAGAGGGAATCCATGAGGAGCAGGGCTTTTATTTGGTCTCAGCTCCCAGCTGATTGCTCCTGGACCACAGCTGATTCCTTGGAGCACAATAGCTGCTGCGGGGCCTGGTCATTACTGCTGTGCTTTTGCCACCACTCAAACACCTGTGGGGTTCCACTCCACATGACAAAGGGGATTCTTAGATCTCGTCTGGGCTCCCAGACTTCAGGTTACACTGAGCTTCTGAAGTGCAGCTGAAGAACACCGATGAAAAATCAGCAAATTAATAGAAAACAGTATAGCAAATAAGCTTCCAGAAGCTTCAAAACCCAGTATTTTTCAATAAAGGGTTGCTAGAAAAATTTCTAAAACTTTGACAACTCCACTAAAATTATTTATTTATCCTTCACCAGCAACAATAAAATTTTTTAGTATTATAAGAACCATTTACAGAAGGCCATTTAACAAGAAAACACCTTAAAATGTTTTCAGTATTCCTGAAGAAAATCCTTGCATAGGTACGCAAATTCAGAAACAAGGAAACATCCCTCTACCTCAAGAATTTAATCAATTCACTATATTCACACCTGTGAAGGACTCAAATGATCACTATTTCATAAAGATGCCATCAGAAACTTCTGTAATATTTTTTGGTGTTTATAGCTGAGGAACTTGACATTTTCTAAAGATCAGCCTCTTCACAAAAGCCTTAGACAATTTACAAATGGACCAAATGGATCAGCTGTGATCTGCCTATCCAGCAATAAGAATAACCATGTATTTATACAGCAGGCCTGATTCCAGAGTAATCATAGTGTAAACTATGGAAGAACATACTTTACTCCCATTTAAAATGGGTTTTGAAAGTCTTCTCTCAAAAAATCGCCCATTTCTTAATCTAATATTACATGCTTCAGTGCCTTGCAAGTCTCTCTACAATGAAGCAGGCCTAAAGCAGATTCATGTATCCCTCCTTCATATCCTGGACTTAGAAAATTCCAAGCAGGCAGGGTTCATATTCCAAAGAGTCTTTTACCTTAACTATAATCAGGAAAGGCAGATTTGGCTCAAGGTAGTGATGCATAGATGTAAGTTTTCCTTGCTCTTGTGTGCCTTCTAAAAATGTTGATTATGGAATTTGAGCACTTCCTTTTCTGATGTAATTTGGGAAAGTTTGCAAATAATTGGACTGTACCTGTTGTTGATGACATTGACTTCATATGTTAGTGAAGCCATATATACAATTACTGTTTTCAGTAACTCCATAAGCAGCAATGTAGAAAAAGACAGAGGTTTTTCAGTGAACGGCATCAACTATTCAATAAAATTACATTTGATTGTGTCCAAACCAACTGTGGAATTTTCCTATTGACTTATTAAAGAAAATATGGGTATTGATCTAATATCGACACCCAACTATGACGGACAAAAACTCTCTAACAGTTTAAAGTTAGAAAGTGTATGTTTATTACGGCGCCGGACAGTGTGCGGGATAGCTCCCAAATTCACACCGTAATTTACAGGTGATTACAGAGTCCTTTTATTTACAAAAGCATTGACTACCCAAAATACAAATGCATATTCATAACCCTGGTACCTCCCATTCCCCGCTTCATATGGTAATTAGCTCAAAAGCTATTAAGCATGCGTAGTTTGTTCCTTGAAATGGGTCGGTGGTCCTTTTCATGGGGAGGGGTCCCCAAAATGAGGAAGTAAAGAAGTCTTCCTCGCTCTGACCTTTCTACCTTTTCAATGCAAATGTGATAAATGAACCTTTGGTAGGACTCCCACTTCATGTCTTCATGACCGTTCAATGAGTTTCTGGGTAGAGGAGGCCTACAATTGTCTTGTGTTCCTAAAAGCTATTTATCAGTTTCAATATTCTTCATTATAAACCCAGCTAACCAAACAAAGTTGACAAGTAATCAGTTATTCTAATATGGAAGAGTGATTTCAAACTCAATTTCTCTTAGTTAATTACTAACTTTTAATTTCAGCAAAGCCTACTTACCTACTATAGTTAATTTCAGCAAAGCTTACCTCTAACTAAAATCTTAACCCCTCTAAAAATCCTTAATTCTCTAAAGTTTATGTCTCACTATCCTTTTAAATCTTGTTTCATTGCAGCCCAGAAAATAAATTAAGCCAAGGCTTTCTCCAAGTAACCCTTCATAGAATTGTCAACAAATTCACCAAATAGAAGCTTGTTATGTACATTTTTCAAAGTCAACAGGAACATACAGCCTTTTAGTTTAACATTATTTTACAGCTACTTCTTTGAAGCAGATTAATCATAGTTGAATCAATTCAATAGAGATTTCATTTTATAACTTAGCTGGAGCACACTATAAATGCCAGTCAAAGGAACACCTTGCCCCAATATGTCCAACACAAAATTGAAATAAATATTTCAGTTAAACATCTTTTGCTTTGATTTACTAATTGTGGGTCCTAAACTGAGATTTCGGCTTCCAGAAAAATATCTCCTTTGGGTATCCACTTACTCCAGTGTGGGGTCTCCCACAGGCTACAGGTCTCATGCACCTCCAAGCACTGCAGGGCACAGCTGCCTCACCATGGGCTGCACCAAGGGCTGCAGAGGAATCTCTGCTCTGGTGCCTGAAGCACCTCCTTCTCCTCCTTCTGCGCTGACATTGGGGTCTGCAGGGCAGCTCCTCTCACGCACTCTCACCTGTCTCTCTGGTTGCAAGGCATCTGACAGAGTTCAGTTATAGTTTGTCTGATGCTAATCCCAAGCAAAAAAAAAAAAAAAGAAAAAAAGAAAAAAAGAAAAAAGAAAAAAAAAAAAAAAAGAAGAAAAAAAAAAGAAAAATAAAAAAAAAAGGGCAAGATGTGGAAGGGATCTGATTAATACACAACAAGAATAGCTAGAGGTTTTCTCCATCTCAAATACATTATCCCAGTGGTGCTACCACTGTCATTGATGGACTGGGCTGTGGCCAGCAGTGGGTCCATCTTGGAGCCAGCTGCCATTGCCTCCAGCAGACATGGGGGAAGCTTGCAGCAGCTTCTCACAGAAGCCACCCCTGTAGTCCCCATGCAGATCCCCTGCTACCAAAGCCTGGACACAAACTGAATGCAGTGTTTTAGGATGATAAGCACTAATGAAACATTCATTTCCATTAGAATGCAGGAGTTACTTCTGCTTATGTCTTGTAATTATTCATTTAAAAGAAATAGAAAATTGGGGAAAAAAAAAAAGAAAAAGAAAACTGTAGAAAGAAAGTGTAAAAAACCAATAGTTGGAACATCTAAAAGAATGATTAAAAAAGAGAATATAAAGCAAAAACTGAAAAGTTACATAGCTGAATTCCTTCAAATATTTCACTAGAAAATAGAGAGTGCTTTTTGTTCTGATTGCAATTTCTGGATAAGAGAGCAGCTATTAAAATTGCAATAGCTAAAAGGCTTCGTACAGAATATTCTTTTATATTGCTATGACCTTCTCAATTTTTATACTCTGGCCTACTGAATTCTGTTTACTTCTCAACATTTTAGAGGACTGCCAATGTGATTTGATCAGAATGCTAGAAAAGTTTGAAAAATATTAAACCTTGCAACAATACAGGACCTTATTGAATATTATGAGGCAGAAATATCTGCAAATACAAAAATTAATCTGTTGGCATGGGCAGGAGAAATACAATATGAAGTCTTTTTTTTTAATACTCACTTTTGTACTTGTGTGCCTGTGTTGAGTTCTGTTTTATAACTCATGTATTTAGTTTTGCAAACCCTCCCCCCCCCCCAAAAAAAAAAGGGAGGAAAAAAGACATTCTATTTTACATCTGTTCATTGTAGAAAATTAATTAGATTTTGACTTTTTTTTTTTGTCTGCAGCTAAATACCAAAAAATAGCTGACACTGGAAGAATTGACTTAATTTTCCTGTATATCTCATAGTTTCCCCAGCCCTGATTCAGCTGAGGGACACAAATCTATGTTTTTGTACATGGTCCAGGAAAAGAGGCAAAAGGAAGGAGAGAGTGACATTTTCTCCCTGCACTTAGTGTGGGAACATGGTGAACTCAGAAGTCCTGATCTGATGAGTGTTCTGACCAGCACCTGGTCAAAGTGTCCTCTAATGCCCACCTAGGAAATGCCATGCATTACTTCTTCATGAAAAGCCAGATGCATCAGAGGAATGAGGATCTGGCAGGCACCCAGGCACAAGAGGAGTTAAGCACAGTGACATTAAACCACAGCCAAAGCTTATCCATCCCATCTTAACTAGGAAGTGTTTCCTACATCCACCTCTGTAAGTGCAACTTCTGAGCACTTACAGAAGATTACTCACCCCACATATTCCCATCACACAGTCTTCATCCAGAGGTCCATTTAAGCAAGCCTCACACCAGATGGGAGCCTAGACCAGATGCTGTGGAAGCTATCAAGGTAAAACAAGTCTCCAGGTAAAACTTAGTCTCCAGAAACCTCTGGTGCAGGGGCTCCCTCACCTAGTGAAAATAATAGCACCAGGTGAAGTTTAGATTGGATATTAGGAAAAATGTCTGCACTGAAAAGGTGGTCAAGCATTGGAACAGATGGTGGAGTCTCTATCCCTAGAGGAGTTAAAATAATGTGTAGGTGTGGTGCTTAGGGATATGGTTTAGTGGCAGACCTGACATTGCCAGGTTAAGTGATGGGACTCGATCTTAAATGTTCATCTGCCATGAGTCCATTCAAGTCCTTTTTGAGTGCATGCCAATTTTCACTATCTTTACCAAACTTTTCTGTGTAAAGATTCATATCCATGAGCCCCTCTTCCCTACAGCTAAATATAAAACACCACTTAAACCATTGCAAAGCACTGTACACAGTAAATAATAAAAACCAGAGTACATGGAAACCCTGATTGGCATTGCTCAGAGAGTTTTCTCATGGAAAGCAAACACCAGTGACTGCAGTTGCAGGCTGCAAAGAGAACACAGAACAGGCTCTGTCTCCTGCCACCCTGTGCATCCTGGGCTGGTGCAGTTCAGGGAGGCAACAGGTGGCCTCACTGCTGGAGGAGACTGTAAGCAAAGTACACTCAGAAAAACAGGAGAAGAAAGTGCGAAAGAGGGAAGGGAAGGGAAGGGAAGGGAAAGGAAGGGAAAGGAAGGGAAGGGAAGGGAAGGGAAGGGAAGGGAAGGGAAGGGAAGGGAAGGGAAGGGAAGGGAAGGGAAGGGAAGGGAAGGAAGGGAAGGGAAGGGAAGGGAAGGGAAGGGAAGGGAAGGGAAGGGAAGGAAGGGAAGGGAAGGGAAGGGAAGGGAAGGGAAGGGAAGGGAAGGGAAGGGAAGGGAAGGGAAGGGAAGGGAAGGGAAGGGAAGGGAAGGGAAGGGAAGGGAAGGGAAGGGAAGGGAAGGGAAGGGAAGGGAAGGGAAGGGAAGGGAAGGGAAGGGAAGGGAAGGGAAGGGAAGGGAAGGGAAGGGAAGGGAAGGGAAGGGAAGGGAAGGGAAGGGAAGGGAAGGGAAGGGAAGGAAGGGAAGGGAAGGGAAGGGAAGGGAAGGAAGGGAAGGGAAGGGAGGGAAGGGAAGGGAAGGGAAGGGAAGGGAAGGAGGGAAGGGGAAGGGAAGGGGAAGGGAAGGGGAAGGGAAGGTGCGGGAAGGGAAGGAAAGGAAAGGAAAGGAAAGGAAAGGAAAGGAAAGGAAAGGAAAGGAAAGGAAAGGAAAGGAAAGGAAAGGAAAGGAAAGGAAAGGAAAGGAAAGGAAAGGAAAGGAAAGGAAAGGAAAGGAAAGGAAAGGAAAGGAAAGGAAAGGCGCTTTGGCGCCCCCTAGCGGTTTTCCCAAGCACACGGGTGGCCCCGCGAGCCGCCCCCCCCACCCCCCCCCCGCCCGGGTTTGGAACCTCGTGGGATACAGGACTTAGGCAGCGGACGAGAGACATGGAAAAACGCCCTCAGTTTTGAATAGTTTTTATGAAAAAGCTTTATTGGACTCAAAGGTGAGCCTGGTCTTTTCTTCCGAGGGCTTGTTTTTGTTAGACAGCCTCGCCTGTGAGCCCCTTGGCAAGGACAGCCTGCCACGAGCACAAACCCCAGAACAGTTGGATCAGATGAGGCTTGGGAAAAGCTGAGGCAGTGGAAGATAACGCATGGAAAATGTATGGATGCGAGCCCCTTTGATACGGGTGTTAGCAGCCTTCTGTCTCACTGAGAATTGCACTGGAAATACATACCTGAGTTTGTCTGCTCATGTGTGATTTCTACACACACGGACACACACAAAGCTAAAAATTGAAGTGATGGAGCAAAAAAAAGCATTCTGTAATTAAAAGACCATTCCCTTCCATACTTGTATTATATCTTTGTACAATTCTGAGTAGTACAGTGTCATTTGCACTGTTCTGTTTAATAAATATTCATTAGAACAGGTTGTAAATTAACGACTGCTGGTCCATGAATATAGGACATGTCAGCAAAATCTGTGTCCATTGAAAGACATAGATGCCTTTCTTTCCTCAGTTTGACTAATCTTACAATGAACTGCTAAATGAAGTGCATCCTGTCTGTATAGATCAGAACACCTGGCAGATCAATACCCAGCCTGGAAATAGAGTGTGCATGTTTCCAGTACCCTTTTTGTAAATAACTTACATTCCTTATATAGCCACACCAACAGAAATCCCACAAAGCAGTTCTCCCATGCCAAGGGATTGTCTCTGCTGGCTTCTGGTTTGGCAATGGGACAATACAGGGCATACTTCAGAGGGAGATGTGCAAAACAAAATTAAAGTCACCAGAAAAGTTTCTTGTGACCAGAAAGGTCAAATAACTGAACAATTTGAGTTCATCAAACTGAGATTTACATACTGAAAACAGACTATTGGAAAGAGTAAACAAAGAAGTGCAGTTTTGTATCATCAGAGATTACGTGTCTTTTAATGGCAACTTCTCATAGTTTGAAGTATCATTCCTGGAGTAGATATTGAGTGCAGATAAACCAAGGTACTCTTTATTTGAAACACTCAATTGGTTTCTCTGAATATGCTACACCCTACATGTTCCCTTATATTATAGTTGAGACAAGACTGTTTAGGAAATAACCAACTGATTACCAGTCCTAAATATATGGCCACACAAATCTTACGCTATCTTAGGACACTTGGGAACCATCAGCTGAAAATATGAAACATAGGCCCCTGGAAACAGTTTAATGTCTTTGAAAAGTCTCTGTGTTTAACTAAAAATTTGTTTTCCCAGGTTTTTGAGCGTTTTTTGTTGTTGTTGTTGTTGTTGTTACTAGAGAGGAAATGGAATGAATCTTTGAAGACAATAGCCATCTATCACATGCAAAATGTGGTCTTGTCATTGTATTTCAGATATGCACCAGGAAGCTGCCAACCAATCTCTTGCACTTTGATTTTCTAGGCACATTCTACATTTTAAAACAATGTCTATTTGCAAGAATGATTCTTTAATCTCTAATTATCTTTTCAGGTCCATCTCCTTTAAGATCTGTTACTGCCAGCTAATCTAGCCAATGCTGACAATGGGGAGATTAAACCTCATAATTAAATGTGGTAATATCTGCCAGGACAAGTCTGCAATCTTCATTTGCCATCTTCATTTTTAAGCAGGAATTCTAATTAAGCCAAAAGCAGCCTCAGGGTGTCAGTAGAATATAGCTATATAAATCCAAAGTACCTACTTAAACTCCTGCTCACAGGCTCAGACCTGGTTGTCAGAGCAGAGGCCATACCATCAAAGTTTGAGGCTCTCATTAAAGACATTACATTTCCATGACATTTACCCACTGGCATTCTCCAGTAGGATTCTTGTGCCACAGGCTGAGGACTCTTTCTGACATAAGAGCCCTAACACAGTGACAACATCCAGACTTGCAGCCAGAATTAATACCCCCTTTAAGCTCCAGTTCTTGTTAATCTTAGTGCAGAAGCTCCTTCATTTAAGCATCTACCTGTATAAGTCTGCTGGGTCCAGGCTGCTGCTCAAAGCAGCTGCCCCCAGGCTGTAATCAGGCTGGTGTGAGGGCAGGCTGAAGACGGTGCGCAAACAATCTCTCTACCTCTAATTTCAAAGACTCCAGTGTCTGACAAAAACAAACCCCCACTGTGATCAGAGAATTCAGTCTTCCACAAGAGCAGGACCTATCCCCTTTTTCGCAATGCCTCCACAAATTTCCTACCATGCTTTTCCTGGAGGCCTCCCATAAAGATAGTCCTCAGTTTCCCTCTAGCAGAGAGGAAACCTTCTGCTTTTAGCAACTTTTTACCTCCAACTGTTAAAAGCCAGTCAAACACAAAAGAAAAGAGAAATCTTTTCTCTCCCTTAACCTTGTAACATACCCTATGAAAATCTTTGTTTTCTCCTATGGCTACATAAATCTTTTGGAAGAAGTCCTAAACCATGGTGGTTCCAGATTGATGATGGTTTCTGCTCACTGTATTAATGCTCAGATAAAATAAAAAACAGTGAAGAGGAAATTCATGGAGTTTTTAACTCTTTTCATTGCACATGCTCCTACAGAGCTGGTCTGCTGAAACTGAAGCAAAGATGAGAAATACCATGCCTAGTTACTACAGATTTGATGCCAGGTTCCAGAAACACTGTACTGACAATATTCACATTTTTATTGACATTATTCTATTTTTACTGACAGAAATTCAGAGAATTCACAATCCTTAGTTTTAAATGTGTTTACACAACTTAAGTTGGTTTTATTCATCATTACCGCATGATCATTCACAAAATGAAAGCCACTAAGAATAAAAACCATAAGATCAGGCCCATATACCCAAAAATTAAAACTGCAAAGGTTATATGAAAAGCTATATGTTTTCTTTGTAAAAAAAATGTTCATTTGTAGTCAACTGTGAAATAGAAAATGGTAGAGTCAAAACTGGATTATGAAATACATTGACTGTGAAAATTAAATATAAAACTGGTCATAGCTCTTGAATGTCACTATCAACCTTACTTGTATAAAAATTGGGCCCTGATGATACACAAAAACTTATTATACATTGAAAAAATTGTTATCTTGCCTGAAAGAAATATAGAAAGAAAAGCTGATTCTGGAAATTAAGATGAAGTATTTTTCCAAACTATTACAATGAAAATGGGAGGTACATGGGGTTTTTTTAAATAAAATTTGCTGAACTTTCTTGCCAATTTAGATATGTGGAGAGCATAGAAAGACCACATTCAAAAGTCAGCATTACACTTCTTTTTATAATTTTTCTGTTTGTTCTGAGATTTTCCAAGAGGCAATTGAATAAAAGCTGACAAACACTCAATACTTTTTCTGAAAACTCAGTTTTTCTTAGGACCTTCTTTCTCAAGCTGGAACACTATAAATGCTGACATTTCATAATAAAAATGAGTAACTGTATTATAGAAATATCTAATCAAGTTTTAAGACTGAAATGTTCAAGTGAAGATGAATGGTAGTTATGATTGTAGTGATACATCACTCCACATAATTGCAAGGAGAGAGATATTTCTATTTTCATACATTAATGGAAATACGGATAATTGGTTCTCCGAATTTTCATTGAAACTGATTTAATTTTGACTGTTTTTTTGTTCATCATCCATGTATCCCAGTGAATCCCACTTGCAAGGAATCTTCCTGTGTAGCGATGAACACCATTGAGATTTGCAAGGCCACACTTGTTGAACCACCACCCGGTGTTATCACTGAAGTTACTGCAGCTCTTTACTGGCTGTCCTTTAATAGTGCACATTGGCCTGCATCCATCATTATCAACATCAAAAGTGCTGAAAGGCATGGAATTTTGGTTATCTTCTCTTCTATATCCTCTAAATGCATCACCTAAGTGCAACAGATAAAACAAACGAAAAGTTATTTACAGAGAAATGTTTCTTACTTTATGCACGCTTTTCCTCTGAACTTATTAGAAAAGTAGAATTCTTCAAAAGCAGTTCAAGAGCATCAGCTAATGAGCTGTAAAAGTGCTAATGATGCAGGAAAAAAAGAAGAACAAAATACTGAGAAATATGGATGACGTTGAAATTCAATGAAACGTGTTTGTATTTTTGTTGCTTTTAGAGATGTATGCTGGCTATAAAGGTAAAGGGTTCTGTTCTCAAAGACAGAGGAAGAAATTATAAAAGTAAACAAAAAGGATTGTAACTTCAGATTTTCCAGTAACATGCCCAAAGCCCCAGAGTGAGTCATGAAACAAGACGGAATTGCTAAAACACAAAGGTCAGTTATTGCTCTCTCTGTTGTTTTACTAAAGAACTTACTGAATAAATAGTATTTTTCACAGAGTAAATCACCAACAATTTTAGAGATTAACTATTTCATCGATAATAAAGTCCATTCTTTTCATAACATAGAAAAAATCAGTAAGACATTATGCCATGCTCAATGCAAATCTTTGCACACTTAGTACATTTATGCTGTTAAGCGAGGTCTGGAATTAATTTGTGTCTATGTATCACGCAGCAACTGTAAGCCAGCTTTGTTCCAGTCACTTTCTTTCTCTATCCTTTGTACATGACTATCTGGGTACTTCTGAATTATCCAAAGCATCCTCAGGAAGACTGCCAATAACATCTGTGATGAGATAATGGCCATCCAAAAAATTGTACCATTAGGTAAATAAATCTACTTGTAAATTAGGTAAATAAACACTAACACCCACAAAATCCCTTATTTATTTTATATATATCCTTATCCCATTTATTTTTTTTTTTTTAATTACAGGCATAACTGATCACCATATAATTAAAAATTTATCTGCATAAGTGTTCATCATATACCAGAGAAAAACACATTAGAAATAAAATTTTTAAGTTACTTATTATTCTTTTGAATGCATTTTTTTTTCATATTAAGAAAGAACAATTTTCATATTAAGGTAGAACAACTACCTTTAAATACTACGAAGAAGGAAGTTCTTACCAGCATTTCCTGAATAATGCCCCAAATGGATCTTAAAAGAACATGTTTCATCCTCTATCCAAAATCCATCATACGATGCATAGGCACGCTTATCATTTTCTGATTCCAAATCCACATAAAGACTGAAATGAGTGGCTTTTTGATTTACTATGTCAAAAATCTTCCTCAGCCCAAGCCAAAATTCTCCTTAAAGAGAAATATATCATATGGAAATGGAAACTGTAAAAGAAAAAGTGATTGTTCCTGTTTCTTTACTTTCCTTCCTGAACCAAATGTAATAAAAGTGGAAGATAGGCTTATATTCCTTTGAAAGACTAATGAAGGGACTGAGTAATGTTCCTACTTCCTTAGGAAATCCTTAAGAACTCCCATGTGTGCATCATTTTTTTCCATACGATATTTTTTAGAAAATTGTCCAGATGATAGATTTCAAATATTCATCTGCAATACATCTTAGAAGACCACAAAATCTGGATGTGCTAATGATCCCCTTGCATAAGCAGAAACTCAGTAGCACTCCTAAGGGCAATACTGAGAAATGATAAATGTTAGCATTCTATGAAATGCAAAAAAATTGCAAACCCTATTCTTGAAATTTAAACCCTGTTCTTGAGATTTGCTGCCTCCATAAATCACACTTGTAGTCTCATATGAGCTTCACTTCTTTCTAGAGAAAAGCTGCATGCTTCCATTGCAATCCCAGATAAACTTCTGAAAAAGCAAATGTGTTTAGACTTGTGGGATTAAAGGTCACAATAAAAAATTAATATCACAGTTGTGTTGGTATAAGCTACTGAAATATTTCCATTGTTTATAACTTTGCATGCCCTATGGTGAAATAATGATTTTTCTCTGCTCTAAGGAAATATTTTGCAAAAGTGATTCAAACCAACAACAGCACCTTTTTCTTTTTTTTCAGTCTGAAAAGAGAGGAAATACAATCTATAAATTGCTTCAAGCAGAAAATATATTTTAAACACTCTTGTGAGATTGCAATAGCTAAAGACTAGTGGGGTGATAGTCATTATGGGGAAGATCGTACAACAGATTTCATGAAAAAAAATCCTTAAGTAAAAATAAGACTTTTAACAAACAAGAACTTCATGCTACTAAAACTACCACGTAATTTAGTAGAATGTAGCTCACAAAAAAACAGGAGAAATGTGGGTTCCAAAGCATTTTAGAGTATTTAAAATTAATACCATTAAGGTCACCAAATCCATCCAGATATTCTGACCATGTTCTCTGAAACTGAACAATTCCATCAGATCTTTTCTGAATCACAGTCCATCCACCTCCTCGAAAATCCATGTCACACAAAACCTAAAATAGACATAGACATAATTAGGCATTTTTGAAGCAGGTTTTATGAAAAAGATATTTTAATTAAATAAAGGTGGATTATTAAGAGTTTTGCTAAGCAACATACTTTTCAAATATCTTTTTAAAAAGTTCTAAGAAAATTAAGAAATGAAGCTGCAGTATTTTCTTATATGTTCCGGTTGAGCTGTTTGATTTGGTATTTCTTCAACCAGTAGAAACTGCTCATAACAGATATAATAAATAAGCTTTGATGAATGCCACTGTAACATTTATAGCATGAAAGGGAAGCAATTTGCAATGTCATGTATCAATCAAGCAAAATATCATTGATACAGGTAGCAACACTGAATAAACTTTTATTTCAGCAAAGCAAAACAGACACAACTTCTTATATATTCTCCTTCACCATCATGCCTTCTTCCAGAGAATACTGTGTTTGTGGTGCCTGGGAAATTTAGAGCCTTTAATAAGGGTGAGGAAATGGAAAACAGTGATAGCAATAACCCAGCATATAACAATAATTTGCAGCAGCAAAAACCTCTACATAAGAAGTGGCCCCAATCCCGGGAAGTCCCAATGTGAACATATAACTGCCTGCAACTGAGTGGTACCACTGAATACATAAGATCAACTCTCAAATTTATTAGTCTTTATGAATCTTTGCTAAAATTTGTGCCCAGCAGTATGTCAAATGGAAGTGGTCCAGCTGCCATCTGCTCTGCTTTGGAATATCACATTAAGTGGCACATTTTCTCCTCAGCCCATCTAACTTAAGTTATGTAATTGACTTTCCTAAGTATATCCACAGTGCCAAATCTTGATCAGTTCTAATTGGGATTATAAAGTCTGGAAATTTAATGTAGAAAGATAATTTTGTACATTTATACACTGCACACTTTTGGCTCATTTTTGTCTCCAAAAGTGACTAATATCAGGAGAACTAACCTGGAAAATGCTTATATGTAGCAAGCCGGTAAGTTTCTTGTGGTAACAAAAGTAAGTTCAGAACATAATGTTGGTTGTGATAACATTATGCAGATGCACAAGTGATGAAGTAAAGTAAGAAATTTTTTTGACATTACAGGAAATGTACAAAATGAAACGTGTTTCAGAAAAGAGAGCTTTGCAGTCTTAGCCAGCTGATAAATGTGGAAACTAGGTGTAAGTCAGTTTAACCCTCAAAAAAAAATTGTGGCAGACTGAGCATTATATGTTGCACCTCCATTGTCTGTAGTAGCCAGATATTTTTCAGGAAACCAGACTGGCCCCTTCGCAGGAAAACATTAACATTGTAGTCAGAGCCTCCGCGATTTAACAATGTCTTCTCAATGATAGCAAGAAAGCAACAGGACAGAGCTGCAATTTGATCTAATACAACCTGAGGGATCTCGGATCTTCAAGTAAGATACTTTGAGCAATTCTCGCAAAACAAATACTAAATGAATCATAATAAGGTTCATGTGCAGGAGAAAAAATTGTGACCTTTATTTCCTGGAGAATCACATGCTTATTTCAGTCACCCAAGGAGGATGAAACTGGAATAAAAAGAAATATAGAAGATTCCAAATTGAATATTTAGATGAAAATACCTAAACCTCATCAAAATAATCCCATTGCCTCATCCACTGTCTTGAGAAGATGATTGCATGCTTGGCTACTCCTCTGACTATGAGTCAGAAATATGAGGACCCCACTTGGTCACAACATCAGTCTTTGGTCCAATATAAATCAGTGGGAGTGTTGATAACTCACAGAAGGAGCACGTATGGTTCTACATGAGAAGTCATCATCCAGTTAGATACAGCACCAATACATATACCAGCTAAATAAAAATATTAGATAGATACAGCGAAATACAGCATATTTGTAGCATATTATAGCAGTGTCATTTTCTTAATCCCTTATGGAAGTGCTGCAATTGTAAAGCCTTATAATACTTAATCTGCCTTACAGTTTGCTCTATGTCTCACAACATTAAAGGTATGAAGGGCACAATTTTGCCAGGTACAACCTAAATTAAATGAGAAGGAAGACAATTCTACCCTTTATTTCTTCCCTTTCCACCTGCAGTATGTGTATGAGGTAGATTCTAAACAACTGTTTAGTTCATCTGAGCCAACTGAAAAATATCATTGATCTAAATTTACTGATTGAAAAATGCATCAGAAATGGGTCATGGTTCATTTTTCCAAAAGTGAAATTGGTTTTAATCACCTCATGAATAAATGCTCAGGAAAAGGCTATTTGAGAGTAATTTTCTGAGGTGACAGTAACCTGCTACTACCACTAAAGCTAGATATTCTTATGGCTTCTGGAATTTGGAGTTCAATTAGCCCAAGTTAAGCATGAAAATCTATACTTACATTTGGAAACATGAGGTATCAAACAAGAAAAATAAGAATGGGAACACATTGTCTAAATAGTATTCATTTAAATTATATCTTTATGTATATTATTCTAAACCCATTTTTCTTTAGGTTCCATTGCATGAAAAGGCATCTTATTGCTGCAAATGTCCTCATTGAAATAAATTGTTTCATTTGGGGTTTGTTTCCTGATTTTTAGTTTCTTACTATGGTTTTCTGCCTCTGTAATTTTTCCTATTTTGCTGGCCTGCAGAACATTTAGAACTCTTGGCTATTAGCCTCTAAAAGATGATTTATAATTTCTTGTTTATATTTTAATGTCATGATGTATTTGTCTATCTATCATTTCTCTAGTACTCCTTTTAGGCTTCAACACATGAAAGAATTCACATTAAATAGTTTTCCTTAAAATAACATTCTTTATGGAACACATATTCTAGATATTTTTCTCTGAGAGCTTCTTGGCACTGTCTTTTAAGATCTGTTCAGCATTTACCAGACAAGAAATGGGACACTCACAACTGCAAACATTCTTCGCATTATTTATTGTTACCTTGTTCTTTTAATCAAATTGCTATGATTTTTCTTTTGTATTTCTGGAATCACCTTTAGTGAGGAATAAATTCTAAAACATATGCATTTTTTGCTATGATAGCATTTTGTTCATACTACAAATATGGTTGTTCTGTGATCAATGCAACTTGTCTTTGCCTTTCTTTTACAGGGAAAGGACTTCTTGATGAATTACAGATTTTTTTACTGAGCTCATTGCATTGCATGGAGAGAATGACAGGTTTTTATATCAGAGGTTGCAGAATCAAGTACATTTTTCTTTTGAGAAGCCAGCATAATTCTGAAACCTTTTCCTAACCAGTTTAAGCTCCTTTTTGTAGCATTTTGAAGGGCTCTTCTTGGCTAGTGATAAAGGGATTCATCCTTCCTTTGTTACATATAAAGGAACATTATAAAGTTAGATATTAAACTTTGCTAGTTATTAGTTAGCTAAAATTTCTTTGGGTTTTTTTTCTTCAAAAAATAATAACATCAAACTGTACAGCAAAGCTGAAGGTTTGAAAGTGCTATATCTGCCTTTCCACTGAGCATAAGGACTATTCTAAATAAAACAACCTGAAAGGGAAATAAACACATAAAGCAAAATATTTCTTGTTTTTGCAAGGATCTCAATATTCTGAGTCTGAGGTAATTAACCCAAATTTCCCTTCTTCTAGATGAGCACTATTAATTGAGCAATAACATAAAGCGCAGGCAGGGGTAGGAAGCATGATTGCTGCAGTTCGTTTTAGCAATATATATTCTTGTCTTAGGAATATAAATCCTGCAAACTGGATAGGAAATCTACAATTTTAGATGCCTCTGTGCCTCAAGACTGGATTATAATGATACTCAGACAAGAGCTAAGCACCTACTCCTCAAACCAAGGCACATCTGCACCTACACTTGGATGACTCTACATCAGCGGGGCCCCATCACAAGAGAAGACAATGTTACACAGCAGTATCACTCAAAATCTAAAAGTCCCATCTTAAAAGCCAAATGGGTCAGTCAATTGTTCTTTCAGTTTTCCATTTCTAGAAGAGAAAAGAGCAGCTCTTCTCCATATCCAAATGAGGTGCTGGAAAACGCCTTGGGTTTTCCTCTTTGGTATTTTTCACTGCATATAAAAACTGACAATGGGCTCTTAAGCCAGAGATTAAATTTCTCTGTAGAAAATAAGAAACTTGTCAAAATTATAGTAATAGCAGACACATGCAAATAATTTAGTACATTTTTCATTCATCTGTTGAGAAATTGTCATGGAAAACTCTTTAGATCTATTAAAAATATTCTAAATGCACATTCTCAAGCAAATTGTGACTATAATAATAAATGTATTACCTCAAAAGGATAATTTGATCCTTCTGGATGGATAATGTATAGACCACTTGGAGTTTTTGAAACTGAACCAACAGTATCTTTAATATGAGTGCAGTCCAAACCTAGAGACAAAAGGTATTCAAGGAAGTTCATTAGCAAAATATTTTTTTAAAAAATACAGATTAATACAGGAATATTACTTTTCTGGGTGACATGAGTTATTTAAAATACAATTTTCTTCTCATGTAAACTTTAAAATCATGCTTTGTCATGAATTTATCTTGTAAATTAAAATTCTCTAAACACCTTTCAGCTTCTAAGTACAAATGAAATTATATAGAAAAAGTTCTTTCCAATCTTAATATATATGAGGCATACCTATGTGAAATTAAATATTATGTATCTGGGTCAATTTACAGATTAATTATTCATTTTATTTATAACACCTGTACTGTGAAAAAGACATCTGAGAAATGAAGTAGTTTTCCTACAGATGTTTGTATTAATACCTGTAAAAGCCTTTCCACTAAAAAGTATACCTGAAAAACATTCCATTTGAATAAGGATATTGCAGATGCAGAGCACATTTTATTTCATTGCAAAAGAATGTGGCATTCAGCATCCTCAGATCATTTACCAGCTGATAATCATACTTGGTATTTTACATAAAAATCAGCATGCTAAATAGGATGCCCAGAGTTGTCAGTTGCAAATTATTTAAAGCAGTATTTATGATAACACTTTTAAACAGTTTCTTAAGTTTTCAGAGTTTATATGTTACTAATACAGGGTAAATGTCAATGTTACAATTGCTTACCTTTGCTTTAATTAGCTCCTTTTCAAGATACAAAGATACAAGACTACATCTGAAAAATACTCACCATGAGATTGAACTGCTTTATAAGGAAGTGGATCCAGATGTTTTCTCAAAATTACTGTGTTCAAAAGAACAAGTTTGTTCATGAGTTCATTTACCTGCAAATTCAAATAAAATATCTTTAATTAGGTTGCAATGAGAAATTTTACATTCTCTGTACATTTTCTGACTCCTAGTAAACGTAATCTGAAGTTAATTTTTGTGATGTGCAGTAATTTGTACCAATGTGAAGGAATGATCCTCCACTTTCCCTACTGCAGTGTATGACACTAAGTTGTGAAACGGGGTGCTTACCAATCCTCGTAGAAATGGAACTCACATCCTACCAGAGGTACAAGGACTGGTGATAAGACACTAATCTTACTGGTTTAATGACAATTTAATGGTTTAATGAACCTTATTTTTCTTCAGAAAGACAACACCTCTGGGAGAAATAACAAATACAAATCTTTATAATAAAAAACCAGTACCTGATTAGAAAGGTAATCCAGTGAAGACTGTTGATCATCCATCATGTCTCTTACCAGTTTTTTTGTACTTCTGGCGTATTCAGCAACAGAGTTCTGCAAATTTCCTTCAAAAGAAATATGTTCATCCACTTTGTTCTCATAACTCTAGAAATATTCTCAACTAAATGACAACATCTAGTTGTCATTACTTATTTATGACATCTAAGTGAATACTGAAGGTGTTTTACCTTACAGCACCTACAAGTGAAATGAAAGTAATACAGAGACCACAGATTAAAGCCAAAGATGTTAAAAACTTCAGACTTTCTGATTGCAGTAAAGACATCTTAAGAAGTGATTGCTCTTCTCAAGTTTTGAAGAAGAAATTAATCTCATCCTTAGGTAAACTGGACAACCAGATAATGGATACCACAGAAATATAAATGCATATTATAAAAGACATATATACAAGGTTTCTTGTCACCTCACATTTGCTCATTCATTGTACTACTGGTTTTTTGCCTTGATGCTAAAAATCCTTATCATCATCATAATGGCATATAAGTGATAATATATATTTTAAAATCATATGTGAAAACCAAGAATATACACAATTATTTTTGGAAGCTGGTTGTATAATTTGCTGTGTAGTTTGTCAAGGTAGTGAGTAGAGAATATCCTGTGTAAGCCTCTATAAAAAGTAAGGTGAAGAACAGGTTTACTCCCATGTAACTGACTAAATAACTAATTAACTATCTCCCACTTACACACCCACATCCAGCTATGACGTTTAAATGAGGAATAGACATCATCCTCTTCCTCTCTAATTGAGAGAGATACTGACATTCAGAGGGTAACAGGTCTAGGTGGGTTGTGCGGCTGCATGGATTTGCCTGTCTTCACCAATGATTATACTTTGTCACACCAGCTGCATCCCAAAAACAGGGTACTCCAGAGTTTCTGGACAATACACAGCAGGGTCACAAGGCTGTCACGTGTGCTCAAGAAGATTAAAAAATAAATTTGCACAGCATAGCGTAGCAGAAGAGAGGAGAGGATTGCATAGCATGGCGCTGCATAGCTCATTGCTAAAAGTATTCCTTATGAATACATACTGCACATGTAATGTTTGTCCCCTTGTAAAATTTTAGCTTGAGCATCACATGGTACAAGGCATTGTTCTTTTTGTTTTGAAATATCTGCAGATTTATTTTTCTCTTCCGCTTGGAGTGGTTCCTCCACAGCTCCAACATTCCTTGTGTCCTGTTGTACCAAACAACGGAGGGGGAAATAAATTGAACATAAAGCACACATAGAATACCTCAGTCTGTCAAAATGAAGTAGATTGCTTCACAGGACTTCCTTCAAAACCTGTTTTGCTTCACAGGTCTTCCTTCAAAACCAGTTTTTTAAAAGCTGTATCAAGTGATAACTGACAGAGCTGAGACCAAAACAGATTAGATGTTCTCTGCTTAGCCATACCTCACAAGAAAAAAAGTAGTGTCAGAGGTAAAGAATAACCTCTGTAAATTAAAAAAATACCACCACCATTTCTGGTGAGGTATTCTATTTGTGAGCACTGTAAGTGCTAGGCAAGAATTTGCAGATCCTACATTTTAGGAATCACCACACATCTCAAATGCTAAGGAACTTATTTTTAGTGGACAGAAGTAGGCTTTTGGATTTACCGGATATTAGCAAAATACTTTTACTCTTGAAAATACCTAAATTCATCATTTACATGCTGATCAGGGAAATACTTGCATAAGTTTTTAACTTATGCACACAAGCAGTTGTGAGAAGATTTGCAGACCAACATTAAAAAAAAAAAAAATTAAATGTTTATATAGGGGAAAGAGTAAAGGGACAATATTCATGGGCACACAATTATCTGAGGTAGTAACAATAACAGCATTAGTAAAAGTAGTTTCACTTGTTAGTGTTACTCTAAAATTATATTTTTGTATTTCATATTTTTTCTTCCACGGTGCCATATGACATAAAATAAGGGAATGCCTCTGAATCATCACTTAGATAAATTATTAAAAGCAATTCCCGAAATATGTGTCATTGCCAAAAGCCTAAGCAACACATTTTTGTATGAGTCTTTGTTTGATGATTTCATAATCTCAGCAAATCATTTGTATTATGTTCATATATTGTGTTTTCAAATGTAAACAGGATCCTTAGAAATGTCAAGATTTTAATGAAAAACAAAACTTATTTAGACTTGAATACATCTTCAACATAGTTGTTCTTTCCTGCTCCAGTTTTCTCTTTCTGGAATTGGTACTACAGCAGCAGGCACTGAACAGGATTTTTCCCCTGATTTTTGCTCTTAAAAAGTGAAAGTTAAAAAAAAAAAAAAAAGTTAACAAAGGAATTTTACTAAACAAGGTTTCTGAATTACTAGTATAATTGCATTTTGTGCCTGGAGAATGGTAAAGAAGTAAAAGAATATGTTTCTTTAATTTTGAAAATAAGAAAAAAATAAAGGAAGAAAAACTATGTAAGAGTTATAAACAGATCTCTAGAAACTATAAATAGAACACTTGAAAGTATTGCTTGTTCCAGGGCTATCACAGCTACTCACCAGATGTTCAATTAAATACTGTTAAGTAAATATTTTTAATCAGTATTTATCTTTAACAAAAGCCAACACGAAACAAGCAATTAAGTCTGATCTCAGCCATTCAAGCAAAAACTGACTCTGCCAAAACCAATACTTACTCTGCATTTAAAGTCATGCAGATGAGATTAAAAACATAACAACTGAGCTGTGATACAGGACATTAACACAAAAATGTTCTAATATACTGAATTCCTATAATTACAGTGTCGTTTATTTTCTCCCTCTGAAAATACCTGATTCTTCTGTATTTTCACATCTACCTTGAATAAGGCAATCCATATTTTTAAAACATCTGTCATTTTTCTGAGAAATCATTCAGTTACATCCATTGTCTTATCTAAACAAAGTAATAGAAAATCTTACCTTAGGTGAACAAGGCTCACCATTATTTATGGCAGTCTCTCCTAAACCAAACAAAAAAATATAAAGACAAATAAATGAAGTTAGGCTAAAGTGCTTGTTCATCTTTTACTCGAAGAAATGCAAATGTTTTGATGGGTTTCAAATTTCTGTGGAAAGAATTGTACACTATGAAGGCCTGATCTAACTATTTGGGAATGTCCACAGCACAAAGGGCAGCCAACACATCACTCCTTTACTGCCTGGATTTAATAAACCACATTTCAACTGCAGAGTAGATTTTATATATTAGTACTTGCATCCTGAGGAAAATTACTGCTTTTCACCTCTACATGACACATCAAACATACATATTTTCATTGTGATAAACTCTGAGAGATTTTCTTTTATGCTATTTTTGAGAATTTGTGTGTATTTTGCATGAGTGTTCTGGGCTACTTGAAAGAAAAAAGTAGTTTTACTTGATGTTTTCAAATTTTTGCCAAGTTTTTTTTATCATTGAAATTAAGGAGTCTGTATTGTTGTGGTGGTAGTGCACTAGAACAGGCTGTGAAGGTAATTTTGGAATATGTAATCAAAGTAGATTCAAAATAGAAAAGTGAAAATACATTTTTTTTAAGTCAGTACTTTGTATTACATAAAAAATCTTTTGCCAGGAGAATAATAGCAGTGTTTTGGTCTCACTAGTAGCCCACCCATTGTAACTCAGATACTGAGACAACCATGCAAAACAGTGATTTTTATCCCTGAAAAAAGTCAAAGTACAAGAGAATGGCATGATAAAGAAGAAAATTAAATGTAGTCTACAGAAGCTTGAGTTAAAACTATGAGGCACTTACAGACACTCAATTCCACTACTTTTGCATCTTAAAATTTGATCTGATAGCCTAACCAAAAAAAAAAAAGGTCCAGAAAGGTTCAATATATCTAGAGAATTTAGTAACATTAGAGAATTTAAATTTTTTGTGATCTGGCTGAATGAATGAAACCTCAGCTTCCAATGTACCACTGGGAAATACACTGTCTGAAGGATCTTCAGAACACTGTTCAACTGCACCTTACACTGGTACAACAAGACAATGTTCCAAATTTGTCTTGATAATGTGGTTCCTCTCCACTTCTATTTTAAGCTGAAATACACTAGAAACAGCTTTTGCTACTAAGGTTTGTTGGAAGCAACCAACATTTGTTGGGAGTGGGGATTACTACACCTTTTTAATCCAATGTTTTCTTTTAAAATTAACAGCTAAATGGTATTCAGAACCTGTAACTGAGGGAAGTATATATAGCTGCCTGTGAAATTCTGAACAACTTTTGGCTCTTTTGTATCTCTCAAAATCAAATTTTTAATTTTTTCTAAAGTACCACATGGTACACAATAGTTTCCCAATACGAGACTTACTAAGGTTTAATTGGTGCGTCTGTTGATGCTCTCTCAAGAAGATGCAGGTTGTGATCACTAGTTCAGTCTCAGGAAGAAGGTGAAAAAATTTCCATGGCTCTCTATATATCATATTAAGTGCAAAGGAGCAGTTTTTCTTCTTCTTTCTATGTACATAAATAGGCAGACTGACAAATTTCAGGCAGGAATGGTTAAAATAGTCCGAACATTAACTTCTCCCATGCAGCTGCCTACACAACTTAAAGAAAAACTATGGGACTTCAGCAAATTAATCCTCCACTGGAACAAGAAGGAAAGAAAAATAGGTTTCTGCAGCAGTACAGCTATGCTTCAGCCTTCAAATAAGACTTGTAATAAATTCAGAATCCATCCCATGAACTTTTAAGAGCTGATCTTTATCCTTCAATGGAATATCAGTGTCCAGCCCAAAGTAGAATTTATGAAACTTCTTTCAAACCAGCTACCACAGCAGGACCTTCCATTCTGTAACTACTTAAGGCCAGGTTTCTTTCTGCCCCAGAACAATCACACACTTCTGAATTACATTGCCCTCAGCTTGTCACCTTCTTGTCCCACAGTCTGAAAGATGTGAGCGTACTCATGGGGAGAAATTGTCCAAGAACCGTAAAGGAAGACCATGAAAACTTAATACAAAGTAAACAAGAGAAAAGACAGAAATATATATAAACACTATACTTAGTTCTGAATCGCAGAAGGTATCTTAAGATGAAGTGGCAAGTTGTGCTGTGTTAGATCAAAATTTTCAGTAAATCTCTGGAAGCTCAAATTCTGTCAGTGGCATGAGTTGACCACGACCATCAATCTTTCTAGGTGTGACATGGGCCCAAATTCTGCAATTTCCCAGCTCTGCCTCAGTTCTGCTTGGGTGCCTCAGTCCTCCATCCTGATAAAGCCCCCTACTGCATCCTAAATGAAACAGCACATTTTATCAGGCAAAACTGGGATTTTAAATGTGTGTGTGGGTTGAAAAGAACAGTGGTAAATTGACAACCACTTTCCCCCCTTCTGCAACACAACAGAGCAGACTGGCAAAGAAGTGGTGAATTTGGGGTCAGTTTTCTGAACTACAGGTGAAAGACTTCCATTTTAGGGTCATCTTCTCAACCGCAGTAACTGGGATACTATAAATATTTAACACATTTGGCAACCTGATCACCACTGGTCTTGACTGTAAAACGGTGACAGCAACACCCACTTCCCAAACTGTGCTACAAATATGGGAGAGGGGTCTGTGGAGGAAAGTACTTTATAAATACAGGGTACGATTTTTACCTTCCTAGTCAAAGACATAGAACAGCTGCACACTAGACAAAAAAAAAAAAAAAAAAAAAAAAAAAAAAAAAAAAAAAAAAAAAAAAAAACACCACCAAAAAAACACGAGTTAGTTTAAACTCGAACAAATACACCAGCCAAGAAATGTCTCACCAGGAAGTCACCAAAGCATTTAGTCTATTGCTGACAGGTCAGCAGGGCAATATCCCAACACACCCTGCTTTGCGAAAAAGAAAAAGAAGAAGAAAAGAAAAGAAAAGAAAAGAAAAGAAAAGAAAAGAAAAGAAAAGAAAAGAAAAGAAAAGAAAAGAAAAGAAAAGAAAAGAAAAGAAAAGAAAAGAAAAGAAAAGAAAAGAAAAGAAAAAAAGTTTTGCAGTCTTAGGAACAAACTGGGTTGATGGTGGGGTTTTTTTGTTCTTTGCCTTTTTTTTTTTCTTTCTTTGTGTAACTATATTTATTTACTTTATAGTATTTTTCTGTGTGTATCTTTTGGTGGTAGTCGTTGCTATTGTGATTTCTCCAACCCGTGGTAAAAAAAAAAAAAAAAAAAAAAAAAAAAAAAAAAAAAAAAAAAAAAAAAAGTTTATGGTGTTAACTCCAAGTTTTCAACGGGCCTAAAGGCACCCGCAGAGCTCTGCAAACCCGCACGCGGGGCCGGGGCGGTGTTCGCCCACGAGAACGCGTTCGCTCGGCCCCGGGGTGTGTTTGGGGCTTTTAAAGGTCATCCCGCGGTTTGTAGCGCTGCGGAGGATGCAAAGCCCAGCGAGAGCCAAGCGCCGCTCGTGGCACGGCTGTCCGGACGGGACGAGCCCGCGGGGAGAGTGCGGAGCGATTCCCACGCGTGGCTCCCACGCTGGCACGGGCACCGACGAGGACCTCCCGGGCCAGGCGGGTCCCGGCCCGCCCCGTCCCCCGCGCCCGCCTCGAAGCCGGGGAAGGCCGCGCCGGCCGAACCCTCTCCCCGGGCGCGGCTCGCTCGGCGCCGCGGCCCCGCCCCGTCGCGAAGGAAGCGGCCGCGGCGGTTGCTAGGCGGCCGGGCGGGACGCGCAGAGCGGCGCGGCGGAGCCCGGCGCTGGCGGCGGTGCGGGCCCGGCGCTGACCCGGGCGCTGGATGGAGCCCGGCGGGAAGGCCGGCGGGGCGGAGCGGGGGCAGCTCCTCGCCGGGGCGGCGCAGGACCGCGCGGGAGGGCGGCGGAGCGTCCCTCCGTATCCTTCCCGAGGCGGCCCCCGAGCGCCGGGGCCGGGCGTTTCTCGGGGCCGGCCGAGCCCTGCGAAGGGGGGCCGGGATCGCGGGGCTGCGTGGGGCCCGTGCGGGGCGGCGGCGGGGCCGGGGAGGAGATGTCCCAGCCTCCGTCCTGCCCCGCGGTCAGGGACCGCCTCAGGGGTGTCTGCAAATTAAAACCTGTACGGCGCGGGTTTTATACCGCCGTGGGAAAGTTGACTTCTCAAGCAACGAAAACAAGCGTTTTCTTGTTCTCCCTCTTCTAGGATATTATGCCGCTAGGAATAGTGTTTTCCATCCTAAGTTGTGGGTTCTTGTTTTTTGAATTTCAGTAGTAAGAATTACTGACACAAACTCTTAAGATCCACCTGCACGGTGCCACTTAAATACTTACTGGCATGATGCAGGATTGATCTGGCTCTGTGGAGAGCTTTTATTTAGTGATGTTAATCAATTTCAGTGTAAACGACTGATCCTTTAGGGTGTATGTGGGGGTGTTTACTATGTAACAGTTTTCCTCTCATACCTGCATCCTAATGTTACAGGTTTAGATCACTGCACAAAATGTCTTCAAATGAACATTGTAAATGTGGGATTTTTCAGCTGGTGGTGTCATGAAAGATGAATGCAAAGCCTCTTCTAAAATTCCTTTAAAAAGTAAAATGCAGTTACATTTTTTTTTCTGGAAAAACGTAAATTTAGTTATGACTGGAATATACAATTATGAGACCTATTCTATATAAGGTAAATCATACAGGCTATTACATTTTTTAATGAACTGTTCCATCCAATTTCAATTGTCCTTAACACAGTCTTAGGGGTAGAGATTTAATATTTAATTTTGAGCAAGATTTACAAGAAGAACGTCGGGCATTGAAAGAGGATCAGAAAATGCATCGGAGCAAGGCAATGAAATATTTGATGGAGACAAACAGGAGAAGAAGGCAAGTAACTAGGGTTCATTTAATGGAGGATTGTAAAATAGAGAAAATCAAAGCAAAAAGAGCCAGAATTTTGAGACAGATCAATATATCTCTACTATTTTCATGTTCACTTTGATAAATATCTCCATGCTTTGGCCTAGAGGAATCTCAGCTGAAGAGTTTCACCAATCCAGTTCCTTGTTATAGGACAAATAAAATATAAAAAGAGCAACAACTTGCTAATTTTTGGAAACTCACTGTAGTCACATCTCATATAAACTAAAGGCAAGTAGCACTTTCATCTTGTGGCTCTGATCTGCATTTCTAAGTGTTTTGGGTTTTATTAGCTTCAGTGGATGTATGAAAAATGCACTCAGCTGTACAGTGTGGGACAGCAGAAAGTAGTTGTTGCCTTCTGAAGTGTGTGCTTTTCTGTCTGCATGGTTAACGGCTACACAGCCTCCCCTTTGTGGTGAAGCTTTGTGCTCCCACTTCCCAATAAACACAAAGCAACATTTTTCTTGTACAGGACTATACGTATAATAAAGTTATTTTGTACTGACTTTTTAATCAGAGCTTTGTATGGTCCGTCTTCTGTGTACATGAGAATGCAAAGCCATGAAATATTCCATGACAAATGGATTAAGTAAATTACGCACTGAAATGTCTCAGTGAAGTGCTGTATGTAATTTAATGGGCATAGAGGTCTTTTCCCTAGCACTGAGGTGGTGCTCACGCATACAGGGGGCTCAGCTGTGTGTAGTGGAGAGGCAGATGGGCTCCTCCTTGCAAGCCCCCAGCCTCAGACCAGCTTCCTCTGCCTCTTTTCAACTCAGTGCTCATGCTCCACAGCTCCCCTATCAGGTAACTTCTGTTGTACAATGTTTACTTATTGGCATATGTTCATAACTCATAAGAGAGGTGGTGTATATTGTTTATATCGCCATTTCAGCTTGACAGTATGTGCTATCAACTTGCATTTTGAAATATAAGGAAAAATGGAAGAGGAGATATAATCACCCGTGGGTAATTAAAGATGGAGAGCAACCCACAACCTTTGCAGATAATAAACTGAGTCTCAGTTGAAAAATCAAATACCTAATTTCATTTTCTGGAACAGAACCACTGTAATGCTACACATCTCAGATGAACACTGTTTATTGTATTACTGGTCTTGAAATATTATACTCTAATGTAAAAGCAAATACCAGACAGCCTGCATATTTTTGACAGACTGGTGTAGTTAAAGTAATATTCATGGATACATAAATACATTTCCATATGTATTTCATTGCAGTCTTAAGAAACATGGTATAAATCCAAGTTACTTAGGTGAGCTACTTGAAAATTTAGGTATGGTATTCATTAAGTAGTTTCAATCTGTGATAATTGAGAATGGCATAATTATTAGCACAATAAGCTGTTCAAATGGAAGTCTGTGGTAACAAGTTTTCTCCTAATAATTGAAAAGGAGTTGTTTAATGTTAGAAAGGTAGTAAATGCATACAATGTTATGTGCTGTGACATATATAATTAAAAATTAAGGGTCACTGCATATGTGCAGGAAAGTAATTTGGAAATAGAGTTCCTTGAATCTAAATATTTTTTCGTATCAGTTATGCAGATAGGAATTGATTGATCAACCCTCAGGTCATGTCTCAAGTCTATGAGCCAAGTTCCGTTAACTTTCTTACACATGCAAAGGTGTTAGATATGATGATGGCTTCTCAAGGGTAGCATGATGTTCTTAAGTTCCACATTCTCACCTGGCAGCATACAAAATTCTCCCTGCCAGGGCTTACAAGCGTGTATCAGGAGTTATTCTTGGCACTGCTAGTGTATGATTTCAAAAGAATGTTTTTCTGTATCTTTTGCATTTTTTATATGGAGAGTAAGAACGAGCGCACTGTGAAGTGTGACAGTCAATTTTCTACCTCTAACCTTCACATGGAATGGTTGAGGTTGGAAGGGACCTCTTGAAGCCTTCTGGTTGAACACCTCCACTCAGGAAGGGCCGCCTAGAGCTGGTTGCCCAGGGATAGCTTTCAAGCATCTCCAAGAATGGAGGCTCCACAGCCTCCCAGGGAAATCTGTGACAGTGCTGTCATCCTTTAAAAAAAAAAAAAAAGTGTTTCCTGATATTCCAAAGGAAAATTCTGTGTTTCTGTTTGGTCCTGTCAGCAGGCATCACTGAAAACAGCCTGGTTCTCTCCTTTTTGCACCTTCCTTCCAGGTATTTGTAGACATTAATAAGATTCCTTTGAGCCCTCTCTTCTCTATGCTGAACAGTCCCAGATCTTTCAGCCTTTCCTCCTAGATTCTCCAGTCCCTTCATCATCTCTGTGGTCCTTCATTGGACTGTGTCCAGTCTATGTCTCTCTTGTACTGAGGAGCCTAGTGCTGGACACAGTCCTTCAGCTGTGGCCTTCCTGGTGCTGAGCAGGGGGGAAGGATCCCTTCCCTCTACATGCTAGCTAAGCTTTGCCTAGTGCAGTTCAGGATACCATTGACCTTCTTTGCTGCAAGATTGGTCCCTTCTCTCAAGTAACAAGTGCTACAGCATCAGAGGAAATGGCTTCAAATTGCACCACGGGAGGTTTAGATTGGGTACTAGGAAAATCTTCATGAAGAGGGTTGTCAGGCATTGGAAAAGGCTGCCCATTGGAGTGGTTGCATATGGTATGCTTCAAGACGTGGTTTAGTGGTGGATTTGGCTGAGCTGGGTTTGTTGTTGGAGCTGATGACCCTAGAGGTCTTTTCTAACCCAAATAGTTCTATGTTTCTATGTTCTGTGAAGATGTTAAAGAGGATTTGGCCCGGTGCTGACTTCTAGGGTTCACTACTATGTACTGGCCTCCATTAAGACTTTGTGTCACTAAGCACCACCCTCTGGGCCTGACCCATTCAGACCATTTACATTCCATCTCACTCTCTGCCAAATCGGTCTGTACAGCAGCATCTTGTTTATGAGGATCATAGGGGAGACAGTATCAGCAGCCTTAGTAAAGTCTAAATAGACAACATCTACTGCTCCCCTCTCATCTACAGGACTGTCATTTCTTCGTAGAATTTTATGAAGTTCATCAAGCTTAACCAAATTTAGGGTCAACCTTAAGTTTGTAAATTTTCTACTAAAAAGGTGAAAGCAGTGGATTTCCTTTAGAAAGCAGCTCTAGTGAAGATATTAGGAGAGTTTCTGTTCTCTCCTTAATCTTGTGTTATTTAGGTTCATTCTCTTCATATTGCTTTGTGGAGGAAAACATTTCTGTGGGTTTTTCTTTGTGTTTGTTTTTTTGTTTTTTTTGGTTTTTTTTTTTAGGAACCACCAACAGACCTCCTTTAAACGAGGTTTTACCAAAGCCCTTTTTTAAGCTAACAAGACCTGCATATTCATATGCAAGGTTCTTGCAGACTGAGGTCTTCTGTTTTCAACATTTTCTATATGTACTTGTAATGAAGTTTTCCCTGATAGTCTACTGTTGATTAGTTGTCAATATTTCTAAAATGCAGCACCTTCAGCATTAAAAATACTCATCTTCTACAAGCTGTACTCAGTTAATTGGCTTAGTAGTAAAAGACAAAAACATCACTTGCTCAGAAAGAGCAAAGGTACTTCGGAAGTAAAAGTCTCAGTAACTTAAATCACAGATCTTTTTCAAACTCCCTGATGTCATCTGTTTCTTTGCATTTCTTGTACTGACCAAGCACCTTAGTTTTGTGTTAACAATGGTACTTCAACACAGCAAAACCCCCTAGCCTACAGTTTATAAAAGTTGCCTGAATATCAAGAAAGTAATTTCTTTATTGTCTCACTGATACATGAAGTTGCAATTTCAAGATCAGGTTAAGAATCAAATATTTTCTGGGGCAGTAGCTGGCAGATATTTTGTTTAAATAACAGTATTCTGGAAATAAAAGCTACTGACTAAGCACATACTTGATGCAAATGAATAGGATATCATATTTTATGTTTCTATAACACACTGTTTTCTAAATAGCAACTCTCAGTTTTGCTGTGGACTATAGACTTCATGCTGTTTCTGCTCAGTGCAAAATGTGTGTCCCATTTTACTGTGATGTTAGTCTGCGGATAGCTGGTTCATTCTGGAAATGCAATTGCCTATGTGCATTTTAAAATAAACCTTACATTGATTCAACATTTTGAATTACCTTGAAATAGCTAATCCATCTGTTGAAACTGGGGAAGGAAATCTGTAGCAGTTTCCAATCTATTCCCAATCTATTGTTCTTTCCGTAATACTTTATTTTCAACGTATGCACAAGCTTTGTGCTCCACCTACTGGCTGATTAACATTGATTATTTAATAAATAAGAGAATGAAAAGCAGTCTATGGACAGAAATACGAGAACAATGTCAGCACTTGGTAAACAGAGATGGCAGAGTGTTAAGAATTTTTTATTTCTTTCGACATCAGAATGGAACTGTGAAAAGTAGGTGTTCACTGTAACCATGTGGACTTGAAATGCAGTCTTGCCATTTCTGATAATGGGCCACAGGATTGTGCTGAATTTGCAAGGCCGTGGAACAGATGCTTGCCAAGCTTGCTCTCTGAACTTTCCTTGACCTGACAGCAGCTTTGTTTTGCTTGGTTTAGCTGTAACAGCAATTTCTCTAAAATACCAGGTGTCTGTGGCTAATTTATTTTGCCTTTGTTTATCTTTTTATTATATGACCATAGTTTCATATAGATAGCAGTAAGAAGTTATTCTACGCAGAGAATGAATATCATTTATGACTCTAAAATAATGAAGTAGTATAGAGAAATGAAGGCCTGGTTCAGTAGCAGAGGCTTTGAAACCTGGAGGTGCAGGATGTGGTGTGGAGGAGGACAGGCAGGGGATGGTAAGAGGTGGTACACATGCTTGGCACTGGGGAGCCCATGGCTATACTGACCGATAGTCAGCTAGGGAAATGCAGAACTAGATCTGACAAACCTGGCTTTAGAGGTAACAAAGAGAAGAAAAGAATAGCGTTGAACATATATAGAAGGCACCATGTATTGAATATTTGAAGGTACTGTGGAGTTACAGATTGATGATGATAGAGCAGAGGTGTAAAAGTGTATTAGCAAATATAAAAATGACTCCAAGTGGTTCCTAAGGTGAGGGAGAAGAAAGCATTTACATGGAGATCCTGTTGGTCCTGCTGAAGGGACTCCAGAAGCTGCCAGTTCACCCTAACACTCCAGCACAACCAGAATGAAACTACAAGCCTCAGGATGCAAAAGAGCAATGCAAAAATGAGCATCAGGAGAAGGGATAGAAACTCAATGTGTGAATATCAATTCAAACTAGTTTATCACTATTATTTAGCCTTTTTCTCTATAGTAATATTCTAACAGTGTTGTTATTTTTCAGTAACAATTCTAGATCAGTAATAATTAGACTCTTAAGATTTAATTATGCTAACAACAACAAAAAAATGCTTGACACACATGAGGTGTGCTTGGGTTTTGCCTATGAACAAGACTTGGAATGTGACAACTGGTACCTAGTGCAGGCAGCCCTCCTGTGGACCTTTGGGGCATATTGCAGGACAGCCCTCTGTGAGCCCATACAGTTTTGTGAGGGTTGGTTCTTTTGAAGTGCTCACAGCAATTTCAGGTTGTCTTTTTGTATTCGTCATACTATAATCAAAGAAGATAAAGGAATAGATTTAATATGTGTTCCTGGTCTTGATGGTAAGTGGCTCAGATAAAAAAGCTGATTTTTGGGCAATGTCCGCAGATCTTTTTAAGGACATAAGATTGCTTCCTCTTTGCCCATGAAGGGAATTTTGAGAGTGACATAGCATTCTTGCCTTTTCTTGTTCCTACTGTAGTTATTGACCATATAAATATCTCTCTATCTCAATTTTAAAATTACTGTGCACTGGTTTGCAACATGATATGGCAATGGAAGAGTAATATCAACTCAGTATCAAATTGTTCATTTCATAGCATTCCATACGCACTGTATATATTCCTTTTTTAATTATAATTTTCATCCAAGGCAGTAGTAAGCATTTAGTCCACCTGGGATTGTAGCATCTATCACTTCACTGTGAAGACAATTTAATGAAATTAACCGGGAAATAGTTCCACCATCTAGTCATACTGTTTTTAACATAAAAATGCCTTCCACATAATGTCTGTATATGTGAGACAGCTAAGTAGTTTAAGTTTCCAAATTCTCCATAAATATTTTGGCAGCCATTTCAAAAATTGCTGCACCACTGGGTTGTTTATAGTAGACAGAAAAATTGGGTTAAAAAAACACCAGTCAGGAAATACTTCTACTAACTATCCATCTTAAAGCCACACTCTTTAGCCAATGTTACATCTGTGATATGAGCCTAAGCTGGTGGCTTAAGAAGAGTGCATGAACAAACATTTGCTTTAACTGTTTTTCTGTAAGATTTAAATGTGCATTTTTAAAATTATTTATTTTACATAATGCACCTAGGCGTTACAATTTGCATTCTGTGAGGTCAAGAAGTTAATAAAGCTTCACTGAATAATTTTGATGCATTTCCTTACATTAAAATAAGATCCTTTTTTCTTCTTCTTGTCTTAATCCAAACCAAATAGTGATCATGATGAGCTGTGCTGAAAAAGACCTCTTGCATCAGCATTTGGACTTGCTCATTTCCAGCTATATGGAACAACTGTCCTCTTTTTAATACTCATTATTAGGAATGTGGAGGAATGCAGCTAAGTCATATTCAAAATAATTTAAAAAATAAAAATATAAATAAATAAATTTTAAAAACAAAAACAACAACAAAAAACCACCCACAAAAAACCCCCTCGATCAGAATTGACTTTTTTTCCTGTTTGGAGTTATACACTGGAAATACTCCAAGTGTAAAGTTATAGAATATCCCACATGTCTGAATTTAACAAATACTGTTCAACTAAAGGCCTTCTTGAACAGCTTCTAGAGATATTAAAGGGCATCAAGAAGAATGCGTTTAAACTACTTACGAGGATAAAGTCTGTTTCCTCTCTTGTGCTTTTCACTTACTCAAGATAAAATTGCAGATTTCTGTATTAGATTTTAAGGTGAGTGAAATTCAGGAATACTGAAAGTAGACAATGAACTCTAGTTCTGTTTCTTAGTTCTAACATGTTTTGACAGCTATGTATATATGAGTTTTCAAAATAGTGAAAGTTCTTTATCTCTCTCTCTTTCTGCTACGCTTTGGCTTCCAAGTGGATTAAAGTGGATATTCCTGTATAAGTGTCTACTTGGGAATTAGTTGGCAGTTTTTCTATTTTTTTGCTATTGTGCAATTACAGCCTTTAAGCTTTCTAAAATAAAAAGTACCTATTTCAAATTATTTTTGTGTTTGTTTTCACAGGAGATCAGTCATCATTTTGAAGGGATACTAGAGTGGGTCAAGTTGAATATTTCAGTTGGAACTTTTTTCCTCAAAAGCAAAGAGAAGAATAATTAAAGTAGCTTGAATTAAGAAGTAGCTCTGTGAAGTAGCAGCTTTGCTCCATTAAGCAAGAATAACCATGAAACAACTGCTAGTGATTAGAGTTATGGGAAGGTATCTTATTGTGATGAGAGAAACAAAGAACATATGGCTAAACATTTCTTTCTGCTAATGCTGGCAAGAGGGGGACCCTACGTAGTGTCCTAGTGACCTGTTAAATCACATTTCTAATGCGCAGATGGGAAGCTGCCAGCTGTAGTGATCTTTGCATGGTAGACTTTGGAAATGTCACATGAAGACCATTATTTTTGTGGTATTACTGTTTTTAGAATAGAATGTTTCCAGGGATGGGGCATCTACAACCTCTCTGGGTGACCTGCTCCAGTGTTTCACCACCCTCACTGTAAATTTTTTTTTTACTTATATGTAGTCTGAATCTACCCTCTTTTAGTTTAAAACCATTACATAGGACTTGCCTACATAGGCACTGTGCCAATAAATATTCTGGGTATATTTCCTTCAGGGAGCTGGTTTGTCAGTAAAAGTTGATGATTCTGTCAGCAGGAGAAAAGATTCCACATAGCTTCATGAAGCTCATGCCTAGTGAAGGAAACTTTTGTGATGATGGTTTTTTTTTTTACTAGAGCCTGCTTTGCTTTCCAGCCAGTGAGAGGACACATTTAACATATTTTTTAATAATAACAGATTCTGTCTATTAGTGTTTCATGATACTGCTTTATCTCATTTTGTGCTGCTAAACTGATTGCCTTTCAGGAAGCTTCTTAGCAACTACAACTTGACATTTACTTTTGCATATTTATTGATAAAAGCTGTAGTTCCTTTGTGTTATTTCTAAGTAACAACTTTTAAACTGTTATTATTTCCCCAACAGCTTGTGAAAAACACACAGAGAACATTTGCAGTTAACCTTCCTACTGATCTTCTCACTGTGATACGCTTATGTGGTACTGTAAAGGCTGTTGTAAAAGTCATATTGGTGAAAAGAACTGCTCAAATCTGCATGTTAATCCACATATCAAAAGTAATCAAATCCCTGGCTGAGGCTAAAAAATAAAAATATATTGTGACTCTTCTTCACCACCCACTGTCCCATTTATGTTCTGACAAACTCTAAAAATCCAGCTGTCCTGAAGTTAATAGCATTTAATTTATTCACAAGATGGCTTTTGTACTAAAATGGTAGGTTGGTAAGCAAGTGAGTTAATAATATTTCAGTAAACATAATTCATAAACATAGGAATTATCTACTTTTGTTTCTTAAATACAGAGCCTTCGAAGAACGACAGAAGGAAGAAGAAGCAAAAGAACAAAGATTTAGAGAACAAGTTCTGCAGCAGAGGAAAATCAAATTTCAGGAGGCAACTGCTAAGTTCCGATGTGCTAATCAGCCATTTTCTCAGCACAAGCAAACAGGTTTGTCAATTAAAAATTAACCATTATTCACAATACAACTGTTTTTATATTCACTCAGTCAGAGGATAGTTAAGGTTGGAAGGGCCCTCTGGATGCCATTAGTCTTTTTTATTGGTAAACAGAACAATTAACTTCACTCACAGTAATTGAATTCACGAAAGCAAACCAACTGACAAGAAGCTCAGATCTGATGCATAAGACAGTTGGGTAGGGGAAATAAAAACAGATTTTTTTTTTTCTAAAAATTGTATTGTGAGATATTTAATGATATTCCAGTCACAGTAAGTATATAACCTCCTTCAGTTTTTGGGGCTTCGTGGGTTTTCCCCACTTTTTTGACTGCAGTGTGCTTATTGGTTGCAGTACTGTGTTTCACAGCTGGGTGAGAGGAGTTACAAGGCCACTGACAGTTATTAGGATAGAGTAATTATCCCCTTTTGAACCTTTGAATATAAAATATTCAAAAATGTGCATTTTGTTTATCATTAAGTAAATGTAATCCTAGCATATTTTAATATGGTACATAAGTTTTCTTTCTTTTTTTTTTTTTCTGAATTAGTCCACTTTCTAAGCTGTTCTCTTGCTGGGAAGCAATGATCACTTCAGCTCAGTTCCTGCTTTCTTGGAATCAGTGCAGATTGGCAGGAGTTTGTAACAGCATTGGCCAAGTCTGATTTCCCGTCAACTTTCCAGTGTTCAAATGCTTAAGATATGGTCTATTACTTAGGTATTCTTTAACAGATTTATTCTCCCAACTGCAGTTGTGCCAGCTGTGAGGTAATGTCTCTGACTTCAAGATCAAATGTCAGATTAAAATAACAAAATAGAACAGTACTGGTTTAAGGCTTCTCCATAACTACTGACAGCCCAGACTGTGAAGCAATAGAAGGAATCAGATTTTTTTCTCTTGGTTTTCCTTTATAGAAATTCTGCCTCTGTTACTCTCTACCCTACTTCCAGTCACTTGAAAGTGGCAATACATTGTGCCTGTCTGGACTCCTTTCCCCACTGGTTCAATTATTAAGTTACAATTTGGCCTCTGTAAAATATCTGCAAGCCATAACTTTGGTGTAGTGCGTGAGTGGAATAATCATGATGTAAAAACAGAGTCAGATTTTTTTAACCTTATATTTTTTTAACAGTGTAGTTTAAAAGCAAATAGCAAAACTGTTGAATACATGTGTGATTGTAAACACTTAAATAGACTGGGGTTTTATTTCAGAGGAACTCAAGGTGCTCTTGCATGTCTAATAATGCTAAACTACTGTGTTTAACTGTAGTAGTTTACTGTGTGATTGTCTGGATTTAGGCTTCTAAATTTCAGCAACTTAACAAAACCATTTATGGTAAAATGTTCCAATTTTAAAAAACTTTTTCCCCATTGTGTTTTTTTAGCTCTGATCACTCCAGTCCAGACAAAAGCAGCTTTTCAGTTAGAAGAAGCTCTTGAACAAATTAAAGGATCAGTTTTAACACCAGGACTGTGCTTGCCAAACACAAACAAAGGCAATTTCAGGTAAGCATTCCTGTTTACTCTGATGATCAAAGGAAGTAAATTTCTTACTGTATTCAATAAACAGCAGACAATTATGTTTAAGAAATTGTAGGGCATTTCTCTCGTGGCGAAGAATGCACTTCTGTTAACTTTTCCAGTGAAACATTATGCAATTTCCCTGAGTTATTTGTGTCCAGTTGGTCAGACAGCAGTGGAGATGACACAAACCTTTTCCCCTCAGTGGAATTCTGGGAATAGTCAAGACTAACCCAGTCTCCAGCCAGTTATAGCCCAACTCAGATTACCATGGTTATCAAACCATTTGGTGTTCTCAGAATCATTCTGTCTAGGTGATTTCTTATCCATATTTTTTTCCTTTTGACATTCAAGGGTGCTCTAGTTTATATGTTTACCTAAGGATCTTCTTTCCAGCTGTCATTCCTTTATATTTGTCATTCTCTATGTGAATTTAGAGTGTCCTGGTAACAATTTGACCTGTAATTTCATTTTATATCACCTAAAATTTTATTTGCATACTTTTCATTCTACCCAAGCACTGTTTCTAAGACACCTTGACTTATAACAGAATGTTCCTTCATTCACAGTTTATTTATCTGATTTATTTCCTACTAGTTCCTGATTATCCCTTTCCTAGCCTCTCATTTGTTTACCATTTCAGCTCAGGGGGTTATTTTTGTTGTTTCTTCTTTTGCTATTCCTTTCTGCATTTCAGTTATTTTATGCATGATATAAATTGTGCAGATATTTAGAACAGAGATAAATTCTGCCTGAAAAGGACCTCCCTACTTTTGGGCTTCAGTGTGTTCTTCATTGTGACATTAATACTCAACTTGTTTACATATCTCTGCTGATTAACACATTTTCAGGTAATAAACTGGTCAGTTGAGAAAATATTTTAAAATTTATGGAGTTTAACACTCATGCTATTTTCTAGTCAATATTCATAGGAAGATTGCAGCAACAAAAACATAAACAAACAAGAAATCTACCTGTTAAATCTGAGTTTAATTTCTAGCAAAAAATGTAGATGTTTCTGAACCCTGTCTCAGGTTTCCTCATTGTCTCATTGCGCTCATAGGCTGGATTAAGGACAGCATTTCAGTGCCTTTATAATTTCTTTCTTTATTTTTCATCATTTTTCAAACTGCTTCTTGTGCTACACATTGGTATCTCAGGACTTCTACCAACCACTTACCATTTCTTACAGTGTTGTCACTCCATTTTTATTTGTATAATTTTAAAAATTCACTATCCTTTAGCATGTGTGTTCTTTTTCTGGTTTTCATTTTCTTTACCTGATTTCCTAAGGAAATTAAATTTATATGTTCATATTCTTTTACAGTTTGTTTTCCCCTAGTAACCAAATTTGAGAGAGCTAAGAATCTCAAAGTTAATTATATTCCTGTAAGTTTGAAATTAGAAATGGCTCAAGGAAAAAAAATGAAAATAAGTGACCCCAGCATGAGAGAAGTTTAAAAGCTTAGTCCCCTGTACCTATCGGGATGTCACAAGACAGCTAGTACAGATAAAACAGAAGAGCATTTTAAGAAAGTTCTGAACAGTGAAAGTTCTTCAAAACTCACCAGTTCTGATCCGAAAAGCTTTAGACATTTCTTATAATCTCTTTAACTGGAAATTTAGGGATGGGTAACTCACATGAAGTAGTAGATACCTTTCTATATTTCTGTTGCTTCTTACAATTTTATAAATGTTGAAGCCAAAAGTCTTGTGTCATCTTTAGAATTTACCATTCCTCAGAAAGAGAATGCATAGAATTCATTGACAGTCCTCTCTTAAACGAAGAAATGAATGCTGTATTAAGTATGCAAGATAAATATAGCTTCAGACCCAAATGAATATCTGTGAATTTTAAAAGATTCTAGAATTCATAATGTTTCTGTTTTAAAGGTGTTAAAAAAAAATAAATTAAGCAATGGAGACATACTAACTTCTCTTGGAGAAAGCAAAATTCCTGAAACACCTAATAAGTGTATTCCATGCTGCAGCAGAGCCATTTTGCTTCTAGTAGAGTTTAATTACTGAATTCTAAAGCAAAGATTTTGGAGAACTCCTTAGCCAACAGACACTGGGATGTTTGTACATTAGGTGTGTAAATGGCATGGTGCTCTGTTTACAAGATATAGTTCCCTGTTGGTGCTTAAAATCGTTGTGTTTGAAGTTCACTCTTGGGATGTAAACTTTAACATGACAAATCAAAAATGGTCTATGGAAAAGTTGGAATGTTGAAAATTCTATAAATATAAATGTCCAAGCATATAGAATTTTTAAAAAATATAAATGGTCTAAGAACTCAAATAAATATAAAGAAAGTCATGTGTGTCCAAAAAAACAACAAACCAGATTTTGGGGGGCCAGGTGTCAGTCAATCTGGTTCACAATAACAGAGAAGTTTTCAGTTAGGGAGGATATCTGCTATTCAAAAGAAAACAGCATGCAGTTTTCTGATTTTAATAAATAAATATGTGAATTTGTTCTCCCTTTTTGCTGGCAGCCATCTCATCAAAAATAATAAATTCCATTTTAGGCTCTCCTTAGGTCACTGCAATTAAGCCAACATTTCTTGTAGTCTTGTAGTATAAAATCTCCTGAAAAATAAATCTCATTAAAAACTTTCATGGTTCAAAAGTTTCCATTTTCCATTGCGCTAAAATTATAAGTTATGATTAAAAAAAAAAAAAAAAAAAACAAAAAAACCACACACACAAAAACAAAAACAAACAAACAAAAAACCCCCCAAACAACTTATTAGATTATTTACACACTTGAAACAGAACCACTAAAAATAAAAGGGATAATTTTAGGTGCAGGAAGAGAAGAAAGACCTTAAGATGAAGAAATGGATAGAAATGAAGGAAAGAGATTATTGAATTTTTGTACATATGTAAAACATATATCTTCTGCTAAGAGCTGGTCACAGAGCCCAACTGCACTAGCTACTCTAAAGATTTTTTATGTCAGGCACAAATACCAATTCTTTAACATACCACAATATTGACATTACACATTATTGGTAGATTTGGGCTCTCTGGATACTAGAAAGCCTTCTTGCTCTTTGAAGTAAGGGAATACTTGACAGCATCAATATAGTTACACTCTGCATAAGCCAACTTTATGGAAAAATAAAGCCCATTTTCCTGTTTGTGGGTTGTTTTTTTTTTTCTTTAAAAAAAAATTCCTCTGTGTTCTGTTTCTGTAAATTACCAAACTATTGGCTGACATTTTCCATATTAATGCAGCCTGAGGCCGTCACCCAACAACCCAATCAGAAAATTCTATTTATAAGTAACAGAAGAGAAGTTTTAAAATGGAAAGTATTGGACACTTTCAGATAGTACTAACAGCATTTGTTGGGCTTTCATCATTTATAGATGGTGGATAGTTTTGATAAGAAACATATTTTAAAAATGTAAATGCATAGAAATAAGCAAAGCAATAATTTGCTTGTTTGTATCAAGAAACACAGATGACGCTTCATCCTCATCAGCATGCAGAAGTGATTCTTTCCATCAGAAGCAGAATTCAGCAATGTTTGGCTGTGATGAAGCAATACCACAGAGCAGTAGAACAGGCATGGATAGTCACCAGCTTCTCTTCCAGAAAAATCTGAAAGAAATGCAACATCTCCTTGAAAAACAGCATCTCAACAACTTGGAGGTATGATATTTTCATTTTCATGTGATTCATTGCAAGATGCTTTTAAGTGTGACAAAATTTCTTGAATGTGATAAAAATGAAAGTTCTGTTCAGCTGTCTTTATCAATTAGACAATCCAGGAGGGCACACTGTACTATGCCTTATCAATAGATTATTTTTAGTAAAATTATACATATTTTCCAGTAAGAAGTTAGAGATCGTTAAAAATATTTTAAGAATGCTTCCACAGATTCATCCAAGATACCTGCTATGTTGTCTTTTTTCCTGTTAATGTAAGATTTGTATGTCAGACTTTTTGTTTTTGACATTGATAGCCATTAGTCAATCACAGGAGTCTTGTGCTACCTCTGAACTTAAACTGATGGTTTTCAGTGAACACCCAAGTTTCAGCTGGGCTTATTGTGACAGCTCAGCACAAAATGCTATAGCAGTATTAAAATGGTATGTCAAATGTTGGGTTTTTTTTTTTTTGTTTGGCTCCTTTTTTCCCAGCGTGTGGTGATATGTTAGACATTGACTTCAAGTCTCCTGAGACTCTTTTTTGTCATCTTTGGAATAGCTGCAGGTGTTCCAGCAATGAGGTTTTTCTAGCTAAACTAATTTTTAGACCAAAAACCAGCTCAAAAAGTTACATTAGAAACAGTGAAAATCAAGAACTGAGCTCTAAAGTGATTTTTACTTGTGCACAATTACGTGTGATTTTATATCTCAGTGCTGTCTTTGATTTTGGAAATACTGTCTTCAACAATACATTCTGTGGAAAAAAGAGAGCATACTTTGTGGCTCATTCTTTTCTTTCTATAGCAGAGTAGTGATATCTGAAATGGACTGGACTCCATGAAGCCCATCCCTCTATTTTGGTTGTGGCTGGAGGCGTGGAATTATTGGTGGCGATAGAGCAAGGGCTTTTCCTTTTAAGACAAGTGTATGGATACATACACTTTTGAAAGGCTTTAGAGAGTTCAGATATGGTTTGATGTTGATGTTTCTAGGAGCACTCATCTCTGCCTTTGTATCTACTTTGTTCTGATGGCTATGCATGAAAATCTTGAGCATCTGATGGCTGACACAGAAAATCTCACTCAGCTGGAGTGAGGTTCAAAAAAGTTGAATGGAGAGAAAGTATAGGTTGTACTGGCAGTGTTCTTTCTTATTTCTAAGCTTAAAAGAAGGAAGAGAAAGCAACAATTTATAGATGAAAACTGATAAAACTGAATTCTAGATAACCACTTTACAAAGATAAAAAGTCTAAGGGTTTGGGGTTTTTTTGTTGTTGTTGTTTGGGGGGGTTGGGTGGTGGTTTGGTTTTTTTTGTTTTTTGGGGGTTTTTTTGGTTTTTTTTTTGTTTTTTGGGGGGGTGGGGTTTTTTGGTTTTTGTGTGTGTGTGTGTGTGTCTGTGTGTGTGGTGTTGGGTTTTTTTGTTTGTTTGTTTGTTTTTTCTAATAATATCACATTTGCATTTCACTGGTAGAGAGTTTACAAATCCCTCCCTAAATGATGGTGCGGTATTTGCCACTAGCTGCATTAGAACATCTTAAAATTAGAACAAAAAGTTGCTCTCTTTGAGAAAAATGTATAAAAAGATTCTTCTGAAAGTATTTTAAGGCTTCTTGGACACTATTGGAGTGTTTTATCAAACAGAATTATCACTTCCTAATTGAATTCTAGGGAAAAATGGCCTTGAATCATGCATAATTTTTTGCCTTTAGTTTTTTCTAAATATTATCATCAAATCTGGATGCTGCATACAATATAGGAATTTGTGTTACAAATTAATGTATTTTTGAAAATACCTGTAAAATTCTTGCGTTTTTTCCAGAAGGTATTTTTCTGCTACCACTAGGGGTTGCTCAACTTCTTTCCTCTGATGAATAGTTTCAAAATGTAAATATTTATACTTCAGACATTTGAATTTGCTTTCTTGAAATTACATGCTTTGGACTCTGATTAGTAGTGAAGAAAGCTATTGACCCTGTTCTAAAGCCTGAGTTTTGGAAGTTTAATACTTGGATTGTGCTGGTGTGCATGTGCATTGTGACTTCCTGTTTTATGAAATAGTATTTATAATACTCTTACTAATAAAATTTATTATTTAAAATGATTCAAAATACTTTTACTGAAATCAATAGACTTCAGTGGTCTTGATACTACCTGTTGTCCAAAGTAATTTCTAAAATTAAAGTATTTCACTGTGCACATGCTTTGCAACCTAGCCATCCATTGAGATCTTTTGACCTCTCTTTGTTTCTGTTTTTACAGGCCCAACAGGATTATAAAGATTCCTAAAATTCTTTACTTTCCTACAGGGTAATAAAGTTCTATGTGGACCTTTGTCAGTAGATTTGTTGTGTTTCCTGCTTTACATCTCTAAATATTTATACAGATTCATCGGTAACCCAAGGGTTTTAGTGGCTTCTACCGTTTTCCAAAATTATTTTGTGTGAAGTATTGAGTGCACTAGATTTTATTTTATGCAATAGTTGCATCTAAGCCACTACATCAAGTTACTGTTTTATGTTCATGAGTATGTTCCATTTTGAAGAATTTAATAATGCTAACTTCATTAACAAAAAATGGTTTTGTCTCTCCATCCTTTTCTGGGTTTATTGCATCCATAAATAAAATCTTTAAGGTGGAGCTGGTAGCATGGTCTTTAGCTAAAGCTGCGTGCAGATTTTCACCAAATTACATTAGCCCAAGGTGCTTAAGGTTTTTTTGACCTGTTAACTCTTTATGTTGAAATTTTCCATTTCTGGTACCTGCCTTGAAGTGAATAATCTTTAAAATTTCCACTAAATGGCTCAAATGTGACAAGGAAGAGTATTGTTCAGGTATATTTTGTCTTCTTTTTTTGTCACCTCTTCAATTTCATGGTCATGCTACATTATTTTGGTCAGAACAGTCTTTCTAGGCTCTACCAAAAAAATACATTATGGCTAAAGTAAACTGGTAGCACAATGTTTTATGTCTATCATTTCATTTTTTAAACAAAATACTTGGAAGTAAGAGCTAATTCAAGACAAAATAGGTATAGCTTATCACACGGAGATTCACACGCTTCCCTCCTTTATATGACTATAATTAGGTTACTCAAGTAGTATCTGTGAAATCTGAATTTAAATAACTTTCTGACTGATTTGAAGCAGGATTTTTACCTTGGTTTGCTGTTTTTTCTGATCATATTGTGCAGCCATTGAAGTACTCAGTACCGCTCTTTCTATGGATACCATTCCCCTTGGAAGAAAACAATATTTATTGAAATAGGAATAGAACACCAGTATAATTTCTCAAAAATTGCAACTCAAACCTTAAGCTCAGCAGGTTACTCTTATATTATGTCTAATACAGAAAAAAATTGTATTTTAATGTACTGTATTTATACATGTTACATGTGAAATCACGTACGTCTCCAGGAAACAATGAAGAACATTTTCTAAGAGATGTTCCACTGAATGGTATGGACATCACCTGCCTTGCAAGGGTTCACTTGTAAGATTGTTAGCTGTTTGTGTTACTGTGCTTTGGAGTTTCACAGTGTCTGAAATGGAGATATTTCAGGTAATGATGGAAAACCTGTAGTATGACTGGAATGAGTTAAACAAAGGTTCCTTCTGCGAGGGATATTGTGTCAGTCTAATTCTTCAGAGCCATAGGCAAGACCAGCATGGAAAAAAAAAGGAATGCTGTGTCTCTACCAAGCATTAAGATCTTGTAGAATGCTCAAGGGTAGTTAGTGGGAAAACACTGAAAGGGAGGCTTAGGACAAAATGGCATTGAAGCAGAAGTCAAACTTGATTTTGTAGAGACCATTCAACAGCTTCTGCATTGAAGCAGAATTCAAACTAGATTTTGTAGAGACTGTTCAACGACTTGAAATAGGTTTCTACGGTCACCTTAAATCTAGAAATGTTGGCCATTTTTTTACTTGTAAATGTGAGTGTTAACATTTTTATGTTGATCATTTAAATTATATGACAGGCCTGAGTGATTTCCTTACTTTCTTCTTGGCAAGAGGAGAGGTGTTCGGTTTTCATTGGCTTTCAACCAATATTGTGACTAACGGCTATCTTCCACATTATTTCAGTAATCCAAAATTCACATGTGCTATAAAGACAAATTGAAATGTATCTCCAGACTAAATTATTTTACCCAAATACTCCAACTTGTTTTGATTGTGTATTCCTCAAGTGTAGGTTTTGAAGTTTTGGGGGAGGTTTTTCATAGAATAACGTACTCTAAACTTATGCTGTATAGTCACATGACAATCCTCATACCTGACCGTCTGGAGTTCATTCAGCAGTGTCTTTCCTCAGTTCAAAGCCCTTCTTGAACAAGTAATGATGTAGGATTGAAGCTGAAACAGCTTTTCAGTACAAAAGAAGTTGTTTTGGAGTTAGACTAATGCATGGATAAGGTTTTACTTGTGCCTAAGTTATGTTTGTTATACATACAGCATTAGTTCACAATCCAGAGGAACAAGGAAATTGATACTGTCCTTTAATAGATACCTGTTCCTTTTTTGCAAGCATAGAGTTTTTACATAAGAACTGCCATACATATTAGCGTGACTCCATTTAGGGGTTTACGTTCATAGGCATGTATCCATGTATGTGTGTGTGTGTGTGTGTATATATATATATATATATGCATGTGTGTGTATATATATGTATATATAGGAAATATTTATGTATAGCTATGCACTAAAGTATTTTTACCATACTTCATGACTGGTTTTGGAGGGATTTGTTTTACTGCAACAGAGTAAGAATTTCATAAATGTAGCTGAAAGAAAAGAACAGAGTAAAAAATAGCATCAAATCTTTAGTGTACTGCAGTTACAGTAATATGTTTGCTTGCAGGAAGGGACTGGAAGATGTAAAGTTTGTGCATATGGGTCTACTAGGATGCTGCATTATACTAACATGGTTTTATCAGTGATAGTATATACTGGTGTCTCAAGGGGATATTGGCAAATCTGTTGATTTCTCATGAAAATTAAAGTATCAATCTCCAAAGTCATTTTGCCCCTTTGAAGATGGCAGAGCTGTGTTTTAGGTTTTTTTAAAAAATATAAGACTTTTGTGAATTTTAAAGCAACACAGAATTCAGCCCTTTTTTTCTATCCTAGTATTTTAATTGTGGCCTGAGTACCCAGGAGCCTCATAAATTATTTAACTATTTCTTATATTTATTATTTAATTATTTCTAATATTAATTATTATAAACCTGCAGCAGTACTTCTGTGGTATTTAATAGCTTGAGCTTTGGGCATATACTTGCATATCTCCTTACTTGCATATCTCCATAAGGAAGTATGGCTCACCATAAATAAAGTACAAAATAAAGCATCAAACCAAACACCCAAAATTCAGAGGACGAGTATAAGCAGAGAGTAACTGTGACCTCTTACAGAAGACTGAAAGTTCTTGTAATAAGCAAAGAATGACACTATTTGAAACAGTAGCAAGATTTAAAAATATTAACCTTTAAATTTGGTAGGCTGTGTAGGGGAAGGTAGATGCTGAAAGCTTGTACAAGTTCTTATATATCAAATCTGTGAAGTTCTTGGGAAGAATGTATGTCTTGAAACATATCTGACTGAAAAAAGTTGTATTTGTAAAACAGGTAATGTAAGTCACAGAATATTTTTTCAAGATAAGTGATTCTGTTAAAGAAGCATGCAATGAATGTTGGAAATTACATGAAACTGCCTTATTAGGTAAATTTATTTCTAGAAAGAAATAAATATAAGTATTAGAAAATGCTCTTAGATATATCATTTAGCCTTCAGGTTGTCCTGTATGGAGTCAAGCTTTGTACTCAGTGATCCTTGTGGGTCCCTTTCAACTTGAGATGTCCCATAATTCTAGAAGTATTCCTGTATCTGACCTTTAGGATTTCCTTACATAAATCCACCTTCTGCCCTGGCTGCTGCTGTGCAGTGCCCAACAGTGGGGCCAGGTTAAAAACTTTCATCTTTAAAAGTATACTGCTAAAAGAAAAAAAAATCCTTTTCCATTGACTATAAAAATGTATACGACTATTTTAGAAAATAAAGAGCTCTAGTAAGGTAGTTCCTCATCTGAAAGAGAGATTTTTAAATTGTATTCATACACTGATTCATTCAGGAACTGTGTTCTGATCAAATCATATTAATCTATTCTTTTTTACTGATGTTATGGGTTCAGTTCATTCAAATATGATAACTGTAATCATTAAAATGATTATTAGTTAAACACTAAAGACCTTCTAGAATTCATAGTTCATATCCATGCCCAGTATTTCTCTATGACTATTTGCCTTATCATGGTTTTTAATTATGCTATCCCATGCTATTGTTACATGACAAATTTGTGGAGTAGATGATGCCTGCTCAAACTGAATTTATTAATGGGTTAGAAACAAAAAAAGGGAACAATGCATTATGGTGCACACTGCTTCACCATTTAATCATTTGACAATTTTAATAGTATTTATACCTAGCATTATAAATTGCACTCTTGGAACTGAATGACCAGATTAGTGTGTAAGATTTAGACACCTGGGACAGAGTACCTGAGAAACAGCACTCTGAGTACTGAGATGTTGAAGCAATGGAGAGACAAGTTCAGCTGAAAATCTGTTTCCTACACAATATGTACATTTACCTCAGGGCTTATTAAGACTGAAAAACAGAAAGAAACATTGGTATTCAGTGTTCAGATCACTTTTCTTTTAAAATATTATGATAGTATGGCTTACTGAAATTGCCCACATGCCTATAAAATTAGAAACAAGTTCTTTTTGTCCTGAGAAGTTTGAACCTGCGTTTCTAGCATCCTGTGATGATTTTCCAAACAGGCAAATCAGGTCCTTTCAAAAACTCATCGCTTCATAGATAGGTAGTTTCTGTATCCTTAGCCTGGGAGGAGGTCAGGCACCTAGGCCTCAGGCTGGGAAAGACAGCGGTGTTGATAATAAGCTTTTCTCTGGTCATCCTATACCTTCATAGCTTCTTTGGTGAGTTTGGTACAATAGAATGGATCTCTTGTGTAAGGTAAGCACCAAAATCCTTTCACAGTGTAACTTGCTCTCTTGTGTTGGCCCAGATCTTCTGAGAAATTAGTATTGTGTAGTGATATGTACATGATGTTTTTCAAACTCATATAAAAAAGAGATTATTATTTTTGAATGGACTTTTCAATTCCATGGTTGTTAAATTTGAAATTAGTTGTTTAGGTACCTCACTGGCTTTGAAAGTTAGTTTTGTATCTAAGCAATTCCAGTGGTGCCTTTTACTTCACAGTCAATGTCAGGTGAAATATGATAAATATACACATATAAAAAGCAAAGAATTTCTGTAAAGAAACCAGTGGAAATTATCAAAAATAGCAAGTAGTGCGAGAAGTGTGAGGGGCCTCAGTTTTCAGAGTAAGTGACATTTTCTCAGGCTTTTATATTCAGAAGAGTGTTCCCATTCACCTCTTGGAATTATGAACAGTCAGCACTTCTTTTGCAAAAAAATGCCAAATACACATAGCAGCTCTTCAGTGTAATAGCATTTTGACAAAGTCCTTTGGCAGAAAATTCACCTGTCATGTTTGCTTAAAATTTTACTCATTGCTGTGTTGTTCTTTTACCAACCTTATGAAAGATCTCTTAGGTTCATGTTTTCTCTTTGTTTCAGTGCTTTACTAAAATGAAATTGCTTGACACAGCTGTTCTAAGTCCTAAGACATAAAAGTGACCTCTTTAACTCCTTGGAAGTATCTCTTTCATGGGGATGTGGATATGTGTGGGTGTTAGATTTCATGCATTGTAACATAAGATAATGCAGGCTGTAGGCAGTACAATAAATTGTTCTTATATAAAAGGAAAAATGCAAATCCGGTAAATAACAATATAGTACTCTATGAACATTTTGTTTTCTAATCATCCTATAATATTCTCACAGATTAAATAAAATTAAGTCATTGGGATATCCAGGTTTATTTCCCTGCACTTATTGATCATTAAAAAAGGATAAGTGTTGAATGCTTTTTTATTTCTGCGGAACTACTTCTAATTACATATTTTTACAAGGAAATGGGACAATCATTTGCATTAAATAGTAGTCTAAAATGGGAAATATGTAAATGTTTTAATGGGAATGTTAAGCGTCTTTAATGTGTGAAAGGATGAAATTGTATGATGCAATAAATAAATGTAAATTAACTAAATTTGCATGAACTAAGTAGTACTGAGTGTGTGTTTAAATGAGAACTCCTTCTTTGTTCTTTAGTTCCTAACATTTCTGGATGTTACCTCAACTGAGATTTTGTTTTCCATGGGGTTTTGCTTTATAAGGAGCATACTTATTTATATAATGTCGGAACAAGTCTATTTTCAACCTCTGGAGCACAACTGTGCAGAATTTTTTTATCATAATTTTTAAAAGTTGGAAATTTTCTTGCACCCTCCAGATTTATCAGCTTAAGCTAACCTGCTATAAAGGGAAGGTTTTTTAAAATTGATCTTTACAAAAATTTTCTTATATTTAACTGTCATTTGAGAAACACATGTTTTGCTGTACAGGTGCAGTTTCCAAATTAGACAAGAAGTAAGCCTGACAGCTGTAATTTCTTTTTATTGGTTTTTTTTCCCCCTTCTGAAAAGGGGGAAATTTAGTTCTCAAAGTTAGTTCTTAAATTTGGCCTGATACAGAAAACTCAGATATGCCTTTTCCTTATTTGGGGAAGTTCAAGCAGAGGTTAAAAATATACTTTAGCCAAAAATAAAGGTTAATAAATAACTAACAGAGTGCTACTTATTCTTTTCTATTAGAAGGACACTGGTTTGTATAGGTTTAGTTTGAAAATGTTCCCTAAAGGGATCTTTCCCTATGCTTCCTTCTTTGATCTTTTATTTAGTAAATTTATCTTAGATCATAACTACAATGGAAGACTGCACCAATCTCTAAACATTTAGTGCAAGATTTAATTCAGTCATAAAAAGTGTTTCAGGACTTACTAAGCTTTTTTTTTTGCCATTTATTATATTTGTACAGCTATAAAATATGCAATATTTAGAAATAATAATCTTATTAGAATAAAAAATGTTTACTACAAAAATGCATTATTATTTGCTAAAAAAATCTGTGTTTGGTGAGTTTTCAAGATGTTATTTCTATGTCATTGCTAGGGGATTTATAGTCACTCGTACAGGTTAACAGATCTTGCTAGTTGAAATATTTTCTATTTGAAGTCACTAATGAAAAAAAATCTTTAATGCATAAGATCGCATATCTAATTCAGCTTCTCTTAATTTTTCACATCAATTTTATCCAACATGAGGTTTAAAATTACTTTGCTGCTAAGCTGTGTGAAAGTGAACTTCCAGGAAAGAGTGTATGGGACTGTGGAAATTGGCGACGTGTTTGTATTTCTTTATGTTCATGTGTATTTTGAAGTCTTGTACTTAACAAAGTGTCTGTTTTCAACCACGTCAGCATCTCAGTGCTTGGATAGAGGAGTAACAATGAAGAAAACCTTTGTACAGTACATGCATACAGTTGTCCCATTGGTGTTTCAGATGGTGCTAGTTGCTGTTATTCATCACTCCAATAAAATTTAATGAAAAGGTTGGGGAAGTGGATGAGAATCCCTTATGCCCTAGGACTCAATCAGTCCTGATAGAACAGGAAATATTTTCTTCTCTCTGATAGACTTGAAGAAGGAGTTTCACTGGGGAGTTGTTAATCACTGTGGTTATGATAACCAAGCGTTTTTTCTGTATATGCCATGACAAGGCTTAACTCCTCATAGCTTGTGGTGCTTCGTGTGAAAAGAAACATACTCAGTCCAGTATTATGAAAAAGTTGCAGTTTGGGGTAGATCTCCTACCAAACCTTCACATTCATGAATTCTCTTTCAATTTATAACTCAAGTACCCCTACAGAGGAGGAAAACCACCCAGTCTCATAGGGAAATTCAGAAACAATACTGTTGTTCAGCAAAATCTAGTTCAATATTGCAGAATTTATATATTATTTTAGATTAAATTTGTTGAACTATGCTGCTCTCTCCTCTGAATTTCTTCCCAAACTATGTCATTTTCTTTTGCAATTTAACACGGGTAAATTTTGACTTGATGGAAACACTCATGGAGATATGACCCCAAGTCATAAAACCACTAGGCTCAATATTGATTTGGTCTAAGCACTCATTAATGAAAAATTATTATCAGCAAAACCACATATCTGATAAATCTGAGAGTTCAGTTTTATGCTTATTTCAGAATTTTCATCAAGAATTCAAAGAAACAGATGATTCAGAAAGCCTGATGAGCCTTGACAGTCTTGACGCTGGAGAACAAAATGAAAATTGCACAACACAGAGTGAATCATCTTTTACCACACAGTGTGACTGTGCCCGGTATGATCCAGAAAAATGCCAGACTAGGAATAATGGTTTACTTTACACAGATCAAAGTACTTCTAAAAATGCACATCTAAATAATTGTCTGAGAAATGTAGATCTGCTACACTACCTCAACATACCTATTCATGATCTTTTAGCTAAACTTAATGTTCTAACTCCTGCTGAACATGTAAACACCTCAGAAGTGGAATCACCTGCTTCTCACAGATCTGGAAAACAACCTGCAGAATTCTCTGCCTCTGGTAAGCAAAAGAGCTCTATAAGTAATGCATTTAATTTTCTGCAAAATATAAAGGACAGAAGCAAGCCGTCTTCTGGAAGAGCTAGCACATTTGCCACTGGTCATCCTGTTTTCACTCCTAGCAGAGCCTGGGACAGCCCTGATTCTATTCCAGGAGAAAGAATTCAGGATCTGATGCAAGATCAGAGTTTTAAAATGACCCCACAGGAGAGAACTAAATCTATGCAAGCATCCATTCAACCTATTGCAACATCCGTAATCTTATTTCCTAATCAGGGATGTTCCACTGGCATTCCCAGCACGGCTGATGTATTGCCAAAGGACAAAAACATCGCTACAGGCTTTTTAAAAAATACCTTAGGAAAAATGACTGAAACAAAAGAAGAAAATATTAAATGTATGAATTATATTATTTCAGAAACATCTTTATTTCAGGACATACCAAATGCCTCAGTTATGTTGAAAGTTAAGCAACAGAATAATAAAGGAGGAAAGGGAAATATAATTGAAAACATGTCACTGTTACCTGATACAGAGTTCAATTCTGACACTCCTGCACAAGACAAAGTCCTGAAAAACAATATTCTTGAAAGAAAAAGAGCTAAATTATTCAGAAGTATCTTAAAGAAGGATTCTAAATATGAACCCAGTCATTTCAAAGCTGTGGTTATGGACCATGGGATCAGTTTTGGAACTCAGCTTATGTCATCTATGAGAGACAGTTTAGAACTGGCAAAAATAAAAAAGAAAAGTGCAGAAAATGAAAAATGCAATAGGAAGCTAAAATGGTGTGATCAAATTGACCAGATAATAATAAAAAATAATGAAAAATGCTATGAAAAAATCATCAGTGAAATATCTTCTTCACAACTGCGATGTGTTCAAACTGCAAATAATGCTCCTAAGAATAATTTAAGTATTGTTGTTCAGCCTTCAAACCCCATGTTAATAAAAAATCATCAAGAAAATCCTCATATATCAAAACCAAATGTTAATTACCCATCTCAGGATATATTTACATCTACAGGATCTTTCTCTGCTAAGAAAGCTTGGATGGTATCAAAAGATGAAGCAAGTAAACCTTCAGTATGTAGCAATAATGCTAAAATTAAAGAAGGTGGTCAACTCAAAAATAAGGCAAAAATAACCAGAAGAGCAACATCTGTAGGAGCCCAGTCACATTTTATGCCCAAGATGAAAAGAGGCACTATGATCCAACTGCAGTCAGCCACTGAAGCCAGCAAAATTCCAAAAGCTCCATGGAAATATCTTGCACCTCACCCACCTTCCACACCTCTGCCGGGAAACAAAAGTGTTGAAAACACAGCCAGCCCTGGGTGTCAGTCACTGCCGCCTGCCAGCCTGCAGGCCACCAGTGCTAGCAACAGTGATTTCAATGACAGGCATGTTGTGCCAGCAAGTCAGGTTTTAAACAGGAATAGTGCAGAAAACAGTGAGAATACTGCTGGTTGTGCTGGCTTGGCCACTGCCATCTCTACACCTGACTGCAGCACGGCCAAATATGAACCTTGGGCAAAAAGTACTTGTTCTGTAAGCAATGTTCAGGCAAGCACCTGTCAAGATTATTCAGTAACATGCTCTGAGAGAAGACGTGTTAACACAGAAAATGGATTACATCTCCATCATATCCCAGCAGCTGGAAAAACAAGCACCTTCTGGCACAGAACACATTCTACTCAAGCTCCAAGAGACTCTGCTACTGGTAAGAGTCATGTTTCTGGGTCTGGGGTGGGGGGATGTTCAGACAAAAGTCTTCAAATACATCACAGATTTGTTTTCAGTTAAAACATCCAACCTTTCATCCATTCACACAACTCAGCCAGTTTTAACAAGCTTTCACCATTTGTCATTCTCATTTCTATTCTGGTGGTGCCCAGAGGCCTCTCAAACGTCAATCCTCATTTCTAATAGCTCTCTGCAATATTTGATGAAAAGGAATTATTTTCCCTGAGATTATATTCATGACTAATGAGCAGATGTGACAGGTGGTCTAAATAATTATATAGGAGGAAGTGACTAAGTTCATACAAGTGAGTTTTACCAGGTAACTGAGAGTGATAGCTTGTTGTCCAACAGTCACTGCCTCATGGGAATGAAAGAAGTTTAGTTCTACTGTGTTTTTAAAATGCTGGCACTGTAAATGCCTACAATTACTGAGACTTAGTCCCAATAATACTATTAAAAGCTGAGCAAAAATTAAAGATAAGTTAAAATTAAAGAGCTTCTGCTAGGCAAACATTGCTCTGCTGCAAGCTATGTCTGATTTATAAAGAATTTTAAGAAATTTGAGGAATAATCCTGCATGCAATTCGGAACAATATGAGGCACAGATTGGTTGGTAAGATACAGGAAATATGGATAAGAAATTTTTGGGAGAATAATCTCCTGGGGTTTATGTTTCAATTTACATTTCATGCTTTTTGATTTGCTTGGTTTGTCCTGTGCAGCCTAGCTGTATTCTGTGCAGCCTAGCTATATTCTGTCCTTTGGGTACTAATGGCATTCATGTACTTGTAATTTCTATGTAGTATGCTGGTTTGCTTCCTACTGAGGGCTGCAGCTGGAGCTCCTGAAGCTGTAGTCCCTGCTTCAGGTACAAGCACTACTCCAAACTGCTTCGCATACTGGAATCACCCCAAGGATTGAGAATGCAACTCAAAGATACTTTCTATCAAAATAATGAATAGCCATAAATTTAAACCCCCCACATTTCTAGTTTTACCTACAGTAATGCATAGTTTTAATTTGGAGTGATTCAAAAAAACTCTGTTGTGTAACAGCAGATGCAGGCAGGTGAATATTCTTGGCCTAAAGCAGGGGTGGGCAGAGAAAATACTATCTGCTTGTCTGTTCCAGTTCAAAGTCAAACATATGAGTTTAAGATCTGTGTGACAGCGTATTTGATTTTACATTGGAAATGAATGAAGACTTGCATTACCATGCCTTGCCTCCAGCAAAGATTTTTGTCTCTTGAGGTCCTTATCTGCACGTCAGATCAATGAATCAGGAAATGTCCTGGGTCCAAGTTGTGCACTACTAACTGTGCCTTCACTGCAACTTTAAGTGCTACATCCCCAGCATCACATACCTCCAGCTCTTTGAGAGAAGGGCAGAGTAACTGCCTTTTAAAATTTATGCGGGTTGCCCTCTCCCAGTATCTGCTTATATTTTGTATTTTGAAAGTCTTCTTTATTTTAAGTACTCTAGATAACTTTTACTGACTTGCTGTTACTTGTTCAATTGCCTCTGAATGCACACAGACACCAGTGTTGTCCTAAAGTGCTTGCAGTGAGACTGAATACTGCACTGCTCTCTAGTAAAATATCTGTAGAGTTTCACGATGTCTGTGAAGACATTGTAGAAAATGTGATCTGTTGTAATGCTTTGCCAAATGTACAGAAGGTGAGAACAAGATGAATACAATTGTCCATGAGGATCTTAATTTAATTTGGCTTCCAGGCTTCAAGTTGTTTTCTACCTGACACATATTATAGCATATTATTGTAGCTGGATATTAGAATATTTAACACCTTTCTTGTTCAGTCAGTAAAGGCTTTAAAAATGTGTTTAATCTTTAGCCTGTGACAAATATAAGGCTAATTAACATGCTTACAGTTAAACAGCAGTAGACTGCTCAGTATCTTATTCCTTTAAAGATACTATTGATTATTTGTCTTATATATCTCAAGGGAATCTTCTCCCTGGCATTAACCTAGTCTTGCAAATTAATTAAATTAATTATTTATGCATACATATAGAGCAACTTTGAATTCTATTTTTTTTTTTTTTTTCAGAAAAAACATTATGCAATTACTAATATACCAAGGCGGGTCGTATTTTTCCTTTTCCTTTTTTTTTTTTTTAAATTTTCTCTCATATTCAATGTAACATGATCACATTTACTTTCATTTTCAGGTGCTATTCAGCATCATGTATTGTGTTACAATAATTTGCATATAACTAAATGGCAACATTTCAAAGCTAGTGTATCCCATGCTACTATTGTTGGCAGCAGCCAGATGACAAGTTTCAAATATGTTTCTAGGATCAATTCTTTTCTTTTTCTATGAGTGATAAGAATTCCGCTTTAATGTCACTGTAATAACCAGAAAAGAAATAAAATTGTGTTAGAATCAGTAAAGCAACACTTGGTCAAATTAAGAACTACAATTAAACTACACATGTAAATATTGTGTACATAAATAGATAATTTGTCTTCCCAAGTTTAAATCAAGTAACTCAATTTACAAATCTAGTAACTGTGTTTGCAAATAAGAATATAGTATCTCCTTGGTATGTAGATTCCTGAGTTGCACATGAAAATATTAATTTGCATCTCCAGTTTGTATGCATGAAAGTTTAATTAAGAACATTATTTTAATTTGGAAGCTTGATGCTTCAATTTTGAAAATGTATTGCTACACCAGAAAAAACTGAGATAAATTTGAGGTACAGTGTCTAGATTAGATTTCTCTCTGGCTGAGAAAAAATGCTGCACAGCAATACTGCCTTTTAAAAATTAGCACAAAGATGTATGAATTAATAAGATTAACTAAAAAATGCCAAACTATAGAAATAAGGTTTCAATCCATGACTTTTAAACCTCACAACACATGTGAGGCACATCTGGAATACTGTGTTCAGTTCTGGGCTCCTCAGTACAAGAGAGACATGGACATGCTAGAGAGGGTAACGGAGGAGCCACAAAGATGATTAAAAGGACTGGAGCACCTTTCCTATGAGGAAAGGCTGAGAGAGCTTGGAGTATTCAGCCTGGAAAAGAGAAGGCCTTTGGGAATCTTACCAATGTCTATAAGTACCTTGAAGGAAGCTGCAAAGAGGATGGAGCCAAGCTGTCTTCAGTGGCACCCACCGAAAGTACCTGAGCAGTGGGTACAAACTGAAACACAGAAATTTCCCTCTGAACTTCAGGAAACTTTATTTTTATTATTATTATTGTGAGAGTGACTGAGCACTGGCATAAATTGTCCAGAGACTTTCTTGAGTCTCCATCCTTGGAGTCACTTAAAAGCCATTTGAGCATGCTCCTGGGCAATGAGCTCCATGTGACCCTGCTTGAGTGGGGGCCTCAGAAGGTCCCTTTCCACCTCTACCATTCTGTAATTTTGCGATTCAAATAAACTTTGTGAAATACTACTTGTTTTCTGCTCACTGCTATGTAATCTTCATGAAAGTTGAAACAACATATTGATACAATAATTTCTCAAAAGTGATTCATTGTGTTGGACAGTTAGACTTTAGGATTATTTTCTAAATGCAATTTATTTTCTAAAACATTACTTATCATACTTATCACAGTTCACCTTTCATTCTCCTTTTTATCTGGTAGGACCACCTTGTATCTCTGTACAGACCATCTTTATTATCTGTGAGTCAACATGGGTCTTCACTTAAGCTGCTTATGTCCGCATCCAAGACAATTTAAGGAGATCAGGTGTAAATATCTACATGTGGACAGAGATATTTACTCACCATTATTAGTTTTGCTACTACTATGTCATGTTGTTTACACATTTTTGGTTTACTTTTGTCTGCATGTCATTTAAGGTGGTGTTCCTTTTACAAGACAAAATCAGGTTTTTGACAAGTATGAAAATAAACACCGAGCTTTTTCAGAATGCAGACGACAAAGTGTCGACTCTAAAATATGGAAGCCTGCTCATCATGCACAGGTTAATATAAAATACTATAAAAATTTAAAATGTTATTTATCTTCGAAATGGAAGGAGTTTCAGGAATTGTCATTGTCATATGATTTTTAATAAATGTGTTTAGTCAGCTTGCTGTCACTGCTAATGAAAAGAATAAAACCAACTAGAATATATCTCTATATTTGTGTACAGTAATGTTTTTTTCACTTGAAAACACAGGCCAATAAGAAATAATAAATAAATCATGTTCAGAAGTTAGTATAGTTACCTTAAATTATACTTAAAATACTCTTACAATATTTTTGATAGAATTCATTATGTGCTGTCCAGCTGAGTCCCATTCAGTCTGCATTTGATCCAGTACAAAAGATGAAAAACATCGCTAAATCTGAGGAAGGTACAGTAACACAACACACTTCAGTTCTTTGTTATACATAAAGTAGAATGACAGAATATACCCACTGTGTAACATGACTTGTGTCTTTTGGCATCAGTGCTTCTAAGTAAGAAATGATAATTCTCTACAGCAGTTTTTTTCCTGTAAATTTAAGATATAGCATCATAAAGCATGGTATTAATCGTTTTATAAATGCATTACAACATATATTCAATTTTCATTCCATTCCTGTTTGTTTTTAGCTGTATGTGTCACATATAACTGTATGATGTGGACAGGTATTGCTTGCCATCATTACATATTTCCAAACTCATTAGGACTTGCACTGGTGCCATTTGTAAGATGCATTAGTGTTCTTAATTATTTCATTTTTATAACATTTTATGTTTCTTAATTTTGGCACATTTTTCTTCTTCTAACATTAATTTTGTCTGTTTGACAGACATATGGTCATGAAAACAAGCAGTTTATTTAAATGTTTATTCAAATGAGCCCTTCTCAGTTGAAGTTTCCCCTTGTAATCTCTTCAGTTTCAGAAAGCACTGTTCAATTTCTAGCAGCAGAAAAACTAGCAAGTACACCAATTGCAGAGGGCAAAATCCTGGCAGCCATGGATCGTGTGGAACCAGCCAGCCAGTCCTCACTGCTTAAAAGGGCTCCATGTCCAGGCAGCCTTTCTGTAGAAGAACAGAAGATTTTCCAGTCTCTGGATTGTCTGAATCAAAAGCTACAAAGTAAGTTGGATACTAAATAGACTACTACATCAACTGATTAAATAACTTTTTATTTTGTTGCCATAGATTTTTGGATTAAAACCAGGAATCTTGTAATAGAAATATTTCCTATTGTTGTTGTTATTTACTGAATAGCAAACAGTGTATCAAAATCAGGAAACCCTTCTTTAAGTCAATGAAATTACTTTTAAAAAATGGTGACTTTGCCTTGGGAAAAAACAACTCTATATGTGATGGGTGCCTTCGGGATACCTTCAGAAACTGTCTCAGCCTAACTGTAGATGTTGTTTGTAAGAGATGTTTGTCCAAAGTGTTTCTTCAGGGTGCATCAGGTGCATCAGACTCACTTGGAAATCTGTTCCAAAGCTTAACCATCTTAATTTTTTTGCGATTATTGCCTTCTATATAGTTTTGAAAATGTAGCCCTTCGTATAGTTTTGAAAATGTAGCCCTTTATAATGAATGGCTTTTCATTTTCTTACTTCTAATATTTTAGAATGTTCCTCTTCTCCATGAATTCTGAAAGGCTAGAAGTAATGAGTTCTGACATTGCTGCAGATAATTCTAAATGTTTAAGTGAATATTACTTGTACAACCATTTAAAAAAATGTTAGACTTAGCTAAGTGTTCTCTTACTTGTTCTTCCTTTAAGCTAGGTGGATTTCTTACCTGCTTTGTACTAGTGCTCTTTATATGAACTCCCCAATCACAGCTTCTTTTTGCTGAAGAATGTGGGGGAAAAGTCTGTACTTGTTCTTGGTTTGTTTGGGGGTTTTTGTTTGTTTGTTTGTTTTCTGGGTTTTTTTTGTTTTGTTTTGTTTTGGTTTTGGTTTGCTTTTGTTTTTGTTTTGTTTTCCCCAGTGATTAATTTCCTAACACTTTCATTAGTCATCCTATGGTAACTATTACACTTGAAGAACAAACGTACTTCTTGAGTCTCTTGCTACTTTAGAATTTGCTTTGACTGATGGGATCATACAGGTCTGCCATTAAAACTTCATATTAGTCTGGGAGTTTCAGTATTTTTTGTGCTCCATCCTGTACTTGAAATTAGTAGGGACCTTATGACTTAGTCTCTTCACTGGTTTGCTTTGAATAACTGCTTTCCATTTACGCTCTACATGGAATTGTCAGCTCTCCTGAATTTTATATTTTTCTTGGACTATTTTAATATAAAATTTTACATGTCAACTATTTGATTTAATTAGAGTATGCTTTCTTAAAGTCCATTGATTTCACTTTACTATTCCACTACTATTCCTTCTTGACTGCACCATTTCATGGTCAGGTAACCCAAGTTTACACCCTTATTGACCGGAATCAAACTAAATCAGGGCTTGTTAAACTTCTGCTCACTATCTGTATATTTCTTCATTACATGGTGAATAGTCTGACTTTGAGGAAAAAGGCTTCAGTTTCCTATAAACTGTAACAGCAGAACAACATATCTTTGCAATTGTTTAGAAACTTTCTACAGCTATAGCTTACAATTCTTGCTCTGTCAAACAGTAGTTCTGAATTTCAGTTTATCATAACCAGTGGTTATTGCTTCCAAGCAAATGGGAATGAAAAAATACATTTTTTGCCAGAGAAGTGTTTCAGTATAATGTGCTGAGGTTAAGGTGGTAGACATGAAAAGAGAAATATGAGCATATAAAACTAAATTTCTGTATAAGTAACAGAGAAACGACAAAGAAGGGAAAGGTAAATTCAGCTAAAGAACTGGGAGCAAAAACCCTGAAGTTTTCAAAGTGTGAAGAGGAAGACTAAGAAAATTATATAGCAATATGGAAGAAACAGTGAAAGAATCATAGGAGTTGGCAGATTGCAAATGAATTAACTGTGAAAGTTAGCATAATACATATACGTATGTATGTATCTCAGAAATTTGATTAGCTTGCCTAAATATTTGGGGTTTAAAATTGGTAATAGGAAGCTAGGAAATTTTACAGATAGACTTACATGTAAGTAAGTTTTGTAGGTATTTACATGTCATAGAAGTACATTGTTTTTCTAAACTGTTAGCTTTCTGCACCCTTTCTTTTGGTTTTGTTTTCACATTACCAAAATTAAAAACGATGTAGCTTTATATTGGTCTTCTTAGTGAATAGCAGTCAATCACTAGTCAATCTACATCCAGAATGTTTGTTGCCACAGAGAAGATGGCATTCCTTTCTCTAGCTTTAGATGTCTTTATTGATACTAAATTTTTTATTCATATATTACTTAGATGCAAATTTTAAAAATAGAGGTATGGCCTATACTTCAGCAGCTGTTGGTGGGGGAAATCAAACCAGTGCTATTAAATTACATTTTCACAATCTTCAGAAAGTTTTGAGTTGAATATATGACTGTGAATCTTATTTTTATTGAAGTATTTTGTTTATATAATATTCATTATATACTTTCATGCTTTTTTTCAGATGTTCAAAAAGCCATTACCAGAAACCCATTTGCTTCACATGTTTTGCAGATAAATAACCCTTAGTAAGTATTTAATTTAAATGTTTTCAGCTTTAAATTCCACAAACTAGCCTTATGGCTTATTTTATTGTAAAAGTATAATTGGAAATACTGATATCAGTCTGTCCGGCTGGCTTGGCCTATTTTATGTTTATGTAAAAAAAGCCCCAACAAACATGAGTTTTATATTACTGTAAACAGGCTTTAACAGTTCATATCAGACTGCCTCATCCTCTGGCTTAATTTTCATTTTGGGATCTGAAGACACTTGTGAAGTCCAGGAAGTTCCAAAAACTTTTAAGGAACAGTAACTTATCAGGGTCCATTTGAAGTATATATAAATCATGAATAATTTGTGGTTTCTTAACAACATAGAGAGAAAAAGGATAATTTTGCATGGCACTACATAAAATAATTGTTAATGCAATGAATTCCTACTTTTATCTGAAGATATACCATTTTCTACAAGTAACAGGTATTACCTTTCTTCAATAGGTATCTGTATTTTGTTTCATATATTCTAGAGCTTGTCAGTTGGAAACAAACTATGATACCTGGAATGTAAAGAAATGAATAGGATATGAATGTCTGAAGTACAAGATTTACTTTTTAAAAGTTCCAGTGTATGACAAAGAAGTTAGTATTTATAATTCTGTTTCATCAGTCTTCTGTACTATAAATTTACACTGAAGAAAAAATTATAGATATGAACATATACTTAAAAACATAGAATCATACAATTGTTTTGGTTGAAAAAGTTCTCTCAGATTATCAAGTCCAACCATTGACCCAGCATTGACCAGTCCATTCCTAGCCCACATCTTTAAGTGCTGCATCTGTCTACACATCTTTTAAATACCTCCAGGGATTTGGACACCAACACTACCCTGTGGAGCATGTTTCAAGGACTGACAACCTTTTCCATTACGAAAATCATCCTAATATCCAATCTAAACCTCCCCTGATGCAATTGGAGCCTGTTTCTCTTCTCTTGTCACTTGGTACCTGGGAGCAGAGACCAACTCCCACCTGGCTACACTCTCCTTTCAGGCAGTTGTAGAGATCAAAAAGGTCTCCCCTGAGCCTCCTTTTCTCGAGGCTACAAACCCCCAGCTCCCTCAGCTGCTCCTCACAGCACTTGTGCTCCAGACCCTTCCCCAGCTCCGCTGCCCTTCTCTGGACACGCTGCAGCCCCTCAATGTCTTTCTTGCAGTGAGGGGCCCAGACCTGAACACAGGATTTGAGGTGTGGCCTCAGCAGTGCCCAGGGCAGGGGGACGGTCACTGCCCTGCTCCTGCTGGCCACACCACGGCTGACCCAGGCCAGGATGCCATCGGCCTTCTTGGCCACTTGGGCACAGCTGGATCATGTTCAGCTGCTGCTCACCAGCACTTCCTGGGGTCTTTTCCACCGCGCAGTTTTCTAGCCACTTTTCCCCAGCCTGTAGCACTGCCTGGGGTTGCTGTGAACCAAGGGCAGGAGCCAGCACCTGTCCCTGTTGAACCTCATACAATTGGCCTTGACCCATCAATCCGGCCTTTCCAGATTGCCCTGCAGAACTACCAGCAGATCAACGCTCCCACCCAACTTGGTTCATGTAAGCTACAAAGTGACTGAGGGTGTATTCATCCCCTCATCCAGATCAGTCATAAAGAGCTGGTCCCAGCACTGAGCCCTTGGGAAACCCACTTGTGACCGGGTGCCAGCTGGATGTAACTCCAAGCACCAACACCTTCTGGACTCAGCCAACTAGACAGTTTTTTACTCCTTGAGGAGTGCATCCATTCACACCATAAGCTGCCAGTTTTCCAGGAGACTGCTGTGGTAAACTGCCAAAGACTTTACTGAAGTCCAGATAAAGAATACGCACAGCCTTTCCTGAATCCTCTAACTGGGTCACCTGGCCATAGAAGGAGATCAGGTCAGTCAAAGAGGACCTGCCTTTCTTAAACCCACACTGGCTGGGCCTGATACCCTGGTGGTCCTGTACATGCTGTGTGATCACTCTCAAGATCATCTGCTTCACATACTGCATATACTTTACTGGATAAGCTGTTACCAAAGATGTTAAAGAAAATATTCTTTATTCATAAAGCTTTTGCAACTTTCTGAATTTGAGACCAAAACACCCCAGGAAGCATCCCAGCTCCTAAATTCAAAATGATTGCCTGGTTTGGAAGTGGGTCTATGAAAAGACCACAATGCATCAATGCCTTTCTTCTTGTGAATCTCAGCAATAGGTGTGACTTGGAATGTCAACTTCCTTTCTTCTGCCTCCTATCTTATACATTTAATTGTTTACAGCTAAACAACTTGTAAATTTTGCTTTTTTTCTGCACAGTTGCCCTTATTGGATCTAAGTGTGTTTTAATAATGCATTTTTGGGGGCTTTTTCTCTGGTCCTTCATGGTCTGTCTTACATAAAAAAAAAAAAAAGGAAACAAAGCTGTCCTCCTACCCATGCATTTCTCTGGATTTCAGTAGACAGAATTCTTTCTTGGCAGACTGGTCTGTGACAAAGCTTTCTCCCACTAATTCATCTACAAGATTTTTATTTCATGAATAAGATATAAACACTGGATATTGCTCAGGCTGTCCAGTCTCTGAAACTGTAAGTTCTCTGATGGACATTTAAGACCCTTCTTTCACTACAAGTATATATTTACACATTGAAACAGGTGTCCAGCTATAGATATACTTTCAAATCTCAGCCACTGGTTTGGAATCCTTCTCGATAATAATAATGAACTGTCATACAAGTACACAGCTGCAGAAAAAGTACAGATGAATGAGATTTCACCAATTCTGCTAGGAGAAATAATGGGGTTTTAAATTTTTACTTCACCATGAAAGCAACCTGTTTCAGCTCTCCTTGTTTCAGAGCACCCAAATAAAATATGGATATTTACTCAGTAATTTCTGTGAAAGACATTGTACTCTGTAATACCAACCTCTAAATCCAGAGGAAGGTATGCAGCTGTTTATCAAAAGAAAACAGACCACATGATACCATCAAATGATGTTTCTTGAATGTTATACATAATCACATTTCTGGTTATATACATGCATATCTCATTGTTTTCTGTTTTATTATAGAGTATTCAGCAATGCATGTCCTCCCCTTGGGTGAGCCCTGCAATAGCCTCACAGCAGTACCAGAGTACCTCCAGCTGGCAACCCACTGCAATTGTACAGGAAACACTGACATTATCTGCTACAAGATCTTGTGGTTTTACGTACTTTATATGCAGTGTGTATACTGTTTGACACTACAAAATTAGCAACAAAATTAAGAAGAAAGCAGAAACTCAAATAATGAATGTCAATTGGCTAATAAGCATTTTTAGGATAACTAAATCTATTTTATTCTGCACTTTATTGTAAAACAAATTTTAAAAAACCCATCTCAATTGTTATGACAGTTCTGGATTAAAGGTGCTTTGTTAACCAGCATGAAACCTGAAGCTGTGAAGTTAGTTAATTGCTAAGAAATGGTGACTTTTTAACTTCTTCTTTTTCCCTTCCTCTGCTGTTTAAACAAAAAGTAGATAAGCACTCACAGAATCATAAAATCACAGAATCATTTCAGTTGGAAGATCATTGAGTTCAACCTGACAACTGCTGTTTTTAACACTAAACCAAGTACCCAGTGCCGCCTCCATGTCTCTTTTACTTTAAAATGAGCAGAATCAGTCAACAAATTTAAGCTGTAATTAGCTGCAAGAAGCAATAAAAACAACTTATAAAATCTCTCAATTTGTAACTCCACATTAGATGCCCGATTTTCTGTTCATACCTACACAATAACAATTGTAGGGTTTGTCTGGGGGATTAAGCACTCCCTTACTTCCACCAAAGCTGTGCCTCATTCCCACACAGTGTTACTGCGAGCCTTTGAAACAAAGTGTGTGGAAGCTTGGCAGAGCCTTATTTCAGGAGTGGACTCAGTGCCGTAACAGTGCAACCACAGGAACATGTCTGCCCATTTAGACACTGGTATTCTATAAATGGAATGCATCTTCCCGAAAGAAGCTCTTAAATGATCATTTGTTGTTCCGCATCATACCAAGATCATCATATTATTGTCTTTAAAAAGTGCTAGCACTGTTTAGGAAGGAAGCAGCCTGTAAGAAAAAAGAGGAAAATGTGCCCATCATAACAATGGACAGTTTATCAGGATTTAGAGCTACCTGCTGGTGCATTGTGTCAGCCAAGACTGTGGTGAACTACATATCAGCTTAAATTTTACAAAGGAGTTTAGGAAAAGATTGAATTTTTTTTTTTTCAAGGAAATATTTTGAAGAATGAATAATAAATAACCTTTCTCCTCTAGCTAGGCATTACAACATCTTTGGAGGAAAACTCTGGCTTAAAGGGGCTGGCTTCAGTCAGGAGCCTGTTAAGATAAACTGTATTTAAACATCAAAATTGTAGAAACTTGGTTTCTTATGAACAATGTTGCCATTTGTTCTGACAGTTCTGCCAGAAAAGGGAAACAATAGCTGCGGTCCACATGCCTAAAGGATTTTGATGTGTGTTAGTACATACTTGGTTGTTGGTGCTCAAATAAACGCAGAATTCCCAGCAAAAGGCACAAAACAAATTAACAAGGAGCATTTTGAATTGGAACTCAAAATTGGCTTGCCCTGAAATACTGAGCCCTTACATCTCTGTTTGTCAGCAGTTCCCTGTGACATTCCAGTGTGGTGAGGATTTCAAATTTAAATAGTGGGGGAAGGTTTCCCCACAGAGATTAAGAGAGGGGAAACAAATAATCCAAATACCAGAGGCCATAGTAGTGGCTAGTCAGCAAGCCAAAGCAGCAGCTTAACCAGGTTTCTACTCTTGTTAATCAGTTTAGGAGCCAAAAGTAAAACCCATGAGTCAACTTCCTCAATTACATGAAGACCTTCTTTCAAAAGCAGGTGCCTGCATTTACATATCCAGGAAAATAATTTCAAATTAGTTTCTTGATTTAGGCTTCAACTCAAAGGTAATAACCTTGTTTCTGAGGTCACTTTGGGTCTTATGACCTTAGAGAAGTATAATTTTTGTTTAGGTAAAAAACAGGGTGACCCTTGGGCATCAGGCATGTGCACTAAGAGAATGGGCCCAGGGGCAGCAGCTGGATTCTGAGCAGTTGTGAAAAGCCAGAGCAGAGTCTCATGAGGGTGTCATTGACAAGCAGCCTCCCAAGCATAGATGTGGTCAGGAGAAAGCCAGGCTTAGAAGAAACAGTCTCATGTTAACACAACCTTTATGCCCCATCAGGGCTTTACAAGGTGTGAAAGCACCCCTACCAGGGTTCACCATTCCTCCATCACCTCTGTGGCAGCCTCCAGTGCTGCCTGGAAGAAAATTGTCTACCTCAGTATCTGGGAGGGCACCACAGCCAATAGCCACATCCACTCCAGCACCTGCAGCTAGGCTTTAGGCAGGCAGAAGCCAATGTACCTTAGGCCTGCTATTGGCCTTGGAGGCAGAAGTGACAGGCATGGCAGTGGATGTGAGGGATAGGTGCAGCTACAGACTCATGGGGACTGTGACAAGTCCTCAGTGCTGACATGTGGTGGTTCTTTTGAGAGACCCAGACGACCGCTGATGGCAAAAAGCACAGAGCCTTCTCTCTCTCTGGGGGGATATCACGGCTTTATTCTGGGGTCCTGCCCCCGCCGGCCAGAGCTCATACTTAGCTCCTTCCTTGTCCCCGCCAATGCTGGAGAGCCTGAGGCCCCGCCCATCCCAGGGCTTTTTCCCAGCGGGAAGGGCCCAGAGGCAGGGGCAAGCCACTTCCCAATCAGGGATAAAGTGGGAGTGGAACAGAGTTGGGTTACATTCCAGTGTGGGGGATGGGCACTGCTGAGCACGGACAGACCACGTGATACAGTTTCCAAGAGGAACTGGGAAGAAAACATTACAAACCCCAATATAAAAATGAAACACAGTATAGACCAAATTAACACGCTGTCACACTGACAGGGTCAGGCTGCAAGACAGAGATTGTCTGGGCTGCAGCTGGAGCTGCCGCAGCAGCCCAGGAGTTCTGAACGAGACTCTGGTTCTCCTTTCTCTTCTGGAACTTTTTTCCAGCCAGAGTCATTAGACAGCAGGCTCCTTGCCTATGCTCACTGATAAGATCTTGGTGGTGGTAAGAGCTGCAGCAGTAATGGGTGGGAAGAGGGGGATTGTGAGAAGTCAGAGACCCTCCTCCTCCAGCCACTACTCCTGGTCAATTTGCTTTCATGGGGGGAAAGAGTATTTTCTTTAGCTACCAGATTCACAAGCTGAAAGAACTACAGCTCTGTGAAGGCGGAAGGCCTTTGCAGAACCACAACTGACACCTGCAAATGATGTTTCAAGCATTCTGAATGCTCTGTTTTGCAGCCAAAACAGGCACAAGTAAAGCCTTACGACAGCGTTTGAGGGCAGACAGCATGTATGTAAAATTGCAGCAGTGAACACTACTGTGCTATGCAACCACAGGATGCTAGGAGGGTGCACCAAAGCATTTGAGACCAAAGGGCTACTTCAAAATATGCATTTGCCTGTGTTAGGCCAATATATACAAGTCTTGAGTTGTGTGGCAGCATCTTTGGTAAAGCTGAGAGGAGAACCTGATTGATACTGTCAAATTCTGCAGACACAACGGGAATGACAATGCACAGTACAAAAGAAACCAGAAACCCACAGGCAGAGTGCCATCTGAAACATGGCTGGTGGTGTGTGGGAATGACCAGACTTACTTCTCACCAAATACACTAGAACACATCTGCTTCATCAAGTAGACAGGTGTCATATCCCTTCTTCATCCTCGTCGTAATATTCATAATCATCTGGCTCATAATGATTCTTGCTGTAATACTATTGCTTTTATAAGAAAGAATTCACCCAAACTGAATTTGACCCCCTATAACTAGAGATGACTACAATATTTTTGGAATTGTACTTCAAATCATAGGCACACAATTCCTTCAGTATTGAATATAAATCCCAAACCAGCAACAATGGTGGCAGTGATCCAGGGTGACATGTCTGTGGGCGATGAATCTACATATAAAGTTTCTATTATTGTATATATTAATTTTGTTCTTTTTTTGAGGAGGAAGCAATTGTTTAACATTTTTATTTAGTCTGTATCCAGTAGTTTATGCTCTTTCAGACAAACAAAAAAGATAAAAAGATGGAAAGAAAAAAGGAAAGAAGAAAGAAAATTTTTTAAATAGGGAAGGGAAGGGAAGGGAAGGGAAGGGAAGGGAAGGGAAGGGAAGGGAAGGGAAGGGAAGGGAAGGGAAGGGAAAGGAACGGAAGAGGAAAGACCACTTTCCTATGCTTTTTATTTAATTTTCAGCAGTGCTTTTTTTTTTTTTTTTTTTTTTTAATCTTCTTACTTGTACCATAATGAGGCTCTAAGAAGTGCTGAACCTCTTGAAGGTTGTGCCATCCTGCAGTTAGGGAAAAATGCCAGTAGAATGGACTACTGTCTGTTATTGAATGATCATTGAAGTGTTGTGCCATTAAGCAAACTGAAACAGTGAAAACATATATTTCTAAAAATGGAAATGCTGCTGAAATAATTCATATTCAGAGTCTTCATCAAAGGAAAAAAACCACTAAAGTTCAAATATTTCTGTTTGACTTTTCACTTCAAGATAAGGTTTTGAGACTAACTTAGTAAGATTAATCAAAAGCTATGTGAAATGTTTGGGTTTTTTCAGGTCCACTGAAACATTTGGTACTTTCTTGCTCGTGGAAATTATTTCCCTTTCTGATTTCTCAGTTTGACCATCTAATAAAAAGCAAAACTTACACAATCTATTCAAGCGGTCTGAACTCTGTTCTCAGTTGTAGGCAAAGGGTTTGGCACTGGGGAACAGACTTCAGAGGTTGTTTGGTCAGAGTTTTGGCGTTATTCTCTTGTTATTCACATTGCAGCACTGATTTCTGTGTTGTCCAGTCAGCCCATGCCCATGGTCTCCCTTTGAAGAACAGAGCTGTGTGGGGATATAGGGGGCAGAAAGATACTTACACAGATCTTTCATGATATCGCTCTTAAAAACAGGCAGAACTAGGGAGACAGAACACAGGGTGCTAAAGGTGAACCTCTTTCCCTTCCTGTAGAGTGAGTCTTACCAAAGACAAGAGGTGACTTGCCTGGCAGGTTGTGCATTTAGGTTAAGTGTTTAACAACCTATATTTGATGCAGCTGACGAATGAGCTTGGGATTTCCTAGACAGCTCCTAAGCCAGTAATAAATTAATAAGTCTTTCCTCATTTTCTTGGATTGTTAGAAAGCTGGATGAAAATGTGAAAGCAATTAATGTCCTTTTGAGCTCTTCAAATGACTGTACCATCCACACCCTGTGCCTAAGTCCCTCCCTCTGTCCATCTGAGATTGTCAGAGGGGGATCATTCTTTCTGAAGCAGAATGTGCTGTAAGGTCTCCTGGGATGGCAGAGGCTTCATGCACACAATGTGCCTTTGCAGACAGAGCTAAACCTTCCAACTCCATGATCTTATTACACATATGTGTGTTTGTTTTATAGAGGGATACAGATACATAGGGTATGCATAAACAAATTAGTTTTCCTTAATAATGAGCACTGGTTCTGACAGTGCTTTTTTCTTTTGTTTTTAGATTCCAGGATGTGGCACACTATAATGCATGCTTCTGTGTTGTTGCTGAAAAAATACCCTGCTGCAAGTGGGGGTATTTGTCTTCTTTCAAGGGGGGGTTGTAGACCAAATATGGCCCAGGCCTGTTTGATAGTTCTCTCATAAATGAAATGATGAGAATCCTCTTATGACTAGGAAACATTCCAGAGCCGGAGTGTAGGGTTACACAATGGTACAGTGTCTTGCCCCTGATTTATAATTTGAGAAGCAGATTGTGTTCAGACAGAATGTGAGTTGAACAATGAGGTTTCTAGTCCTGATCTCATTAACAGAGATTTATACCAAGAGGCTATTGTATCTTGTTCTTTTGCTTTGCCATGCCAGCAAACATTCATAAGGTTGTTTAAAAAAGAAAGCTTCTGTCACACACTTAGGTCAGAAAGTTCTCAGGAAAATAACTAGTCACATACAGAGTGAATGAGTATGAAGTACGGAGTAAATCCGCACTTAGATAAGGCTTGTGTTTCTGGCCTTAATAAGTCTCAGAATGATCACAAGATGAAACATCATACTCAAGCTTATTACATGTAAAGATTTCTGGAGACGTAGCTTAAAATGCCTTTTCACGTATTTATGTTTGTTCATGGTTGAGTCACTTTAAAATAGCTTAATATTTGCAGATCATCCATAATCACCAAAAGAATGTTCTTCCAGTGCAGAAGAACCAACAGAAGCACTAATAACATCTTGAGAGCTACTCTCCCTCCTGCTGCCGCAGAGCCTCTGTGCTGAGAACTGCTGTTTGTCGACAGCCGAGGAGTCATTGTGTATCCAGAAGATGTACAGCAAAGTAATTAATATTTCAGTAATCCTGCCAGGCAATTTAGCCTGATCACCAGTAGAAAGAAAATGGAGGTTATTTTCCACACTTACTGTGCTAGAAAAATAGACTGGCCTGTCCATGTGAGATCACAATGCATCTCTGAAGCCTGCAGACCAATTCCGCTCAGAGAACCTCAGCAGGAGGCTGTCTCAGAATGTCACAGTGACACATGAAGTCATGCAGAGCACAGCAAAATCCAGCATGGCTCTTAGGAGACTAAAGGGCACTGTATCTGGAATACAGGAGGCATCTGGCTTTAAAGTGCCACACAGCTGTCATCACCACTTTCTCAAACTCATGTGAAACATGGTCAGCTTATCATTATCACGGCATGTGACTTCCCAATTTCACCTGCACTGATTACTGTGCTGCTGCTGGTATAAATAAGCACACAGCACTATTAGCTTGTTATTCAAGGTCCTGCCAAATATGAAGTGCTGTAGTAATACTCTCGTAAGCTGTGTTCTCCCAGACAGCTGATGCACGTCAGATGAGAGGCCTCCCCAGATTTGATGGCCAGTTTCCACATATTAAGCACCTGAGAGTAGATGAGGAGACAGGGCAGCAGAAACATGTCAGGCAAACCTTTAGATGGTAGGTAGCTCCACATCACAGAAAACTGATGCTAAATAGCATCTCCTGTTGCAAAGAACATGGATTGGCCAGACTGCACATAGAGAAATGCTTTGCAGTACAGAGGCACAGAGGACAGTGGATGTTGTACAGATTGACAGCACACCTTTGGTGTGTTCAGTTTGTACTGTGACCATAGGACCCAGTAAAAGCACAACAGCTGAGTCTTTGCATGTTGAAAGAACAGCAAAAGTCATCCCTAAATCCCATGGTGGAATTGTAGCTAGACCTTCTGTTTGGTCTCCTCTGCCTGAACTCCCAGTAGAGTTTAAAAGAAATTATACAACATCCTCTCACCAACTCCTGACCTCAGTGTTACAGAAGAGTTGCAGAGAATTTTTTACTTTAATTTTTCCAACACATTTTGAAATGGATTCAGGTTATCTTAGCTTCCTTTGCTCTCTGGTAAGCCTGGGGAAATAGGAACATATTGCTCACTTTTTCTGTGCCCTTCAATGTTTTGCAAGTTTTTCCAGAGGAGTTCAGACTGTGCTGCAATAGCAGCTTGTCTATCTTGCTAATGGCTTGTCACTGAATGTCCGACTGGCCAAATATGGAATAATTAGGATAGGAATGAATGACATTTTCTAGGCAATATGTGAATGATAATCTTTAACTTTGGCAGTCTTCTGCTTAATCCATACCTTTTTTCCTTTGGCTGAATATTTGGTGTTAAGTGATAGAAAAAGGTGAACTTTTCCTTCTTTTTTCTTTCTCCAAATGTTATAACTATTCTTTATCTCCCACAAAAGCCACACTTCCCATAAATCTTATTTTCTATCAATAAAGTTCTCCTTTACAAGTTTCCTATCCAAGTGCAATTGATTTCTAGCACTTATGCTTCCTTTATTATGAAGAGCTGGAGAGACAATCCCGACAATTTGTTTTATCCCAGTTCTTAAAGCCCTGTCAAAGGGCAATAATCTGACAAGGCAGTGCTTAAAGCAATTAATCCTATGTTAAATCTTCACAACAACAACAACAAGTTTTCAATTGCCTTCTGTGTTTACCTTTTTGTTCTCATCACCATTCACACCCAGTGCAGTGGTCATAGCAGGATCACCCAGCCTCCCCTCTAAAAACTGTCCTTTCCATGTCTCTGAGGACCTCCTCCAGAGAAAGAAAAGCAAGGCTGAGGTCAAGCAGTAGAACTCTAGGAGAAAGATTCTGTCCTCAGCTTTGGAAACAAGTTCCACAATGTGTCTTCTCAAATCATATTTTTATGTTCACACAGTCAATATGAAAAGAGCCATGTTATTAGATCCCTATACTTTGATTTTGAAAAAAGGTAAACTAGAAAGAAATGGTCCTATTGGTACAGCCAAACGATTATGGCAAACTCGGTATGTAAAGATTAGACCCCTGCACAACAGGCTACCAGGGCCAGCTCCTCCACGCCTCTGCCTTGCTCTGATATATGTGTTCCACATTAGCTGTGTTTGTTACGTGTAGTCTGTGGGTACCTCATTTTTCAGAGCACTCAGGGACAAGTAGATTTGGAGTCTCAAATGCCTTGGACCAATGGCTGATGTCCAGGTAGTCTGTTAACCCAAGGTAGTAGCGTTTCTGTTCATGGGTGAGTACCAAACTTTGGGTATGGATTAGGTACTGGGCCTGTGTCCTGACCTTATGTATCCTCTGAAGATACATGCACATCATTCTGAAACTTCCAGAGGCTAATGCCCTTTGGAGAACCAAATCATTAGTCCTGGCTTCTAGCCACTCTAAAATAGATCAATAGATAGACCAATAGTCATAGCAGTTGTGCTACCTCATTATCTCAATTAATTAGGAGAGACAAGAGGAATATAAAAGACTTCTATAACCCTATTGAGGTTACATTCTACTCTTATAAATGCATATCTGTGTCCTGACTCTGTCTCCTGCTTTTGCAATCGTACAGCCACCTCGTCCGATCTCAGTGCCATTGAACCCCTATTAGGTCCCTTGTTCACAAGCTCTGATGGCTCATGATAAAATCACAGGGTCATTTAGGTTAAACAAACACACAAACAAACAAACAAAACCCCCTTAGGATTACTGAGTCAAACCATTGAGCCACTTCAGGTGTCACAGACCCGATCTGTCCATCCTCCTCTTCTCTGTAGATTTCCATCCCCATGGCTCAGCTGCACTTCACAGTCCCAAAACATGTTAATGAACACCCAGGGCTGGGACCTGAGACAACTCAGGGCTCTGAGTAGCCTTATCATGGACAGCACTGGAAGTAAAACAAGTGTTTTCCAGGCTATCCTCAAGGGCTGTTACATAGGGTACATTTAAAGAAATAATTGGTTAGAAAATACATATTGCAAAAGAAAGAACCCCTGTATGCTCTCAGTACCTACCCACCTTCTCCTGTTTTCAGGGATCTGGTAGATGTTTTGTGCTCTTCTGGCCATGAGTGCATGACAGGAAAGGAGAGGAAATGGTGCTATAAAAACAAACACTACACAGGCACCATTTCCAACAAGGAAACTGCTCCTGGCACTGCATGTCAGACAGTGGCTACACAGATCCATGAATGCTGGCTACACATATCTCCAGGATTTATGATTGCACCTAAAATACTAAAGTATTCCTGCTTTTTTCTCAGTTTAGGCCTACTTTATTTTTTTTTTTTCCTCTGTTTATGCTGTTAAATCCACTGCCATATCAATACCTAAGGAAAATGGTTGCCAGGCCAGAAGCTTCTGGATTCAAGTTTTGGCAGGTTGCAGAGGAGAAGAGGAAAGGGAAAGGAGTTTCAAACTCAGCCAACTGTGGCATTACCATTGCCAGAAGACCCTGCAGCAAGGTGCAAAGATTTAATCTAAATGTTGCACTCCTTCAGCTTAAGGCCATTTCTTTTTTTCTTATGGCTGCCCATGGCTGAATAGCCTTGTGAAAATTTCCTCTCCAGACAGCTTGTAAGTCTCCATAGTTTTGCATTATAGCCACCCAAATGATGAGAACATCATCATCAGGACAAGCTTTGCCCAAATATCATACAGAAAACTGTGCTGGAATTGTTTTGAGAGTGGCTCATTTCCATTCCTCATCCAATATAAAAAAATGTTGAGACCAGCTCTAAGTTGTTCTGAATCAGCCATTAATTGAGGAACAGAGACCTCACACAAAAGAAAAATACACTTTCAACCCAACACCAGCACAGCATGAAGAAAGTCAGTACCATCTTCCTGCAGAACACCTAATGGCTCCATTTTCTGAGGTCCTGTCATCTGGGCTCAGTTTTTCCAAGAGAAGTAAATACTAAAATTCTTTCATCTATCTTTTCAAGTGGCCTTTGTTGGCTACTAGGATTTGCACGAACAGGCAGCTCTAGCAAAACATATTTCAAGTTTCCTAATGGTCATACCAAAGGTTGCTAACTGAAATTATATACAAGAAAAAATCTCTCAATTTAAAGATTTGATGAAGGAGATTATGATGAGACACTATATCCAATCTGTGTAAGTATGATTATATTCTAAAACAGTCAGGTAAAATAGATCAGACACCATTGGAGGAGTCAGATGTCCCTACTAATTCAGCAGGCCATCAGCTTAGAATGTGTTTCTCATAGGTTTCTTAAATGCTGTGGGTGCGTACCACATGGAGGGGAGCATTATAAAAGCTACTTTTCAATATTCTTATATTATTATATCAAAGTATATAATAATAGTGTCTATATACTAAATTGTACATAGTGTATACATATACAAAATAATATAGTGTATATGTACTAAATTGTATATATCTATTATTATATGTTGCTAAAAACATCATTGCACATTTATACGGGGTCTTCTGCAATGTGGTAAGCCAAGGAAAAGTTTGAGTTTTGTGACTTTCTGTATGGAACTAGGAGTATGGAAAATATAGGACACTACTTTTCTTTTGAATGTAGAAGCAAGATGATTCTGAAAATGGCACAATTCTCTGCAAAATACTTTAATTCGGATTTTGTGCTGTTGATAAAAATCCAAATTCAAAACAAATATGTTGCAATTAAATGCTTACCTGAAGTACTTTTTTTAATTCTATTTTTTTTTATTTTGAAAGGAGAGAGGGTAAAATAAAGTATTCAATATACTGAGATGAAAAATTGTTTGTACAACATGATAATAGTCCAAGGGGGACAGGGTTCAAAGTTCCCACTCATTTTAATGGAAATTATGTGTCTACATTTTTTGGTAAGACTTTAAAATTTCAGGTATGGTTTATTAACTAAGCCCAAAAGCATTTGAATGACACTCAAAAAGAACAATAAATGCACAGAGCACATTGCAGCAAACTGAGGTGAATCCAATTATGCAATGGCAATGTTTAGTTCCATTCCTGAATACCAAAGTATAAATCCTTTATGGAAATTTTGCAGAAAACACTTTAAAAGACAATATAACTCTCAAAACCATGCAGATTTTCTCAGTCAAAATTCTTGTTTAGTGATACATAGCTGTCAGCCACATTACCCTACTCCTGAGAGCTGACAACAAACACAGAGCTTTGTGGCAGTGCTGAATAGTCCTATCAATTTAGCTTGGTCCTGCATACAACATCTGGCCCATAATTAATACAGCATTTTAAAATCCTTCTGGTACTATAAAATGCAAGATATATTAAACTGAATGAGTCTAAAAGTTACTGGGGTTTTTTTTCTTCTGGAGAAGCAAAAATCTGAAGGGTTAGAGAAGACAGAGTTATTAATATATTTTAAAAAGTACTAAGTGTACTAAATTTGACATTTCTGCCAATTCCTCAGATCTCTTTTGTCCTTAGTAAGACAGTGCTCACACATTAGCCTGTGGGGTATCAGATGACCCTTTTGTGCTTATTCATTTCTTATAAAGAACACGACTCCTGTGGCCGCTCGTGTTTCCTTTGGCAGCTGAGAAGCCGGAGATTTACCACACTGTAAATCTGCAGCTGTAGCAGATCCCAGGTCCCACCAGGTCCATGGCCACTGTGTTTGCTGTGTGCTGAGGAGGGCCCCCAAGCTGCCCCCCTTCCCCAGGCCACCACGTGTCACCTACACCCCACTGAGGTCTGCACTCCTACCCTTCACTGCCTGGCCACCCATTGGGAGGACTGCACATGAGCAAAAGCTATGCCTTGATAGACTACTTCTACTGTGTATGGATTTATTCAGAAAGGATGAAGAAAATGTAACAAATAACTGTACAGCACCATTGTAGACTGAGGAATTAGAAGCTATGTAGATCTCCTGTAAATGTGAAGAAATTATGTATGAGAATATTGCCAAGTGTTTCCTTTATAACAACTGGAGAGAAACAGGTAATTTTAAGGTATGATCCCCTGTTCTTATAGATCTGAAATAGGGCAGATGAATCAGTCCTTAAAAATATTTGTTTCTAATGACTCGAAAGAGAGGTTACAGATGAGCTCAGCCATAAGCACTGTGTAGAAGTTAGGTAACACGCATGCCATCAGAGGCAAGACTCGGAAGAGATTACTGACTTCTCTTTACTTCTCTTTTGGCATATTGTGCTGTTTTTTAAAAAACTACTTCTTAAGCTGAGATGACCAAAGTTGGTTATAAAAGGACATATAACATGCAAACTTGATGATCATCAATTTATATGCACCTGTGACGTATCTTGTGCTGAACATCTTCCTGTGGACAAAACTTTGTTCACTTGCAGCCAATTCTCCTTCATCCAAGTAACTCAGTAAACGAGAAACTGTGTTGCCAAACCTAAAAATGAGAAAATTTGAGATAACTGCATCCTAATTCCTGATGTGTCCAGTGCAACTGGCACCCTGAGCGTTCAGAAGTTAAGCTGGCTCTGCATGGATCAGTTTGGCTGTATTTGTGAGTAAATAAAATGGATCAGAGCCTATTCTCTGGCCTCAAAAGCAAGTGACACACTACAGCTCACAACCACACAGCTAAACTCTCCTTTCACCTAGAGCAGGTGGCTTTATTAATGTTGCATTGGGAAGAGTTCCAGGACTGTGCCACCAGTTAAAGTGTACAGACCATCAATAGGTCAGTGCCTAAACACATTCTCTCCTAATTCCACATTTCCAGGGTAGCTATAGTGGCAGTTTAAGAGTCTAATAAAACACACAGGCTCAGACATTCTGCCCAGTGAATGTGGATTACAGTTTCCATCAATCAACCAGATCATATGTCTGTGTGCCTGGGACATGGTTTAACCTCCACAAAGATAATCTGGCCATCAGTAAGGGACAATTGGCCATGTTTTCAATATCATGTCACGTTGTGAGCATATCAAGGGAAATCAATACATTGTGGTAGCATGTTCAGTATTTACTGTTAGTGGAGTTTAATATTACACCTTCCTAAGTCTCTGTACTCAAGCTTTCAGGGCAGAATTATCAATATTACATAAATAATTTTTACCAATCTAACCTAACCAACTCTACTACAAAAGTTTGAGTTACTCTAGATGAAAAATTCAACACAAAGGAAAAATGTTATTTTGAATTTAGTAGACACAAATTATGTCTATACTATCTTGCTGGTGTCTGCTGGATTTTTGTGCCTGTTATCTCCTGATTGTTCACACTACTTGAGTGTTAGTTCACCCTCAAGTTTAATTCTGGGGAAAGGTTAGTTGTTTATGGGCTGGAAAGAACTGGGCAGAGAGCAGGAGATAGTGTGTGCCAGTGTCCCTCCCCCACACTGCACGAAGATACAGTGTGAGTGTGACTCATGTCGGGTTTGGCTTCTCCCAGACTAACCAGTATTTCAGATGGCCTCATGTCCTAAGCCACCCTTGGTGTTACACAACAAAAAGACATATCTGGCAGCCTGCAAAGCAGCTTCCCAACAGCAGCCCAGGGCAACATCTTAAAAGGACCACAGTCAAATCAATGTCTCTATTGTTGGGAAGATTTCTTAGCAGCATTTTATTATACTGAGTGTCATAGCACAATCTGGTTTTATACAAAGAGGAGTAGTGCTAGTTTTATTTCATAGATCGATCTGTATGTCCATGTATGTGCATATGAACTTTGTCTCCCAGCTGTGTGTGTGTTACATACGTGCAGGAGGGATAACCAACCCTTGGGTGCAGGCAGGCTTAGCTGCCTAGGCTACACCAACAAACGTGTGATCCTTGTAAGCCCAGCTTTCAACAGAATTCTTCATGATTCCTGATTACTGTGGCCACGATCTTGAGAAGGTCTCTGCTTTGCCTCCCCAGACATGAATATCCCTGAAAGTCTCCAGGAGGAGCTTTCTTTCTGGGCTGTGACATATACCCCTATAGGCTCTCCAGAGAAGTGGTCACAGCACCAAGCCTGACAGAGTTCACGAAGCATTTGGACAATGCTCTCAGGCATATGGTGGGATTCCTGGGAACGGTCCTGTGCAGGATAAGGAGTTGGTTGGATGGATGCATTATTACTGTTGCTCCAGTCACTTGTTTGTAAGTTTTCACAGCAACTGGATTTTTTTTTTTTTTCTTCAGGGAATATCGATACCACCAAACCAAAGGGGACCAGATAATGAGCTCAGGCATTCACACTGCTTTGTCACACTGCTTAATTCTTACTGCTCTCCTTGACTCTGTTTTGGAGCCCTTCAGCTGCCACTGAGAGAAGCCAGTTTAGAGGGAGCTGACCCTGTGGAGTGTGGACACAAGCCAGTCACTGCTATTCAGCTTCAAGGCTTGAATCAACTCAGCAGTATAAACACAGCCAAACAGTCTGTATGTTCAATGAGATGAAAAAGAGCAAACAATTCTGATTCCATTTAATGCCAATTTATGGCTCTTAACATTGCCTTTCCCACAAATCAAGCAGTTGTATTGTCTAGCTGAGGGCTTTTGTCCAATGACAGGATGACAGTCTGAGAAATCTGTCTGTTCTGATAATGTTGCAGAGAGTGTTCACATTTACTATCGAGGCTTCACTAGGACATAGTCAACATGTTGATTTTGCTAAAATAAATGTCTGGAATAAAGGAAGACACTAAAAATAAACATGATCCTAGGAAGAGCATTCACTTTATTTCTGCCCAGAGAGGAAGAGGTGCAGCTTGCCAGCCTTTTAAGTTGGTTGCTAACCAAATAATGAACAGGAATAAGCTAATTCTGACTATGTTTTCAATTACCTTAGGGAACTTGATGCCAAAGACTTTGAAGTTTTCCTGTTAACATCTGAATACTTCTATGCAGGGGCCACCTTACATATATATGATGGCCTTCAGTGTAATCAAATTTCTTTTACAGATTCATAGAATAGTTTGGGTTGCAAATGACCTTTAAAGGTCATTGTGCTGGTTTTGGCTGAGGTAAAGTTGCTTTTTTTCATAGTGGCTTGAATGGGGCTGTGCTTTGGATTTATGCTGAAAAGTCTGTTGATAATATAGAGATGTTTTCATTATAGCTGAGAAGGGCTTATGGAGTCAAGGCCTTTTCTGCTCCTCACCCCATTCCACCAATGAGGATGCTCAGGGTGCACGAGGGGTTTAGAGGGGACACAGTCAGAAAAGCTAACTCCAACTGCCCCAAGGGATATTCCAGACCAAATGGCATCATGCTCAGTATGTAAATTGAGGAGAAGAAGAAGGAAAGGGTGGAATGTGATGTTGTTTGTCTTCCAAAGTAAGTGTTACATACAATGGAGTGCTTTTCTGGAGATGACTGAACACCTGCCTGTCCATGGTAAATGGTGAATTAACTCCTTGTTTTGCTGTGCTTGTATGTGTGGCTTTTGTTTTTCATATTAAAATGCCTTTGTCTCAACCCTGGAGTTTTTCTCATTTGCATTCTTCTGAGTCTCTCCCATCCCACCAGGATGGGATGAACAAGGGGCTGTGGGGTTCTCTGATGGTTTTGTAACCATCTTCTGGACCCACTGCAACAGGTCCACACTTTTTCTGTGCTGTGGAGCACTAAGCTGGATGCAGCACTGCCGAAGGAGTTTCACAAGAGCAGAGCAGAGAGGCAGAATCACCTCCCTCACCCTGCTGCCTGCACTGCTTTGGATGCAGCCCAGGGTATGACTGGCTTTTTTGGCTGCAAATGCACATTGCTGGGTCATTGCATGTGGCCTCGTTGATCTTTGTGAGGTTCATGTGGGCCCACTTCTTGAGCTCATTAGAGCCCCTCTGGACAGAGTCCCATCCCTTAGGCATGTCAACAATGTCACTAAACTTGGTGTGATCTGCAAACTTGTTGGGGGTGTACTTGATCCCACTGTCTATGTTACTGTTCCCCAGTGGGACAAGAGCCTGTGTGATACCTCCTGTAGCTGGAGGAGACTGGCATTGAAGAAGACTTCACCAATGGGCTTCCCTTCGTGTAGGAGAAACCAGTCATGAGGTTCTCTCTGTTGTCTCAGTACCTTGATTCTTACCCATAAGCTTTCAATATGTTCATGGCTATTTTTCAGAGAGATCTCTTCCTGCTCCATCACACACACCCCTCTTGGTGTAGAGGACAGCCCCTTTGATCTTCCTTCCTTGCCTGTCTGTCCTAGACAGCCTGCAGCCATCAATAGCCACACTTCAGTCATGGGATTTGACCCACCAAGTTTCAGTTATGGCAACATTATTGGCATCTTAGAGCCAAATGATTTGCTAGAATTACAGTTCTCAGGTTATTCGATATCAGAGATCTAATTGTCTGATGACAAATAAAAAGCATGAAAAATTGCTTCCTGAGATCCCTTGTTTATTCCTTTCACACTCTGCTATTCTCTTAATAACTCTCAATGTATGCTACATCTAACTTTTAAAAGCATTTTCTGTAAAATTCTGTACTAAGATTGTAAACCTAAGTATCCACAAGAAGTGACAATTTTGCCTTTCAAGATGTTCATTTATGAAGTTCTCTTACAAGCATTATGGAAAAATCATTGTATTTCTTTGTGCTTATGAAATAAGGAAATGCTTACAAGGTCTCTAGAAAATTAAGTAGCGCTTTTTGAAATGTATGGAGATCCTTAAATAGAACTGTGAAGTGTCAGATTGTGTACCATTCTGAAAGTATTTAGTAGATCAAGCTCTAAAGGAAATTATGAGTTTATTAAGAGCATGTTAACCTTTCCCTACTTGCTGTGTCTTGGATACAGCTTGAAAACCCTTTACACCTCTCCTCCAGATTACAAACTCTTTTATTGTATGCACATGTCTGGCACAATTAGTCTATATTTTGGCAAGGACCTCTTGGTCTATTGTTATATAAATAATTTCTTTAAATGTTAGTTCTCTAAATGTTCTCTAAATGTCCCTTATGTATTTTTATTCCTAAGAGGGTCTTAATACCCAAACATTTACCACTCTAGTCTAAATATTCCTCAGCTGAACTACAACATGAATAGGAAGAGAATTGCAGCTTTAGAGAAAATGGCAATGATCCCATTGTTCCCTCTGTGAGCCAGATTGTGCACTGTAAATCATGCATCCCTCAGAAGAAAAGCCTCACATCCTTCTGCCAGGACTTCTGATTATTAAGTTTGTAGTCGAAAACTTTAGAAAATCTCTTCTTAGCTTGAGCTCTAGCAAGGGGAATTTGAATTTAGACATTGAAATACAGAAAGCATTAAAAACAAAAGCAAAATGTTGGGTTTTTTCTTTTTTTTTCTGTTTCAAACTCATTGCCAAAGAATAAAAGCAGATTATTTATTCTTCATCATGTCAATTGAGCAGAAAGGACAATTCAGTATCTTTTGCAGGGATGGAATGGATTGGTTTCCATCAATTTCACAGTTTGTGGCTCAGTTTGGCTTCTTGCTATTCCAAGTAAAAGGTATATATTCTTAGAAACATTTTAAGAAAGCATTTACATGTTATTGTATTCCAATGAAACAGTGCAGAATAAAACACAAGTGAGACTCTTCACTGGCTCACATTTTAGAGTGGGTTTGTCATTTCCTCTTCGGGAGTGTATTGCTTTAGTAACTGAGATGTGCACACTCACTTGGAGAGCTAAGAGGATGCTCTTCTCACTCATACCGATCCTTTCAGAATGGAGTCAAAGGGAAGCCAAGATTGATGCTGATGTCATAACTACACAGCATGATTTGTAAGATTGAAGGACTGAAAGCAGTTGCAAACACCTTGTGAGAAAGACAGCATAAGCACAGATTCTGGAAGAACCTTCTGCACTTTTAAGAATGCTATGCTGCTCTAGTTGCTGTGGATTGGCAGCAGAATTTTTTGTTCAATTTGCAGGTGCAAATTTATTTTCACCAGATAAATTACAGAAGCAAACTACTGTACATATCCTTTCATCTTCTGGCACCTGTAGACAAAGTGATGAGCTCTGGTTTAGTTTCCTACCGGAGGACATGCATGAGATTTAGGCCACACACTTCATGCCCATAAACAAGAGTTCCACTTCTCCTTTCAGTGTTGAACCTGCATCTGGGGAGAGGAATTGCTTCCTTCAATGTGGATTCTGAAGCCTAATGCAGTCAGAAGATTACTATTTAGCACTATAAAGCAACCACACAGAAGTTTAGAATAGAAAGTAGGGAAGAAAAACACCAGCTGACCCCGGAGGAGGAGTTTGAAAAGACAACACTGTAATCACATTCACTGATATGTTATTGTATTTTGTTGTGTAACTGTAAGCTCTGGAGAAGTAGGCTTGCATTAGATAATCTCAGTTTATATGAATCAAAACCAAAACTGAGAATTCTGAATAAATGCCCTCCTAGTTTCCTGTCACCAAAAAAACACTGCTTGGTAGAATAATAAGGACCTGGATCTTCCTTGTTCTGTGAATTCAAGATAGCTCTATTGTGCAGATAGATCTGGATCCCTAAACTCCATATTGTTGTTCTCAGAGCCTAAAATTCCTAACTCTAATAAGAATTTCAGCCTGGACACTTAGTGACCTCTGTCATAAGCTGTGGAACTCAAGTTTTAGACTTTCAGCCCGGCCATGGGGGACTACCTTGGGTTTTTCTGTCTCCTGGAAACCCTGTAGTCTTTTGCAACACTGAAGAAAAGTCCCAGAGTCACCAAGAAATTTGAATTAACCTCAGAGTTCCTTAAACTTAACAACAAAGTTTACCTATTTCCTGTTTCTTCTGTAGAAAATGTAGAAATGTCAAGTTTTCCTTCAAACTAAGCAACATTTTTGTTTTAAGAACACCCCTTTTCCTAAATTGACCCTATGTTTGACTTCAGGCTGTGCTTAGTACTCTCAAAATAGATATCCTTGAAAGGCTATCCTCACTCTTCAATTAGTCCTGATTGCTACAGCTTGTCTCTTAGGTTAAGTAGAATAACAAGAACCTTTTGCTTCAGACATTCACATGGGTGCATTCTGTTCCCTTGTACTTATTAGACATGTTTGTTTATCCTAGCGTTGAATTTGTAGAGGTGAACTAGGACAGTCATAGCGCCTGATGCTTAGCAAGGAACACATTATCGCCAGGTCTCTGGAAGAATCTTTATCTCATATTGATCAAAATCAAGTCAATTTGCATGAAACATCTTTGCCTTTTCCATGGCAGGAGGTACTGGTGTCACCTTGAGAAAAAAATGTCTTAGCTGATTGTCTACTGGCATCTGTGGAAATCATAATAGTGGAGGCAAACAGCAAGATAGTTGACTGGAAAATTTAGAAGGGAGAAAAATTTCCCCCCCAAAACATTTTCTTTGTATTTTCTTTATTTTTATGGACAAGTCTGTCCTAGACCTACCAGGATTCAAAATGTAGACTTCCCTCTTTGATGTGACTTCCCAAGCTCAATTCAGTAAGCATTCCCTGAGGTGTCCCAGTAGAGATAATCTTGCATAAAGAAAGAGAGAGTGGCTGTGTCACCCTTCTCCTTTCATCAATGTGGATTTTACCCATAGGGGAAATGTGCATTCATTTATTGCCTTTTATAACCTCCAGATCAGAGGGCAATATAGGAAAGGTCTCCATCAGCCTCACTGCTGAAAGAGTCTGTTTGGGTAGAAGTGCCATACTTGTTGAGCTGAAGAGCATAAAAATAACCCCAGAATAAGCAACCAGAGTTCTTAATTGAAATCAGGGACACTTCAATTCAAGAGCATGCCTCAGTTCTCAGCGTTCATAAGGAAGTTGTCCTTTTGTCAGATACTGTTTCCTGTTGTATAGTTTAGGCATCTTTCTGCTTGGAGTGGGACTTTCCAAAGTGGCAGCTCAGACATATAACTAAGAATCTGGATCTTGGTCACCTCAGCCCAACAACATTACCTTCTCTGCCCTTCGTGGTCTAGTGTTAAATCACTCGCTTAGATTGCAGTAGAAGCTTGTGGTCACATTGGGAAGTGACCTCAGTTTTGCAAAGCCCAGAAGAAGCAAATTCACAGTGGAACCCATCTTTTTCTCCCCTGTCTAGGAAGAATAGGATAGACCAGATTTCCCTATATGATTGAAAACAATAGCAAGAAAAAATCTGCATATGAATTTAGACCAGTTCATGGTTCAAAATAAGTTCACAAACAAATAAGGCATTTTATAAAGGTCAAAGAACAAATACTGTAGTTCAGCAAAAACCTCATAAATTTAGTAAACAAATCCAAAACCATATCAGTTTCTCCACCCATCCAGACTGGATTGGGGTTTAGATTGTCTCTCAGACGGCTTAGATTAAGATCCGTGATTATGCAATGAAGGATGCTTGTCAGACTGAATGGAAGATGACATTCGGGTACCTTATTTTATAACACTTCATAAGCTTTGTTTAAACAGTATAAACAGCAGACAAAGGAAAAATTCATTTTGCAATAAAAGCTACTTTTACAAAAGCAAAAGTCACGTGACCTCTTACCCAGCTTTTAAGAGAGCAACAGAACTTGCTTTGCCTGTCAGCCCTGAAAAACAACTGAATTTAACGTCAAAACCAGAGGTCTTGATAGTGATACATTCTAAATCTTACATATTAATAGCTTCCCTCCTTGCCTGAACCTTAGTCTTTGGATGAGAAAAACCCCCACACAATAAGGCTTAACCCTTCATAGCTCCCGACTTTTGCAGCAGCTATGGACATTCTGATTTTTCACCAAGCAAAATTTTCAAACTGAAATGTATTGATGGGTAGCTCACATACCCGACACATGTTCACATACACGTAGGAGGGGAATCAAGGCCTCTGTGGGTCCTAAATATCCTAACTTCAAACTACTTATGTCAAACTACATTTAGATTTGTCATGATGTATCCCTCTCAAGGTAAAATCAATATTGCAGGCAAAGCTTTTCTTGTTCATTGTTAATTTTAACACATGCACCTCCAAAGTCACCTCAACAACATTACTGGTAAATTATCCTGCTGGATAACCACACAGAGTTTCCTTCTGAAATGGAGTTTTCCTTTTCCCTTCCTGAAACCTTTAATAAACTCCTTGAATGCAGTATTGCACCCTGTAAAACTGACTGAATTTTGTATTTGATACCCCAAAAATGGAAACCCTGTAAAGTCCCATTCAAAGTAAAGAAGAGCTAAGAAATACCAAGGTGAATAATTAACAGAATAAGCACTCAAGGAGTATACATTAGTGAACTTCTTAGAACCCATCTGTATTTCAGCAGTCTGATATAAAATATGCAAAAATAAGATGTTCAAATATATGGCTAATATCGTGTCCCCTTTTCAGAGAAAAAAAAAAAAAAAAAGGTGAAAAGATAGTGGCAATATTTCTGCCCTCTCTTTGTAAGGAAAATTAACAACTCCTGGCTTTGGTACACAAAGTGAAGGTCGTGTGAGTGAGATGCGAAAGCCATGGCACAGGGCGCAGCAGAGGATGCAAAGAACCCTGAGTGTCAGTGTGGGTAAAAGGGACAAAGTAACCCAAGGCTGGGTTCAATGTGAGAGAGTGGGGAGCAAGGGAGGGAGAAAGATGGGATCCTGTAGATAACTGTAATTTACCCATGGGGGAGAGGGGCTAAACTGGGATATATAAAATACTGGTGGGAAGGTAAGAGTCTTAGATGTTTTATTGAGAGTGTAGGTGGAGAATAAGGTATACAGAGCTATGAGGGATAGTAATTTTACAACAAAAGAGACAGTTCTGCTTTCAATTTTGTTGTTCAGTTATGGAGCTTAGGATGTTTTGAGCTCACCTTATGGAGATTTATTCATCTCCTCAACTGAATAAGTCTGTTCACTCTAAGGACAGGACTGACTTGGAACTCAGTTCAGGTGCCTCTATATGGCCACTTAGTTCCATCTGAGACAAAGTAGGGCATGGCTTTTCTGGAGTTGGCAGATACACCACTGCTTAATGCCAGAAAACCAGAAAAGAGGTATCTGAGGCAATCTGAAAACTACCTTGGGCATCTGAAATACTTTTCTCTCCAATTAAATTGAGATCTTGATCTCCCTTGATGATAATGGAAGTTTATCTGATCTGTAATGACCTACAAGTAGACACATAAAATAACGTGTCTGTGCCTCCAGGTCTCAGCTCTCCCCTCCTAAGCCTAGTGCCATTTAAAATTCCCACCTGGCCGCCAGCCACCAGTCTGGGGAAGCACAGGCCTTCTCTAGGTGTTGTGTCATATCTGACAGCCCCATGAAGATGCTCCAGCCTCCCTGAGTGGCAGACAAAAAGTTCAAGCAACTGAATCAAGCTTCCAGCACCCAGACCTTCAGTCACTCCCACAAACACCCAGATCACCGTCCAGAGAAAAACAGCCTGGTTCTGCTGTGCTCAGGCACAAACAGGGAGATAAACTGTTACACTTTAAAGGAATTGGTAACATAACACCTTGAAGTATGGCTACACAAATAGTAAAGGAAAAAAAAAAAAAAAAAAACCACAAACCACCAGAGTAAGTAAAAAAGCATTTAAAAATAGGATTTCTGAAGAATTTGCAGGCTTAAATCCAAGATTATTTCAATATCTCCTATTAGCCAGGTAGTCACTGGATAAAAGTAATAAAGAGTCTTTTGGAACTCAAACAGGCCCCAGAGTTGTCCCCTCCTTCATAAAGTCCTTAACCAAGAAATGATAGATACAAATTCATGTTTACGTTCTCCATCTACTACAGTAAAATATGATTTCCTACTCAGTGAAATAGTTTCTGAGACACAACTACCCAGACACCTCGTAAGCTTTTGTATGTAAACTGTGCCTGTGCAGGAAAACTGTGTGTGCAAGTGTGTATGTTTGGCTTGTGGGCCTAGAAGAAATGGAGTATGCTGCTGAACCCTCAAAGCATAAGGTGAATTTGAAACTGGGCATCTCAGTTGTTGTTTTTTTATATGATAAACTTGTATTGTTTGAAAAGAAGAATCTCGGAAACCCTTTTTTTCTTCTGCTTGTTTTAAAAGTAGCAGCAGCCCATATCTGATTTAGAGAAAGTGTTAGCAGCCTACAAAGAAGACAGTGAATCTCCAGGAGAGTATATAAATTGTAATTGAGAGATAAAACTTAAGTGTGTGAATCCTCTTCCTTTCCCTCTTCGGTGGTGGGGGGGGAGGAATAGATCTAGACAGTTTCACACACACTCTGTTGAGTTTCCTGGGCCTTGCTCTAATTCTAACTGTGCATCTCCAGCATCTCCTATCTTTCTTGAGAACCAAAGAAATCTAAACATTGCAATTCTTGTTGCTTTGATACCTAAACTCACATTATTATATTCTATTATTACAGCTATTAATGTAGGTATATATTTTCTTTACTACTTATTTCTAAATACTTTTTAAGATGCAAATTGCAAATTATCTATGTTTTAAATATATATATATTACTTCTTGAATTAAGCCTCATAATAGGCTGTCATGCATGTATAAAGCAATTTACCACACACCCTTTGGAAGCAGAGGATATTAATGGAGCAGTCACTCAGATATATGAAGCTAATTAAACTAAGACAGAAAATATGGACAAATCTGCCATAAACATGACAAACTTTTAACCACACACTGAGTGTTGGGCAGCTGCAACAGGGGGTTGCTCTAGTAAAATCAGCTGAGCTAGCAGCCAAGGGTGAAGTTGGTAGGGCAGTGCCCTCCCTGACACAGCCCCAACCCACAGCACCCTAACCAGCCAAGCTGGTCTGATGACAGTGACCATGTTTGACCATGAGTCCAGATCATCAGACCAGTGCAAAGGGATGAGACAGGCTGAATCCGAGGTCAGTTTCAGGACTGGTGGGTTTATGGCCAGGCACAAGCATGCTGTCCACGCAGCTCCAACAAGAAGCTGGGGAAACAGCTGGGGCTGAAATGCAGCTCCCAGGCCAAGAGGATTAAGGTCCCATCGAGGTGCCTTACACTTCCTTTCCATCCAGCTGTCTGATCCAATGTCACAGCAGAGTTAGCCTTGAATGCAGCAGCCCTACCACTAGGAAAAAGTGGCCGCTGAGCCTCTGTAGAGTCCTGACACTGATCCAGAAATACACTTGCTAGGACAGCAGCAGGTTAACTCAAGATGTGACAACAGTCCTAGTAGTTGTGACACTTGAGATGTAAAAGCTTTGAGCTTGGACTTCCTCAGGCTGAAGGATGGTAAAATCCTGATATTCCTCCTCCTGGGTGAGGCCTCCAGTCGATTGTCTTTTAAAAGAAAAAAGATGTCTGCAAGCAGAGTTGTTAATTTCTGCCCTCACCTGAGGATCCAGAGCCAGAATCTGGAGCAGACAATGACTCTTGCCTTACAATCTTGAATTACTGAAGAGTAACACTTGGGGGGTGGTGGTGGAGAAAGGGGGAAATTCAGATATACCACAGATTTCTATTCACTGATTTAGACATATTTTTATTTGGCTTCTAATTGGCCTCTGTCTCTCACAGACTTGATCCTGGAATCTTTTATCAGTGTGAGTAATTCTGTAGAATTGGACATTGATACGCCATAAATCTTCTGCAGAAGCTGAATTTCACTGTGATGTACAGTGTTTTCTATGCTGCGTGGTTCAAGTCCTCATTACAGGCTGGATGCAGGATCTAGAGTTTAATTCACTCTCCATCAGACTTATTCTACAGTATTTTAACAGTGGAAAGACTAATTTTTTCACAGATTAATATACAGACTGATAATTACCCCTTTCCTCCTCCATTTGGCTAATTCACATGGCTTAACTATCCCTCAGCGATGCTGAAGACTCCTGCAGGAGGGAGGGAGGTGCTGCCCTTCAGGTTCTTCACTACCACCCCAACTGGAACAGGCTGCTCCTCTGTCACCAGCTGACCTTTGCCTTAAAGACTGATGCATTTCACAGAGTTACAACAGGGCTGGTCCTCTGTAATTTGATTTTTGTTTGCCATGGAAAGGCTGGTTTGTTTGCTTTGCACTTAAGGCCCTCAGTTTATTTAGGACTGTAAAACTCTTCAAAATCACACATAAGTAAATAAGTGGAAAACAAACAATGCTGAAAATTTGTCTGCTTAAAAGGGAGTGACTACTATTGCTTAACAGTATATACTTACCAGACTTCATTTTACAGGAGAAAAATACATTTTTCACCCTCCAAATGTCTTCTGTGAGATCATAAAACCCTCAACATTTAAAAAAAACAAGTTCAGTGTCCGTGTTTAAAAGAGTACTGTGACTGACTTTCTTCTTCAGGCTGTTGTTCATGACATCAGAGGATACTGAGGTCAGTGTTTAAACTGAAAGTCCCAATTTAACTTTTATTATTGTACACTGCTTAAACTGGAACTACTGAATCATAAACTATGATAGGTAAATGGCACAACATTAAAGAAATTAATTCCACAGTTTAGAGTTTCCTGTCCTGATCCCCCTGGGCCAGTCCTGATGTCCTTGCTCATTTCCTTACTCCTGATTCATCAAAGTGTTTAAACACTCTAGATTTCTGTTGGGTTTTGAGCATATACTAGTTGATTCAACACTTTATTTAATCAGATAAAATCCTCACTAAAGTCAGTAGGATTTTTTTTTTCCCTAAAGACGTAAATTTTCAGTCTTTTGTTTGGTTGGGTTTTAAGTCCTGCATTTGAGTCCACACAACTTGAAATTAAGAATTTATGCATTTGGTAGCTGTTGCTATGCATCACTCCCTGCCCAAACCAGTTCTTTCACTTTGGCTATTTAATCACTGGCTAGTAATATTAGTGGAAAGAGGTATTTAACAGACGGGGTAGTGCTGGAGTAGGTGGAGACTTGTTGAGAAGAAGGTTATAATAATTTGTATCACATACTACCACTTTACACTGCATTTAAACACTGAGTAGAAAGGCACACTTTTTCTTTATCCCCTCTTGAACAACCATTAAAAATCTTTAACCATTTAAACACCTTGAAGTATACTGTAGCTTTATTTTCCCTCATTGCTTAGGTGTGAGCAAAATTTATTGGGGAAAAAAAAAATGGAAGTGTTTTACAAAATGCTTCGAGAAAACAGAATGGAGAAAACATAAGGGAATGGCTCCTTAAATCTCACATACATAGCTGCTACATAGCAACTTGGTCTGCAGAATTGAAGCCCACTGCAGAGTTAGAAAATTTAATGAGTATGTAGTGAGCAATGAATTCTACTGAAACTATGTTAACACAGGGCTTCTTAACAGGCTTATGATATCAGTTTCTTCTGAATTCCATTGGTACCAGCCTGTTTGATGTACGACTCACAAGTTAAATCTTTGGGAGCCTTTTAGAGGCCAATGAGGCCACGGGACGTGTGCCAACAGTTTTGACCTATAATCAAAGATGTGGATCAGATTAATCTTTAATTTTTTAATTAATTTTTAAAATTATTTTATTTTTTCATTAGAAACCAACAAAAGTAGCGCCGAACTTCTTGGACATGGGAATGCTATTAAGCCTGAGCAATAAATTAATGGGAAAATTACAGTTTTGGAAATTTGTGGCTAAGCAAGCACAGGCTTTGGAGGAGGTGGGCTGCTGAAGGATGTAGCACGAGATGTGCAGCAGCCTTAAATTCTCACTGCCTTCCCTGCAAAGGGCAGGAAATTCCTCAACCTGTGCAAGGTGTCCCTTGCTTTAGTAGACTTGAAGAAATAATTTCCTGAAGTAACAATGGTCTTTCCTTGAATTCCAACTAGGAAGAGTTAGAAAGCACAGCTTTGATATTCCCAAATGGCTCCGCATCCTGGGAAGCAAGCAGCGGCCCTGATTCACTAGAGAAGTTCATAATTCATAAGTTCGGCCTTTTCCTAGTTAGTTTTGGTGTTATGTCCGTGAGGTGGCCTTGGCAAAGGCAGCCCCTGCCTCAGCCTGCTGGGCAAGCCTCCGTTTTCCTGGTGCAAAGACCGGAAGGGAGGGGAGAGGGGAGAGGGTTGAATTCAGGGATTTCTTAGGCGAACAGTAAAGAAAAGGGACACAGCCGAGGCTGCCGGCCCTCACGGGCGGCGGAACGCTCATGAGCGGGGCCGGGCTCCGCGCCGGAGCGGCGCCGTCTCCACGGCAACCGCCGGGCCGCAGGAAGATGTCCGCCGAGGGCGGGCGAGGCGCGGCCCGCGTCGTGTTCCGAGCCCTGCCGCAGAAAACCTTCTCCTGCCTGAAGGACAGGGACATCGCGGACCGCCTCCTCAAATGGTGTGGGTGGGGGGACGCTCGCTGCGGGATGCGTCTGTCTAGGGGCGGCGGGGAAACAGGCGGGCGGGGCTGAGCGCTGGAGCCCTTACCGCGCCCGCAGGACGCCCGCTCCGGTGGCAGCGGGTCCGGATCTCTTTCCGTCTCCGTCTCCGCCCCCCCCCCCCCCCTTTTTTTTTTTTTAATAATAAATTTAATTTATTTTATTTTATTCCCCTCAAGCCCTTAATTTCAAGTCTCCTTGATTTTTGCAGGCAGGCCGTCCGCGCCTTGTGAGGTGTAAGGCGTGAGGCGTCGCTCGTCGCCTCCCACAGCGAGCCGAGATCTATTTCAGCTTCGCAGCGGGGCTCCAGCGCAGCTCGAGCCCTCCAACGAAGGGTTGGAGGCGCTTATAACTGAGAATGGGCGGGAGGGAAATAAAGTATTGTTGGTCAGAATAGGGCTTTATGTATGTCTTCAGAATATTTAATCCCATATTTTTTTCATTTCAGGTCCATGCAAGGCAGGATCACAGCACAAGCGTTCAGTTTTGACCAGCAGTTTAAGCCCTATCAAAAGGATGAGTTTCTTATGGTAGTTCTAAATCCTTTGTATTTCAAGTTGACTTCTTCCCCCCCCTCCATGCAACTAAAGCTACGGGAAAACTGCGTAACAGTGAACAGTGTAGCAGTGTTGAATGCTATTGGCCTGCTCGCGCTCTCCTTGAAAGGAGGTGATTTAGGTGTGGTGCTCAAGTCTCTGACTTTGTGGGTTAACTCTATTGTCCAGTAAAAATATTTTAGTTTTCACTAATGTTACTCTGCTTTAAGAGGGAACAATTTAGTCTTTCAGGATTCCCAAGAATGGAAATCTGAACTGGATGCTGATCTTGGCCACAGCATTTCGTGTTGGGAAGTCCACCTAGTGTGAGACTACAAACAGGGTCCACGCTCACGGCTATCAGTAAATTTCTCACAGTAAATTCACAGTGCAATTAGATGTGAATGTGCACCACATATCTGAAATTCTAGCTTTTGAAGTTTGTTGGATACCGCTGCTTTATACTAGAATTTTGAACTCCCAGCTTTTTGAGACTCAGATCTCTTGCTGATTTTGTGTCCTTCATTTCTGTCATCTGCAAAGTCAAATCTCTTCTGTCTGCAAGCAGAAAAAAACCGCAAACCTGTGGTTTTAAAAACAATGCGAATTTTACATCTCTTGTTTTAAAAACAACTCTTTAATATTCTGTATGCTTACTTTATATTGTTATTCTGGATAAAGAATTCAGCCTCTTTATATCTTAAAGAAATTCACACAGAAATGCACCAATATGTATTTAATCTTCCACTGATAAACATTTCAAATTATTGAAGTTTACAGAATACCAATTAACCCTCTCAATGCTTGTATCTTTTGAATTAAAAATGTAAAGGTATCGCTATGAAGTTATGAAATCTGAAGAGCTGTGAAGTAATTGGGGAAAAAAAAAGGACCATTACATGTAATGTCTGATCTCTGTATCCCAGAGGGGTGATAAAGAAATTTAGTGATGCAGAAATTGAAAGAGCCATCATTTAATTTTTTTAGCAGTTTCTTCTGTGATTATTCACTCTGTATGCATGTACATAAGTGTGGGTTTTCTTAGTTAGCTTATGCATCATGGAAATTTGCCAGCATAGTAGTGTTGGCCACTAATGCCAACATTACTATGCATGTCTCCTTCTTTTAATTGATAAATCAGTAAGACTGAATTCTTCAAATCTTACTGTGGAATATATCCTCCATCCCTTCAATAACTTATGAATCTCTTCTGTATCTGTTTAATAATTTTTGTATATCTCTACACTTCTCCAAGCTTCAAAATTTTTTAAAGAGTAAATTTTAAAATCTTATTTGGCATTTCATTTTTAACTTCAACAACATTGTATGCAGAGGTAGACCTGTTTCATCTCTTCCTCAGTTTTCTGTACCTCTATGAATTTCATACATTTTTGTGTGTTCTTGGACTAAAACTTTAATACTACATATATAAATATGCGCCTGCAGATATCTTCCATGTAGAAAAGACATTGAGTTACAAACTAATGGATTTTGTGGTGTGATATTTAGTATACAAACTGAAAGATCACATGGAATCTACTTACTAACTGGAGCCTTATAATTTGGATTGAAAGTATCCAAGGCACTATAATTGATGATTTTATGTTTTACATAATTAATTTATTTTCTCTTATTTGAATATTACAGGCATTTTTTAATGATCAAAGTGTGAACTCCAGTTTAAAGTTGCTGTCAGCTTCAGGACAATGGACTACATTGGGTAAATTTAGAATAAATGAATCCTAAATAAAAAAAATTGTGTTTTAACTATTTTGCTCTAATTTACCGTTTTCTAATAATCACAGTTCATATATGTGTGTTTTCGGCTAGCTGAAATATCTTAAAGAATTACTAATTTTACTGTGTAATAGGAAGATATTCTACGTCTAGAATAAGATAACTAAATTGTCACCTTTTATGCTTTTTTTTTTCTTTTGACCCTTGCATAATTCCATAAATCAAGCAGCTGAAGCTTTTTATAAATGGTTTGTGGCATCCAGTTGACCTGATCATGTATCCAGACATAAACAACTGCATTATTTGAGGAATTATAGTAGTACCTTATTCAGATAACATTTGGAGAAGGGCTTTCTTCTGTAGATGCACTGACCTGCCTTGGGACAGATGTGAGATATTTGCTTTATTACAGATTGAAGTTGGGAGCAGAGGATTGGTAGAGCACAACCTGAGCTGGTGTAAATCTGCTGTCTGTACAGCCGTGGTGATGGAGGCCCAGAAGAGCCCCATGGGACGGGTTGCTCCACTTGTAGCCCTGCCATGAGGGACACATCAACTCTGTTGCCATATCAGAAACTTCTTAACACTCTCCATTAGGTCTGGAGATGCAGATGAGACGCTAAAGCAGGAAGGCCAAAAGCAAACAGCAAATTTATGGCACCACTTTGAAACTGCGTTTTTTGTTATGTAAATGGCGCACAAAAATTCACGGCAATCGCATGTGATCATGTAATGGTGTTTTATGCGTAATGTGAACTCTGATTCTGCCAAAGTGATTTTCCATAAGAGGTATATCCTAAAAGAGGGTAGTGGAAATCCCTCGTTTCTTTTGGTTTGTCTGCAAATATTGCTATGTGTAAATATTTAATGGAGCTTTGGGAATTTTCTAACTTTTCCATTTCAGCTCTTTGGAATTGGCATAGGTTTTTCCCACTATATACAATGACACTAGACATTGCCACTTTTTTTGTCGGCAAAAATCCATTTTCCAAACACTTCACCCAACTGTTAAAACAATTGAAATGTATAAAATGCAGAAAATATCTCAAGTACCTCTTCAGGTGCTTCTTTCTCTGGCAAACAGAAAGAAAATAGATGTATTTTAAGCCAATAGTAAACCTTTTCTTGCTTTAGACAGGATTTTTTTTAGCCTATCTGTCTAGTCTACAACTTGACAGTCCCTGTAGTGGAGGTCAGTAGGTTACATACCTTGTGTTAAGACTGGAGGGTCTCTTGCCAAGTAACCCAGCTTAACTCTTGGTTCTGCTCAATCTTCTTCCGCACAGAAGTGAAGCATTTTGTCCCAAGGACTGGAAGGGTTCCCTTTCTAAATCCTGAACAGCTGGTATACCCTGTTTGCTCTTAAAATTTCATCTTCCCATTCTTTGCCTATTTTTGGTGAGGAATGTTAGCACATTTTTCTATACTTAGTCTTCATGTGTATTTTTTGAAAATATAGGAAGAATTACCTGTGAGTGGGAGGAGGTAAAAATCATCTTGTATTTTCTTCTTCAGGCGTGCTGATACATTAATCCAGATATACCATTTGCTTATCACTGTGGAGTAACTTTAAAACAACATTCCTGTTGTTAAAAAAATACTGGAAACCTGCTTATTTTGGTTTTTAGAAAATCTGAAGAAAATACATAGTCTATGTCGATTCAAATACCACATTTATTCTGTTGCAAACAAAAATATTAGTAATTTTTTTTTTTTTTTTATGGGGGAGATAGTTTGAATGCATAATATAGGTGGGGTTTAGATAGATCCATAGAAACCTCCCTTCTCCTGCCCTCCATAAGCTTGGGCAGAAAATATCTATGGACCCACAGAAAGATATTATCATTATAAAGGAAATTAATAAAACATTGCAGTAGTGTTTGTTTTCATAATATATATATATTTTAAGCCTGTGGTCGCCCCTCACCTTTTCACTTACGTTTTTTGTCCTGGTTGAATTCCACAATAATACATTATTTCAAGGACTCCAGCTTTAATACTGCTAGAGGTAAAACATTTTAGGTAAATGATACACAAGGATATTCTCTAGTCTCCTTGCTCTGATCAGAAAGATGCTTAATGACCTAGTCTCACACCAAACTTTTTGCCTGTTGTAGTAGGGATAGTTTTTTCTTTCCTTCTGGCTGCATGGCAGAATATCTGATATTTCTGTTGTGCTTTAATCCACCTATTCATCTGTTACTCTGATATTTCAAAAACAGAAGCAGCAAAAGGAACCAATTTGATGCATAGCCATTTATGCATTGAGTCTTGTGTTTTTTAAATAGCTGCAATGAGAACTAAATAGTCATTTTTCCCTGGATACATTGCTGGCCTTGCACCTGTCAGCAGTCTTAGGGAGGCAGGACTGTATCTGCTTAAGCTCAATTAACACTTGAAAATTTATCTTCAAAGGGGTAAAGTTACCATCTGTTTGTGTAAATAAAAAATTAGGATTTGCCTAAGAAAGGATTCTTGAGTTGCCACACGTGCTTGAAGCTTCAACAACTTCTGTCTTTAGAATGGGGTTTTAAAACTTGGAAGGTAATCTGAAATCACCAAGTTTTAAACTACTGTTATCATTTGCGAAGAATTTTAGATGTCATATGAACCCACAAATCATCAACCTACATCTTTTACTTTTGAAATACTTTACTTTTTTAATACTGAGCGCTGAACTTGCCTTATATATAAACTGTTTTGTAAATAGTAAGTTAGAAGATATTTTTCTGACATAAAACCTCCCTTAGATTTTGGAGGAATTCTAAATATACCTAATCCAGGGTTTATCTGCCCCCCACACTAGATATGCAATGTGTTAATTTTAAAGTATACTGGCAGCACTTTATAGATAGATATTCCAAAGTTGGCTGTTATAATAAGCTTAAACTCTTTCAGGATTTTTCAGCTATTTGTTTTCCACTTGTAGAGTTGTCAAGGCATTTCTTCTCCCTCTTTTACTGGTTACTTTTATAGTGCTATTAAAACACTATATAAAACACTAATTCAGGAAATTCTGAATTTCAAATCTCACCTCTCAAATTGAGAGTAGGACCTTCCAGTGTATTTAAACTTTTCCATGTGTATTTGGTTTTCTGAACTACTGAATAGATTACAAAGCTCTTGATATTTTTTTCATTATTAAAGTTTTCATGAAACATTTTTTCAGAGCAGAAGTCTCCTTCCCTTCCACCAATAAAATCCTTATAATTTAAGGCCTATAAATAGCTCAATTTCCTATACTTTTAGTTCAGTAACTGGATCTTTCAGTTTTCTCAAGTCATTTAGCATCTGATGTTTGTTAATTGAGTCAGGTTTTTATGTTAATTTTAAAATAATTTTTGTGATAAAAGCTGATTTGATTCATACTAAATCTCTTATAAAATAAAAATTCAATCTCTGTGAAAGGGAGCTGGAGAATTAGAAGTTAGAGGAAAATGGAAGTGAGGGGTTGGGAGGAAGTGCAAATAAATAAATATAAATCAGTTTGGGGTTTTTTCATAGGCTGAAATTCATGATTTTTCTGACTTGTTTTTGGTTATGTAATATGATTATTTTTATAGTCACTGTGTATGCCGGGAGAAGAATGTACTAAATCTTTTATTCTTTAATAAAAGGTACCCTTTTTCATAACCATTATCTGTAGACAGGCAGCCAAGCAATTAAATGTCGTGCTTTTCTTTTTAACAGATTTTCTTGACATCAAAATGGTCCAATAAATTAATTTTAAAATTTCCTGTCAGTATTTTAGCTTAAGTAGACATATTTTCAAGCTATCAACTTATAACTTTTTATTTTTTTCCCGGTATTGATTGGTTGGGTGGTACAGTTTACCCAGGTTTAGGTATTAAAATGCCGGCCCTACTTAACCTATGAATAAATAATCTCTATGTAAGAGTATATGGCAGAAATCCCAAGGCTCTCTGCAGGTGTGGGGGCAAGAGAAAATTCAGGTTAAGCTATGCTTACAAAGATTAGGATTGGAGGGAAATGATGGGTGCTCTTGGAAGTATCATGGTTCATGCATCCCTTTATGGTATGTTTCTGCTCCTGAAATACTGTTATATTTGGACATTTTCTAAATAGTAATGCGTAGTGATCCTTTAGGTCAGTTTGTCAGGACAGCACTGAATTTTATCTTTAATTGTATGGTAAAAAAGCCTTTAGATGCTGTGAGTGTCTCACTGGCCAGCCTCCCATCAAGGGAACCTACAGAGGAGAAGAGATATGAGTAAACTCATGGACAGCAGGAATGTTGGAATATTCTCCCTGCTGAGACACACTGCCCTTGTGCTGAATGCTCTCCTCCCCTCTCCTGTTCAGAAGCACTTTGATGGGTTTTCAGGCAGACCTGGAGATGGGTAGACAACATGTTGTAACACTTGGACTGCAGAGAGCAGACAGAACTGGGCTGAGTCCAAAGCTTCTTAAACATGGGGCTTAATGCTATTTGAGATGCCTTAAGTTATCCAACACCATGCAGACAGATTTGTAGATGTAACACTGTATATAGAGAAGAGATGTGCCCTTATGGACTGATATCTCTTTAAGGAAAATACTATAGGGCATCTCAAATGGCAGTGAGCAACAGGATACAGCCTTGGATAATTTGCCAGCAGAGGGGAAAAGAAATTACAGAAAAATATATTCTGTGTTTAATGCTTACAGAGCTAACTCTCCAGATTCATACAGGAAGTGCTGATAGTACCTTCTTCATCTTCTGAAATAGCTGGTTAATAAAGCTTACAGTGGCTACAAACGAACTTTTGTAAAAGTTCAATATAATACTTAACAAATCAAAAGTTCTTCGAGGCTCTGTTCATTTTGGGTTTTGCTTTGTGGGGTGCTATTAGCAGCTACTGAGCTTCCATACTTCATCATGCCAAATTTGGCATATGTCCTCAGATGCTTTAAAGCTGAAGCTGCGGAATACGATTTTCTAAGGGTGTGATCTAATGTGATGCTGGGTTCACACGGTCTTCGATCTATCCCTAGTTTCGGTTGATGGTGTTTACCAACAGGGGGAGCAGACACATGGGTCTGAATGGAAAGTAGGATTCAGATGAATTTAATGTTTTCTTTACACCTGCTTCCTTCTTAGCTTTCTTTGGAGCATTTTTGGTTCTTTGTGTGTGTGTGTGTGTGTGGTTGTTGTTGTTGTTTTTTAAAGGACTCTTTGATTGACTCATATTTACATGATGTGTTTTTTTCAAAAAACATGAAACATGCAACCAGCTTCCTATATCTTCTAGGTTCCAAAGTGACAAAAGTTGAAGCTACAGTGGTACCTTGTACACAGATTTCCATGTCATTTTTTGATCGGCTGTACTCTGAAGGAATTGTTAGAGAAACTGGAACTATTGTGAAATGTTATGATGACTATTATGATGATATTCTTATCTCTGATGAATTAAGGAAGGTCAGTATAGTCATGAAAAATTTATTATCATGTTTCCTACTCTATTAGGTACTATGAGGACACATTTTTCAGGTTGTTTTTTTTCTGACAGCGGTAAAAATGGGCATCAGTAGCCATGGTCTACAAACAACTGAGGCCCTGCAGTGCCTGAATATGTAAAAGCAATTACTTGTTTTCCAGGTGAGCCCTCTTTCGTTTTTAGGTGAGAGAAAAAGGTAGAGCTGCCTTCTACCCACCTGTGTCTCAGGCAGTCAGTGCTGGAGGGTGTGTGGGGAAATGCAGCTGCTTGTTTGCTTAGGAGGGGGAAACAACGGGTGCCAAAGAGAAGGTGCTGTGATACTCAGAGCTGTAGGTTCACCCAGCCTTCCAGGTAGTGGATGGAACTGAATGTATTCAATAGCTACATCCTGAAGCATTCCTGGGCAGGAATGCTGATCAAATCATATGTGAAGGCATTTAAAGAAAACCATCTAAATACATTTTCTTGAAAGCAAGAGGAAGTATGGAAGAGGAAATTATTTTTCAGTGTAATACTGGAAAATGACTAAATACAATTCCTGAACAGGTCTTCAATGTAAAACTGTTTGTTATTCTCTCATGTAGGTGTCAGAAAGCAGATTATCTGAAAAAGAATCACTAACAGTGGTATTCTTTTAATCAATGTATGTTTTTACTGTGTTTCGTTTGACTTCATAAGCTAAAACCATTTTTTTTTTTAACTTATGTTTGTGTAGCATTAGCAAAGCATAGTGTGGGAGAACTGGATTCTCTCTTCCTTGTATATATAATCAACATAAGTACTAAATAATTATAGAGTTGCACTCATTTGCACTTGGCAAATCCTTTGAAGGCAATGTATTTGAACCAGTGACACTGGTTACAGGATGTGGCCTGAAATACTGGTTTGTCTTGTAAAGTTCTGGGAAAAGGTGAGAACTCAAGCTCATGTTTGAATTTCAGATGTAGTTTGTAGCCTAGCAGTTCAAAATACTATGTATTTATTTATAAGTTGGGTACATGTGAATGTTTTCTGAAAATTAAATATATTGTGCGTAGGAAGGTCAGAGGCAACATTTAAAATTAGAAATTACTGGGGTTTCAGTGTCTTCCCAGTTTTCTTCCCATGGAAGTTATGTGTGTGTCAGCATTTGCAAGTTGAGGGTTTAACGTTGGTTTGAAACATAGGCGATTCCTACTTCTAAGACTTAGGAGAGCAGAAAGAATAAGTCAAAATCCAGGAATTACACCAAAACTTCAAATTAATTAGTCAGGGACTGTAGGGGGCACCAAACTGTTTCCTGGTGTCAGAGGGTGGCCCTTGGCTTCAAGGCTCCATGCTTCTTTCCCACTTCCCATGTCTTCTCTTGTTTCAGCCAAGGAGGTTGGGATATGTATGAGGTGGCCCTCCAGAACAGTTGCTGCCCTGACCCCTTTTTACTCAGGTTGTGTAGTTTTGTTATAAAGAGGGCCAGAGAGCCGTGGGCTCATGTCTAACTTTGTCCAGTTTGCCTGGGCTGGCATCTGCAGTTTAGCTGACATAACTCAAATGTCTTGTAGCCATTGTGAGTTACAATTCCTGTCCACATTTACACGAACCAGTGTTGACACTAATCTAGCAACTCCTCTGTGTTCACATAATATCTCAGCAAAAGGCATGGAGGCAGCTGGATGCATGTCTGGCTAATCCAGGCTACAGATCGGGGCTCACTGGAGTCTGCAAAAAAGAATGATGGGAGTTTGAGTGATCTCCTCTCGGAGATCCTCAGGATTCCTTTACAAATGTGAAATAACTGTTTCAATCTAAAAGAGAAAAAGCAAATATTACCAAAAACAGTTACAAAATTGATTAACAGCAATTGACATATCAAATATGAGTAGATTATTTTCAGATTGATTTTGTCATTAGCACTACAGATAACTGACCAGTGAAATAACAAGACTTGAAAAATATTCCTGTATGTCTTTTGGGCACAAATCTGACAGTGATTCTGCTTTATATGTAAGAATTTTGTACCTAATTGCATCATTGGAAGAAGGATTTTGAACGTAGGATGTATTTCTGTCCCTCCTCCATATATTTTATATGGACATAATTTCTGTGTACCATACAGCATATTAGTTGCATAATTTATAAACTGAATCTTAAATAATTTTTTATCAATTTGACTTCCTTGTTCTTTCCTTGTTCCACAAGGTCTTGCTTCTGGAGGATTCCGAACATTATGACTTATTCACTCAATTGGATCGTGAGGAATTTCTGTTCTGTCTTTTTAAGCATTTTTGCATTGGAGGAACTCTTTGCCAGTTTGAAGATGTAGTTGACCCGTACTTAGAAACTACAAAAGCTTTTTATAAAGACTTGGTGAGGTAAGTCTATCCTCTTTCTATCCTCCCAAGTTTTGAAGTGATGTAACTGATCTTCAGTATTTGTCTACCATGTGTCTCTGTGTTTCTGTGCCTGTAAATGTCTGCTGGTTTCTCACTGCCAGAGGAGCTGGTGTTAGCACTGGTTACCAGTTGAAAACAAAACTTACCATTTCACTGAAACTTTTAGCTTTCTCCTTTGGTGTTGAGTTCTTTGTCAGTCCCACGAGAAATGCTTTTGATCTTGGCATTTCAGACCTTTCCCCCCCTTTCAGAATCACGGTTATTTTGTTCTTGGTCTCATTTCCCCCTGCTCCCAGTTTATCCAAAATTATGCTTCTGTTTTATTTCCACTGTGTTAAGAGAGAAAAAGACAGTGACAGGCTCTGAATAGGGACACTAATGACAGTCTTGACTTAATTTCTAATTTTTGATCCATGCTGTGCAGTGTGTTACTTCATTCTTGCAAAAATTACACCAGAAAATAAAGCAAGTAAAATTATTTTCTTATAGCCTCTCATTTTCAGTAAAAGATTGCTAATGATAGTAGTAATCTCTTAAATTCTGTTTATCAAAAAGTTCACCCTCAAATTCCTATTGAACGCTAAGTTTTGATTAAATTCTTTTTTTGACTGCTATCCTCTGGCTGGTTTCATTGTATCTTGGAGTAAAGTTGCATTGGACACTTTCTACTTTTTGTAAAGTGATATTAAAAGCTTTTCATGGTATTAAACATTCTGTAAACTGTACTGTCCTTAAGGTTTAATTTTTATGTTTGAGGATCAGAAGGTTTGTTAAAGAACAAACGGATACTGCAATAATTATTAGCTGCTGGCTGATGATGTGCGTTGAAAAATTAGCTGCCCCAGATTAAGTCAGTTTAAAAACAGTGAATTAATGGATGTATAAACTACCACACTTTAGTCCTGTTACAGTATTCCTTATGGGCAAGAACCTTGACATGAAGAGTTCCACAGAAATGTCTTTACTGCTGGGAGCAGCAGACCTGTTAATGAGCTTTTCCCTACTTATCTTTATTACAGCTTTTTTTTCTGGTCATACCTGAGTTCTAACTCCAAGGCACTAGCATTCAAAATAGTGTCAAAAGTTTTGAGGTTTCATTTTATTAAAGCATTTCTATGTACATTTCTTTATTTGAGAGAATGCAATAATCTTTTTGAAATTAACAACTCAATATATTTTACAAGCTAGGGACTTCCAAATACAGCTACTAAATGGCAGACATTATTTTTCTTTACAAAAAGTGTGATATAGTCTTATTAAAAAATTAATGCACAACTTGTAGTCTGCTACTAACCCATTGGTAATTAGTGTGATCAGTTGAATCCATCCAAAATTCTAGCATTTAGTGTTGTATCCTGTGTAACCTAAATAATTTCAAATCCCTTGTAGTATTTCAATTTAAAGAATATATTTACATGACAAAAGCTTGTTAATTAAAATATAATCTATGAATCTCTGTTGATAAATCTCATCCTCTGTACTTAACCCCTGATTTTTCTGACAGTATCTCTCCATGGTGACAGCTGCCATAGCATCTTGTAGTGATTGTTTTCTTCTCCTTTCTTAATCTCCATCTCCATGCCCTTTCCCTCATAATGAATGAATGTATGTGAAAGTATTAAGCTGTTATTTTATTGTTTGAAAAGCTTAGTAAAATATTGCCAGCAAGGTCAGGATATAAATAAAGCCCAAAGTGAATAAAGAGACCATGAGGATGTTTTCTCTTCATAAAAAGAGAATAAATGCACATTAAAATGATGAACTACTATATCCAAAGAATAGTTTAGAATTTAACAATTTGAAAGAAGATGGGGCTATTAACATTATTTTTAAGGAAATACTATCCTCTTCAAAAGGACAAGATCGTTTTTTCCTAAAACCTTTTAGTGAAAAAAAAAAAAGAAATAGAGCAAATGAGCTTGTCAAAGGCAACCTCTTGGTTTTCTTTCAAGTCAGCAAAGGAAGAATCTCATCTGATTTTAAGAGACACAATTTTTTGCCTTAAAAAATAACTAAAGTACTGAAAATAAACATCTGAAAAATGACTTACAGGAAGCCAACCACAAGGGGAAAATTTCCCAATGTCATGGAATAAGTAGGAAGACTAATTCTTTGTCAACTCTTACTTTGGTATTCTAGATCTATATATAACATGAAAATTAAGAAACCAGAAATTGATAGCATAGTTTTCTGACAGAAGAATCTGAAACCAGAGTAACTTAAATACAATTGTTGCTTTTGCGAGTGGTGATATCTGGTAGAAGGCAATAATGCCACTAATCCTCTCTGTCTTGTTCTGAAAGTTGTCACTCTTTTTCCCCAGAGACGGCTGAAGAGTTTCTGAACTGCTGCAGTTACAGCCTGGCGTGTCAGCATGAAGTGACATCTGTGTTAGATTGGCTTAATGTGCCGGTCCATAAACTGCAGCGGTTCAGAAGCTGAGTCATGAGGTAGCTGAGCTGTCCTGCTGGGAAGACAATCATCTCTGGAGGGCTGGGAAGGCACACAACTGGGGTCAACACCGATTTCAGCAGTGCTCTCTTCATCCACTGTTGAGTATGTCAACATGTCAGATGTAACAAAAGTTCTGAGAAAGTCTCATTACTGACTGACCACAGGGAAGATCAGCTTCACAGTATAGGTTCAAACATGACCGTGTCATTACTCTACAGATGAAATCAGTTAATTGGAGAGTCAATCTCTTTTATTGGCTGCAGAGATTGAATCAACAAAGGTGCTTTTGGTTGATTTGGAGTTTGTTTGTTCTTATAAAAGTAAGCTTTGCCAAAGCACTGGTAACAAGGGACTGCTGTCACAGCTTGGACCTGGTGTGGTGTTCAACTGGGCTGTGTTTCACACATCCTCTTGTGACTTGTCTATACTCGGACCTTTCTTGGGAATGGAACCTATTTGTGACAAGGCAGGTTTTGAGCTATGCATTTCTAGGAAATGTGAAAGTATTGAAGTTTTAAGCTTCAGCTGTTCCACGGTGAGTTAATGTAAATAGGAATCTGCAAAATTAGATAAATTAATAGCAGCTGCATGACCTAATTTCTGAAGATATGTAAGCATCACTTAAAGCAGACTTGAGGAAAAATGATATATTAAAATACTTTAAATAGGTCAACGAGCGTGGGTTCTTTGCAATAATATTCAGTGTTATTAGTAAATGTGATGAAAGAAATGGCAATATTCACAACAAACACTCTAGAAATATAAAAGCTCAGAACTAATCCCATCCCAAGTTGCACAGCTGACTATCTATATAAAATTGCAAAGGAGAAAAAAAAAACCCCAACCTAAACTATAATTATATACTAATTAAAAATGAGATAAAGAATGTATGTCTTCACCAGTACTGCTGCTACTTCTTGTAGCCTGTATTAAGCTGCATTTCACTTTGCAGATTCTTTCTCAAAGAATATGTGAAAAGATTTTTATGAAATGTTTAGCTGCATATTTTTTCATATCCATCAAAATGAAAACTCTATTTTTGGAATCATCTAGGTCTGGGTAATATTGCTGTGATTTAGTAGCTGAGAACAGTGAAACCAAGTCAGATGACTAAATATATTCAATTTTTTTTCAGTAAAATGTCATAATAACTGTGTTACCTAACAATGGCCATATAGCTTTTCATGTTCAAGATGACATAAGTTGAATTTTAGCTATAAATTTGATCTTCATAAAATTTGAGCAAGGACACAGTATATATGTTTAAAATGTATTTAATTAATTAAAGAGTCTAATGATCAGTCTTTATGATATATATTAAGTATTAATTATACCACTGTATTTCAGTGTTCAAAAGAGCCCTGGAACAAAAGAAATACGTATTATTTCTACAGTCTTCAGAGTGTCTGCATATGTAAGTATTAATAATTTTTATATGGGATTTTACTGGCAGTAATATACATAGCATGAAAATAATGAATTGACTTTTACACAAAGAAAATATAAAATTCCATTGTAATGGGTTATTTTCCCATAGTTGTAATTTTTTTATTCATGAACTTTCCCTGATCTCATCCTGTTTCTCATTCTCTTTACTAACTCTTCATTAGTAAAGATCAACTGAAGTTTTATTTGGTAGCTCACTAAAAATAGTGATTACAGTGGATTACAGTGGAAGTCATACTAGTCATCCAGGAACTAGTTAATGAATAAAAAAGAGAAAAAAATCTGAGTAATTCTGGGTTTAGATAATAATAAAACTTGAGTTAACAGTAAGGATCAAGGATGCATTCTTGACTTCCTAGAGTTCTTTTTTTTGAAATGTTGCTAGAGCTTTGTGAATAGCTTGTATTGCATCTGTTTCTGTAAAGACTGCAAGGAAGTTTAGTATACAAAAAGGCTGGGGTGGTGAGATGACTGCTAACCTCTTTTCCCCTCCCTTGTCACTCTCATTCCTATGTTTCCCTTGCAAAATCATACATTTACCATCAAGATAAGTTTGAGAACTGGCTGCATGTTTACTAGATTCAGCATATCTGTCATTTAAGTGGTTACAGTAGGATGAACTACTCCAAATTCTTCTTGAGTAACCAGAATATGTGATAATTAAATGTCAGATAATGTACCCACTTTCAACAGCAGTAGCTGATGTCATTTCAGACTGCACAAACTTCCCTGTAGGTTGCCAATAGCCCAGTTGTTCATCTGTTGGTCATCATCTTTTAAGTACTATGTGTGATTCATAAAAGGCTTTTGAAAATAAACACTTTATGGGTGTATCAAAATTTATCTTTCTGCTAGGTTGCAGACTGTAATAAAAATAAAAAAGCAAAACCCTGGTAACTGGATGTTCTTCTGTTATTACTGTTCCTTTCCCACCTCTGAATCAAATGCATTGATGTAAACTTTGCAGATTTCTATATCTAGGTAGATGGATATTGAAGAGCTCCCCTAACTGTGTTGGCCATACATTAAATATCATCAGTACTACAAAGAAAAACAAACAAACAAAACCCCAACCAAACTTTAGCAACTTTTTGTAAACAAAATAGATGGCCAAAAGAAGATGCAGTGTTAATGCAGAGCAGGCTTTCCTCCTTGTAGCCTTGGAGGAAAATTGGGCATTACTGCACATTCTGAAAATTTGTGAGGTGAAGAAGGATTCTGAAATTACGGTTTCTATTAAAGAACATCCTGAAGAATTTTCTGTCAGAAAATGAAAAGGCTTAAACTGTATGTCTAGACTGTTTGATGGTTATGTGGATCAAAACTGTTCCACTCCACTTGGCATTTACAGGAAGGACACTTACTGGAGCACAAATGTCTTGTGTTTGTGATGAAAAGTTTCTCTCAAGGAGATAACTACATTTCTGCAGTGGATTTAGTTTTGGAGTTCACTTGATAAATAACTGTAGAGTGTTATTCTAGCCCTTATGTTGAGCTGACAATTTTTAAGCCAAGTTTTCTTGGTTTGTATCTAGAAAAAAAGAACATACCCTCCTAGCCTGATGTAAATAGATAAATAATTTTTTAAATAAATAAATTTTAACAAGCTCATCTCATATAAGTGACTTGTGCAGCTGAACACAATTTAAAAATGGTATCTAAAAAAGCACGCTATTAGAGATGTAAATATCTCAAGGTTTTAAGTTATAGTTCACAGAATCACAGAATATGCTGAGTTAAAAGGGACTCACAAAGATGCTCAAGTCCAACTCCGGGCCCTGCACAGCACCATCCCCGAGAGACACACCATGTGCCAGAGAGTGTTGTACAAACACTTGAACTCTTTCAGGCTGATGCTGTGACCACTTCCCTGGGGAGGCTTTTCAAGTGCTCAAACACCCTCTGGGTGAAGAACCTTTTCTTACAGCCTAACCTAAACCTCTCCTGACTCAGCTTCGTGCTATTGCCTCAGGTCCTGTCACTGGTCACCACAGAGCAGAGATCAGTGCCTGTCCCTTCTCTTCCCCTCACCAGGAAGCTGTAACTGCAGTGAGGTCTCCCCTCAGTCTCCTCCAGGCTGAACAGAGCAAGTGACCTCAGCTGTTCCTCATACGACTTCTGCTCAAGGCCCTTTACCATCATCACTGCTCTCCTTTGGACACTCTCCAGTAGTTCAATGTCTTTCTTACCTTGTGGCACCCAGAACTGCCCCCAGCACTGGAGGTGAGGCTGCCCCAGCTCAGAGCCGAGCAGGACAATCCCCTCCCTTGCCCGGCTGGCCATGCTGTGCCTGATGTCCCCAGGACAGGGCTGGCTCTCCTGGCTGCCAGGGCACTGCTGCCTCATGTTCAACTTGCTACAGGCCAGGACCCCCAGGACCCTTTGTGCAGCGCTGCTCTGCAGCACCTCATTCCCCAGTCTGTCTGTACATCCAGGGTTGCACCATCCCAGGTGCAGAATCCAGCAGTTTCTCCTGTTGCACTCCATATGGTTGGTGATTGTCCAGCCCTCTAATTTGTTGAGGTCTCTCTTACAAATGTCTGCAGAGCTCTTTAGCATCAAAACCTGATAGACCTGGACATCACAAGAGAAATAATTTTAGATCTTGGGACAAAGTACTGTGTTGAACTCCAAATAGCCTTGAGAGCTTTGGACCTTTGCATATAGTGAAACACTTTAACAGCTTACGTATTGGAATGCTCACTGATATTTTAGAACGTTCTTTACCTGAATCCAAACTGTGGCAGTGTTAGAAATCAGAATAATGCAAGGTTTATTCAAGAAGTATTTTTAAAAATTGCCAATTACATTATGCAGTTTTGCGAATGTTCAGCAGTATTTTTATTTCTGTTTTAAGTAATCAGCTGTGTTGCTACAAAGAAAAAATAAAATGATCCTACTCTAACATCAGTAAATCAATCATTACACCCCCTGCATGTGTGAACCAAAATCCACACTGCAGATGGAATTGGTATGATTCTTAACTTTTGTACATGCAAGAATGTAAATATCAGAGCTTTTATGTTCAAGCATTTTAGGGATTTTATGACCTCTTTTGCAAATTAAAATAAATTTAAGAACCCTTTTCATTTAATTGGGTTGAATTATTTTCCTGATACTAAGTTTGGTAGATTGTTTGAAATGCCTCATCACCAGAACTTACATTGTTTTTGTTCTTGAGTTGTTGAACAAATTTTTAGTGAGCTCACACTGCCTCTAAACAGTCAAAACCTCGACTGCCATCCATCAATTCCACAAAGACTACAAGAGTGGGATCCTCGACAGCAATGGGAAGGGAGTTTAACAAGCAATCACATCTTGATATTGATCTTGTCTTACTTATTTTTTTTCAGTTACATGCTTGAGCTTAGGTTATTTTTGGATCAGATTCCAAAGGCTTGTTGATGCTGAGCACTATGAAATCCTAAAATTTGCTCTCCTTACTGCGATTGAGAATCCAGTTTTTGTTACATATGTATCCTTAAAAAGCACCTGAAGAGAGCTAGGTATCCTACAACTGAGGTTACAGAGCTTGTATGCTGTGCCACTTAAAAATAGAATCCTATTTCTAGCTTGTGGCATTTGACTACCATTGGAAAATTCTGGGAATAAACATTGTCAAATCTCTACCTGTCTAAAACACTACTTTTATAGGTATTTAGCTTAATTTAAGATTTAGGGGTTTAAATAATTCCCCAAAGGAAGACAGCAGAACATCTAATAATGGATTAATTCTCTTTGAAATAGCAGGAGAAAATAGGGTGCCAGTAAGAGCTAAAGGATAAAATTAACAAATGGTCCTTGCTGCAGAAATGGGGGACCCAGCTCTTCTCCTTCTCAGCTGACTGACTTAACCATTGAGACAGGTTACAGTTTTCATGTTTCTTTGGTCCAAAAAAAAGACCGATTATTTTATGCAAAGGAAGGCAGCTTCCACAAAAGAATGTGAGAGATGTGGAATCCAGAATAGTCTGTAGTCAGTGAGTTTAAAATTTTCCTGGAGAAAATGAACAGTATATGCAATACAGCAATTTCCCTCAAGCACAAAAAGTATAAGAGAACCTGCATCTCTTCAACTGTTGTACAAAGGTGTTGTGGGGCAGGAGGAAACTGTTAGATGTTTTAAAAGAAAGGAGGTGTCAGCTACATATTTATTGATCATGTTCAATTACCACACTGACTAAATAAAAAATCCTCAACCTTTTAAAAATCCCTCCATCTAGTTTCTGGATCCCTACTGGATTTGAAGTGTGTCCAGCTGTGCTGCTCTGTCAACACTGAAGCTTTTATTGACACATGCATATGTAGGATGTTAACGTGAAGAGCCCAGTTCCCATGCTGAGTGTCAGCTGAATGTGTTTTTTCAGAACCAGGATTTTGCAGCTAGGTGTCTGTAACCCCTTCAAGCCCTTTCTGAGGACTGACACAAAAATGTTTTCAATAACAGTCCAAAGTTGTTAATGTGATCTGTAATGAGCGTTTTGCTTAAATGCAAATATTGGAACCCGAACAAATGCATTAGCAAATGTTAAGTGAAAAACAATTATGGATGGAACAGCTTTATGTATTAATATACATAAATACATAATATACAGTATGTGATTATTTTTTTTCCTCTTTCAAAGGAAACATGATGGGCTGTCGTATATTTAATCATTTGTATTTTTGGCTCTAATTGTGTAAACACATGCTTACATGTTTAACTTTACATTTTATATGAAAATTACATTTACCTCAAGGTTATTTGATACATCCAACCAGAATTACTGTGCATTTTGTAGTGTTGGGTTCCTCATGGGGACATGTTTAATTAAACTATGGCATATTTGTTCTATGTTGCTGTGCAATGAACAGTTAAAACTGAAACAAAGTTATTAACTTCAGCTTTTATTAACTCTCTTACAGATATCCCTATTCCGTTTCATTTTTGTTTGTTTGTTTGTTTTTCTTCCTGTCAGGATGCTAATGGCCTGTGTTACCCTTCAAGCAAAAGCCACCAACAGACCTTTGCCTACTTGATTGTAGATCCCTGCAAGCGACACGTGAATATTCTGTATCACTGTTTCGGTGGAAGCCTGTTTACAAACTAGTTATAAAGCTGGAGGTCCCCAGTTTTTTAATGGAGATTGCCTTCTTTCTATTGGGTTCAGGTAGACATTGCATAGTTTTCTGACGAGGAAAGCTCTACTCCTTGACGACACGCTCGGAAGTGCTTCCCGTTCTCACTATGTAGTTAGTGACAAAAGTTTTCCGGTATTTATAATTCTTGAAGCTGTTTCCTGGGCCGTTGCCCCCCTTCCCTCATCCGTTTTTTCTAATAAAAAGTACTTCTCTAGAGGTCTCGTCATTTTTATGAGCCAGATTTACAGACCGGCGACGCATAACTGCACGGGAGGCTCCGCAGTCGGTGAAAGCTCTGCGGAACCGGGAGAAAGCGCGGGAGGGGACCGGCGGGAGGGGTCCCGGGCCGACGGCCCCTCCGGGCAGGGGGGGGAAGCGCGGCCGCCCCTCCCCACGCCCTCGCGGAGCGGCCTCCTGGAAGTTGGGATAGAAGTTAAGGAGAAAAAAAAGTTCTGTTTGGCGGCAGCGCTCCGCGGCGGCCGCGGGCGGGCGGGCGCGAAGCGAGGGGAGGCGCCGGGCCGGGCCGGGCCGGGGCGCGGGCGGAGCGGGGTGCGGGGGCCGCAGCGCCCCCGGCGCTCCGGGCGGGAGGCGGTGCGGGCGGGCGCGCGCAGGAGCGCGGCGAGCACGGGCTCCCTCGGTCGGATACGGTGCGGGCGGGCTCAGGAGGGGCGGAGCCGGCGGCGGAGAGTGATTCGGGCGGGCGTAACTGCGAACTTTTGTTTGGTGTGTTGTGTGAGTTAGTTTCCGCCGCCGGGACAGAGGCGCCGGCCGGGCTGGGCCGGGCTCGGGGAAGCGCCGCACGGCCGGAGTTGTTTTGCCAGTTGCCGCGGCCGGGTCGGCTTTCCGACCGAGGGGCGAGAAGCACCGGCGACAGCAAGACGAGCCCGCGGCCCGGGGAGCGGGGCATGCGGGACTGGGAATCCGGGCTCTGAGCCGCCGAGCCCCGCCAGGGAAGCGCCGGGGGGTCCCGACGGAGCCATGGATCCTGGGCAGCCTCAAACGCAGCAGCCGCCGCAGGCAGCGCAGCCCCCGGCCTCGCAGCAGCAGCCGCCGCCGCAGCCCCCGGGCGCGGTGTCGGGGGCCCCGGCCGGCGCGGCGCAGCCCCCGGGTGCGGGGCCCCCTCCGGCGGGGCACCAAATCGTCCATGTGCGGGGCGACTCGGAGACCGACTTGGAGGCGCTGTTCAACGCCGTGATGAACCCCAAGGGCGCCAACGTGCCACACACGCTGCCCATGCGACTGCGGAAACTGCCCGACTCCTTCTTCAAGCCGCCCGAGCCCAAGGCCCACTCCCGCCAGGTGAGGGGGAGGGAAGGAAGGGGCCCGCGCCGCGGGCGGGCGGGGGGCGGCCCGGCCGGGCCGTGTTCCCCCTCCCCGCCGCCGAGCTCCTCCCGGGGGAGGCGTGTGGGGGAGGGGGCCGGGGCGGGAATCCGCGGGGCCGAGCGGGGCGGGGGGCGCCCGGCCGGGGCTGTCGGGGCGCTCTCTGCCGCCCCCACACCCCTTTATTTGTTCTTCCCCTGGGGCAGGGCCGCCTCCCGGCTCGCCGACGGGGCCGGGGCCGCGGCGGGAGGGCGGGCGAACGCTGGCCCCGTCCCGGTCTCCAGCGGGGCCTCGAATCTACATCCGCTCCTTGGCTATCTCGGCCTCACCGGGAGGGCGACAGTGGGGGCGAGCCCCTAAAACTTGGGTGAAAACGCCTCGCTCGGAATTTCGCTTTGCCTCCAATTCCCTGCCTTCAGTGGAAGGGGTCGATGAAGTGCTGCCAAACCTACACCCCCTCGCCCCGTCAGACAGTAAATATGGATGTGACTTCTCCACCATTTCAGCACGGCGCTGGGCTGAATAGGATTAACCCCCCACATACACACGCAGGCACATCCGAAGTTAATTCCCGAGACAGACGCCAGGTCTGACGGCGCCCAGGCTCTGCCGGGCGCAGCGCCCGCATCCAGGGCAGCGGCGGCAGCCTGGGACCGGGGCTCGGAGCCGTGGGGCCTCGGCCGTGCGGGCCCGGGGGAGGGAGGGATGCGGGGCAGGGCCGCGCAGGGAGCGGGGGAGGGATGCGGGGCAGGGCTGGAAGGGGCGGGGCAGGGCCGGGGGGAAGGGGCGATGCGTGTGGGCAGGGCTGGGGAGGAGCGGGGCGGGGGATGCGGGGCAGGGTCGTCACTCAGCCTCCGGGAGCGTTTGGTGTTTAAAGCAGAGGGACTTTTGTACCAAGGTCTTAAGTGCTGGTGTGAATACGAGTGAAAGCTAATGCTGTTACCAACTTTTTGGAAGGAGGCTGTGCCTACCTAGTCGAGTGTTTTTAAGTCATGAACTTTGTTGCTAAGCCATAAAATGGGTTTTATTATTGGCTGTTGTCACTTTATGTGTGTCGCCAGTAAGAGTGAAACTTTCGTTGTATGCTGGTGCTTGGTACCCGTGTTGTTAAGGGTCTGTCAACATTTCCATTATTAAACTTCTGTTTTGAACGATTCATAACTTGACTTCAGAAGTTCATTCCAGGCTGAACCTTGGCACGTACTCTCCCAGCCCAGGAGTTAATTCATTTTCCAAATACTCGAAAAAGTAGTCTGGCCTTCATATTGGAAGACTGAAAAGAAAATTGGAAGGGGTGGAGCTGATCTGCTTCTGTAGTTTTGCTAGCTTTTGAGTCGGAGGCCTTTAATAATGTACTGAAATCCAGCAAGGAATAAGGGGTTTATGTATAGTGTTCTCCCAACTTGTGCAGATCTCATTGCAGTTCCATTGTGTGCAGTTCCATTGCAGTTCCAAATCCGAATGGGTAGACCAACACTTGGTGCTGTTAAATACAGTAACTGCAGTTAAATAGCTGTCGTGTTTGAAATGGCGCTTACGGTGTGTGGTGGTCATACAACTTTTGGTTGTACTTCTAGGCTTAGCCTTATATTCCTTGTGAATGTTAATCATTGTCGGTAAAGTGTATTTAATTGGATCACTGTTCCTTGTACCACTCAGTGGTTCGTGAAACATAAGCTTGAAATCCAGCTAAAGCAAGAGAGAATAATTTGCTTCATTGTGGACTGTTTTCATTTTTCCTTTTTGTTTGGTTGTGTCACGTAAACATTCTGCTTAAAGAAAAGGTTTCTTTTCTGTAATTCTGTGATTCTCAGGAATTAAAATACTGCAAATCCACTTGATTTACTACTTTCTAATTTTGTCTGAACGTAAATGCAAATTGATTCATTTCCAGTTGAACACATGGAACTTGATGTGTGCATGGAGATGGAGTGAAGCAGAACTCTTAAGAGTGTGTAAGTGGGGCCTCATATGGTGCAATACTTTGTGTGGAGAGGTGTGACAGGGACTGCTACGTGTGTCTCATTATATGTGTCAATGTTGTTCTGGTCCATCTGTAAAACCAGTTAATTGGTAAATACATTTTTAAAAGCCATTTTTACTTAATCAAGTTTTCAGAGCTGCCTTTTCTGTTCTGTGTTGGACATGTATTTCCTGCTAGCAGGGACGTTCTGTGTAGTTACGAGTGGTGGCTCGGGTGAATGGGTTTGTGAGTCATTTCTGATTGACTGGCTCAGCCTTTTGCTGAAGCTTTGCTTTGTATAAAGCATGGACAGACTCTTTATACCATACAAAGTTTGAGTTATTAGGAAATGTTATGTTCAGTCTTCTTGTATAGGTTTTTTTTTATGGTTGAATTTGTGAGTCTTCTTCCATTGGAACCCACTGCTGCCATTTCACTATTGCTTTTCTCTTTGTGTGATCTTTTAAACCTCTGTAGGGGATGGTGATGTGTGCATGTACTTGAATCCTCACACTCCCACTTGAAAAGCAGAGTGGGAAATTAACTTCTCCAGCAGAAACTGGGTATGATGGTAATGAGTGGGTGCAGTCCAGTCACAAACCACTCAATGCACTGGATGAGATCTGCTGACTGCAGGCAGGTTTGTCCTTAACCCTGTGCTGAGGAGTAAGAACTCTGGTTTTCAAAATAAAACTAAGGGCTCTGTACATACAGAGTTAATATTTCTTGACTTGCACAAGGGCTTTTGTGATGCTAATTAACCAAACTACATGGAGGCTTGCTTGAACAGTAACAACTGGAAAATTAGCAGAACTTAAGAACAACTAAGCTATGATTTTTTTTTTTCCTGAAATGTTCATTTAAAGTGAAATGTCTTCTGACAACTGCATTTCTACTGAAATACAGGAATCTTAATGAAAATAATTTCACTCCTGGCAGGCCAGCACTGATGCCGGGACAGCAGGAGCCCTGACCCCGCAGCATGTCCGAGCTCATTCCTCTCCAGCATCACTGCAGCTGGGAGCTGTTTCTCCAGGGACGCTTACACCCTCTGGGGTAGTGACTGGACCTGGAGCTCCATCTTCTCAACACCTCCGCCAGTCTTCTTTTGAGATCCCTGATGATGTACCTTTGCCACCAGGTTGGGAGATGGCTAAGACACCATCTGGACAGAGATACTTTCTTAAGTAAGTAAAATTTCTTTACAATTAGCTGTATCTCTGTTTTGTTTTGTTGGTTTTTTTTGTTTTGGTTTGGTTTTTTCCCCTTGAGTTATACATTTTGTTTTTACAGTCTTAGAATTTCAGTAAATTTCATTTTGTTTAAGAGATGTATTTTTAGAAACATGCTCCTGATTTTAAGTTTGGCACACTACCACTTCAGTATTTCTCTCATATCAACGCTGCTGTTTCTGAAAACTCTGTGAATATTTGCCCTATCTTAATCTTAGCTAAAGAATGTTATCCATTATATTGTGTACTAAAAATCAGTGAAATGAGCATTGTAATTCTTGAAAAATGAGAATTCTGGATTTGCTAGATATTGTCAGAGTTGTTATGCAGGTCAAGATACATTTTATCTCATTTTATTAATACAGATGTAAAAATGCAGAGTTAACTTTAGGGACTGTTGTAGTGACAATATGTCAGGACTTCTTATGTTTTGATTAAGGACAATTGTTTAAGTACACAGCCAAAGTGTTTTTTGCCTACTCTCTCTTCCTGCGGTAATTAACATATGTGTTTGCGCTATTTATGTTTGTAACTTAACTCATCTACTTTCCTGGCAGTGAAAAGGAATTTCAGAATTTCTAACATTGTTTCATGTTCCTAGAGCTGTAACTTTTTCACCCAGTGAAATAAGTATCATCTTTTCTATAACTGAAGAAAAGTTACACATACAATCCATCTGACACCCAATCCATTGGGAAGCATTTTGTTTTATTCTGTGCAGTTTTCTGAAACAGCAGGGACTTGTCCTTCCTTCTGAAAGTGTGCCCACCAAGACCATAACTTGCCCTCATATTTCGACTATAATTTGAACTTTTTATTTAATAACAAGTCTCTAAATAATCCATTATGTCATTTGCAGGGTGGGGAGAGGTAACACCGTGTTATTTATGTAAAACTTATTTCACCCAAGAAGAATATATTTGTCCCTACATTCCTCACTCAAACATTGTGAATAGTATGTGCATCTGATTGAAGTAGTTGAGCTTGTGGCTTCAAAAACAAAACCAATTTTTTTCTGCAATGAAAATTGAACTTGCAGAACTTCTTAAAAATGTTTCTTGTTCATGTAGCTGTGGTATTTCCATACAGAGAATTAGCTTTTTTTTTTTTTTCCCCCAACTGGTAAGAGGTTGTAGTAGTTGTCTGAAGTTATTTTAACCTGAAGGTTCCCTTTTGCACATAATCATTCTCTATCAGAAATGTGAAAATAAGCATTATCTGTAGATCTTGAAGATGTGATATTTTCTTTGGTGAAGTTTAACATATCAGTGTGTTCTAGAATATGAGCTCTTCACTAGGCACAAATAGAAGGTTTTTTTTGAACTGTGTAAGTTTTTGCCATTTGAGAACTGTAGCTCATTGAATCTTGAGGAAAGAGCAGAATGAATTTTGAAATGAAAGGCAAACTTTTGTTTTGACTGTGTTAGTGAGAGCTCTTAAAGAGCAGCTTATGAAGCATGAAAAATAGATACTTGATTTTAAAGTTTCACTGCCAGAAGTGTTAGTTCTTGATAGCACCATCAATTTTACAGAAGATTAAACAGTTTAAGAGATGAAAAACGTTTTCCTGCTCTTCTAGTGGATTTTTTTAATTGTGGTCATTTGGGTGAAATCAGAACGAAAGATTTATTCTTGGAAAGCTTTTTCTGCAGTTTGATTATTACCACAAAAATCTTTCCTTTTTCTTCTGCAAGTTTTTTTGTCCTTTCTTGGTGTCCTAGTATCCATTTCAAAGGGTCATGTTTCAGCAAGAACAATAAAGAGCCTGAGACTGGAAAGTACACACAAGTCTGGCAAACTCATCTGCATGAGCAAGATCGTTTGTTCTCAAGCAGACATCCAAAGTAAATGATTGAAAGAGCTGCTAGCTGTGAAGGATGTGTCTTGAAGGGGAAAGGAGTGGAAACAAACCAGGTTGTTAGGAAAAAAAAATAAAGGCTGTACTTTCTGAACCTCTCCCTGCTGGGTCACATACTGACCTTGGGAGATTTTAAACAGTGTAATGGGCTGTTTCCTTTTTGCTTTCCTTGGGTGATGCTGTGGTATGGGAGAATCTAATGAGGACAGCTCTGTTCACACTTGAAGAACATTTGTTCATAAAATGTTGCTTAATACTATCTACAGGTGAGATCCACCAACTTCATTGGAGTTCATTAAGATTTATAAAAAGCATTTAAAGTACTAGTACATTGTTTGCTCAGTATGTGTAGGAAACCCAAAGAGATTTAAGACTAGTTTTGAGTAGCAAATTTGTATACTAAATGTTTTTAACAGTGATGAGGGGTAAGTTCTATCTCACACCTACAAGCCTGCTAAAACTCACATCTTGCCTGGTTATACCTTAAACATTTGCTTGAAGTGTGAGTACTAAGATTTCTGGTTCTAAATAGAACTAATGTGTTTCCTTCTACCATATATGCAGATTTTTGGTGTCTCTTCCAAGTATTCAGCTTTTTTTCTTGATTGGCTGCATTGTTCTTTGTTTCCACTTGCTCTGTTCTGTAACTGCTCCTTGAGCAGTCTGATAATCAGGCTCTAGAAAGATCTTTGCAGAATAGGTAACAATATTAGATTTTTTCCAGATGTCAGTAAGCCTTATGGTTATAGTTATCATAATATGCTACAGTGCAAAGAGAATAATACAAAATTGAGTACCACACTTAATATACTCTGGAATTACAGTCACTTTCACTAATGAGTGGGTCAAGCACTGCAAACATTGTAATTTGTGCAAATAAGTGAAAATACTGTACATGGGTGAGAAAATACTTAGTCATCTCTGTGTGTATGTATGTACAGAGATAGATGCACAGGATTATTTGGCCAGATATTTAATATACACACCCCATGTATCCACACATATTAAAAAAAGGTGAGAGCAGTACTTCAGGGTTTGAACCAGAACTACTCCTCTATATTAGCCTGTCATCTGAATAAATAAGACCCCCTTATGTCTGAATGCCCAACATATGATTTGCCAGAATTCCACTCATTAACATTCATCTCACTGCTATGAGTAGTACTGCTGAGTTTAATTTTCCCTTAGCGATGATTTTGAGCAGTGGGTTAAGGCCTGCTTACTGTACAGCTGGTAAAACTAGTTTTTACTGATACTGCTCCTTCAGTGGAGCTCATAAGCTAAGACTTGCCTGGTTAGTCAGTGGTCACATCTGAGTCATCTCTCGCTGGTGTGCGGTAGCTTTGGCCCATTCTAAACATACAGTGAGAGAGCGGAGCTTGGTTTGTGTGGTGATGTCAATTGCATTGCTTTTTAACCGCTTCCTGTTAGCCAGCTGCTGCTTGACATTTCGGTGAACTGTGCAGAAAGATAGGGGATCGCTCTTGAGGCAGAAGATAACGTGCAATGGGAGTAGCAGACTACAGCTTGCAGAAAGAAAAAACAAATTTTGCTCGGTTTTAGAACTACTCTTGTATCCCTTTAAATTAGAGTTACGCTTTTAATTCTTTCAGAGCTCGTGTAATACCTCGTCTCTTGTTGTAGTGTGAGGGAAAGTTAACTGATTGTCCAGCAAACAAGTCTTGTAATTATTTTTTCAACAGGAAGTAGTTCTTGCAAGCAGTTTATCAACAACTTCCTATTTTTTCTGTGAAGTATTGAATGACTTCCTGAAGGAGGCCAAGGTGGTTTTCATTAGTGTTTGTGGGTGTGTTTGAGGTGTTTATCCATCTGGCAGAAAAAAAGATTGCTGTTACACATTTCTCATGTACTCCATACGGAGGCATGGCTTTGGATGTTAAGAAACCAACTAGTTTTAAGACAACAGGGAAGTTTGTTGCTATGATTTTTGGTTTGGGGTTTTTTTTTAATTTCCTCATGTCACATAGGAAAAATATCCAGTGATGCTGTTAAATTTCTCTTGCATCCTGTTTTTGCCCCTGAGTGGTACTACCCACTGTGCCAGTATCCTCTACTCCCCTCAATCTCCCTACCCCACCAAAGCAGTCTTAGTTTTCAAGGACAAAAGATGTTCATTGGGAAAATGGCAGCCACAGCCACATATTTTATTGAAGACCTTAATTTAGTGTGGAAGTGCATATGTGGAGTCATCAATATGACTTCTTGTGTTTTTAATTTTATAGATCAGGCAAGCTGGTCAGTAAAATAGCAGTATTATTGGAAGCCAAAACTGTAGCCACTGCTTTTGATGTGCTCCTCCACTTTGGAAGACCTTTGGTTGCTGAGTTCTGTTTGTAATATGTCAAGCTAGTTGTTTTTTTATATTAATGATTTGACTGTTCAAGAAAATACTCAAAAGACCAAAGATCTCCCTAAAAAAAGCCATGAAAAAAATGGCACTGTGGACCCTGTCAGTTTCGGAACATAGCTGAAGGAAAAACATTAGCTAAAAAAACTTTGAAAGGAAAACTTGCTGTGGTGTGTCTTCGACAATTTAAGGGAAGACAGTCACAGTACTACTAAGTGCATATTTTTCCTTCTACCTCTTACTTTGAAGAGTCCTATGAAAGAACAATAACACAAGTTGTTTCGAATTTGCAATTCTACTGAAGATTTCAACATCTTTGAAAGGGCCGATGAGGAATAAGGGCAAGCATGCCTCATTTGTGTTAGCACTGAGACTGGGCAGCAGTGGAAGCAGTGGCACACGTTTTTCTGTGTTTGGTCAAACAACGATACCCATGCATTCAGTATTCTGCTGTACAAGTTGATTTTATAAGACTATTCCAAAAAGCAGTTTATATATGATTTCAGGTGAACCAAAAACATACCTCATGGTTTTCACTAATGTATTTTTTTTTATTTATGAGCATATTGACATTGATTATCTTCAGAAGAAAATAGAACTGGGGAAAATACAGCATCCATGGCACCTAGTTGGAAGTTAATAATTAAACTCTCTCTGGGGATTTTTTTAATTAGGTGTTGGTCTGAACCCTTCTTCTTCCCACGGTTTATGTCTTTCACATATCTCTCATTAAAAAAGTCTTTGTGCTTTATAGTGTCGGATTTTGGGTTTATGTGCTTTAGGTATCTCATACTGCTTTGTAGCACTGCTTTCTTATCTCCTGAACAAATTTGAGATCAGTTTTATCTTACTGGTGATCTGAAACTTTATTATGTTGAAAGTTGTAATTGTGACCAAGTCTTAACCAGTCTTATATAATTAAAAATACTGAAGTATCTCTGATTAGTAATAAGAAGGGTATTTGAATACGGGTTTTATCAGAATTTCATGTTTGAAAAAAGATGCTTCTGCAATTCTACTTATTAAGTATTTCATCTGGTAATATTTGAGTTAGAGTTGTAGCATTATGCTCTATGGGTGTAATTACGCTGCTGTGGAATTACTTCTGTTTTCTGAGGTCTTGACTTCTAAAGACAAACAAGAATTTGATATAAATCAAGATGAGTGTCTTCTCGATTTTTATCCTTTTTTTTTTTTTTCCCCCCTCTATGTGGAACATGGCAAGGAATTACAGTAGTGGGGGTTTTAGTAGTCATCTGGTTTGTACCATAGAGTAGTATTAACCCCTCAGTCACATGATGAAAATTCCTGCTTGGTAGAAAGTAGTAAAATAATAAAAAACTGTTAATTTGAAAATTCCCATGAACATAAGACTGAGCACTACTACATCATATTTTTGCAAGAAGCTTCTAATGGGTAAATGCTGTTGAAAACTAATCTGTGGCATGTTTGAGGAAAATCATACCAACTTTTACAAGATTCATCTCTTACTCTCGTATCTTTCTCCTTCTGGAAAGGAAAAAAAACAGTAGCTTTAAAATTCTAAATGTAAAGCCACCATTTATACTTTGCTCAATTTCCCTCTGCAGTTGTGGCACAACAGCTGCAAATTTTTAAAAGCTGACACAGCAAGCAAATTGGATTTTTCACTCTGTCTGGTTTTAGACTAAACCTTCAGGGAAAGTAACTTATTAGCGCTGGGAGTGCTGAAATGTTTAATGTCAGGACCTAAATTAAGTCACGTGTAAAATTAAAGCAGAGTTCCTGTTGCTCTCAAAGACACTTTTTCCCATATCGGACGTAAGCACTGGACGTAAGCGCTTAGGGGGTGATGCCCAGGAGGGCAAGAGGTGTTGCTCAGGGCTGAAGCAGAAGATTAACTGTTAAAACTAGTCTCAGTTACAAGCAGTCTTGATTAAGACTAGACACCTCTCCTCTGCAACCAACCAAAGGAAAAAAAAAAAACCAAAAATGAGGTAAACAGCAACAGAGATATGTCATCCAAAACTAGGGATGTTTGTCTTCTTTTTATATGTGGCCAGAGCACTGTATGTGTTTATCTTCATAGCTGGGAACAAATTCAGATGATGTAACTAGATTTAGTTTAACCTTCTAAAACTGATAGCTGCTCAGTTCTCGTATTAATTTGTGTTCTTGCATTTTTATACATTCCAACATACTTGCATTTATTGTTTGTATAGTTCTCATATACCTGTGCAGTAAAGATAATGGTGGATGGAACTTACTGTCTTTTGCTGTTTGAGTAAATGTTCCTTTTTATAAGGAGTGGTTTTTTCTTTTCTTTTTTTCTCTCCCTCTTGGCAGGGGAGAGTGATTATGTAAACACTGAAATTTACCTTACTCAGTTTCTCATGTAAATTCTAAAGAAAATTTCACTTGGTTGAGTGCAGGAAATTTACAGGAGATTTCTGTGAGTAGCAGTCCTCTGGTAGATGCCTCTAAGATATGGGCTAGGTACCAGGCCTAAGAGAACAACAGAATTGTGTGACCTGGGGAAATTTAGCAGTGTGGGGGTTAGCATGATGGGAAACAAATTCTTGGGGGGGATGTTGTATTGGAATGTTGAGATACAGATGCCATGTGCTGGCTGGACACTGTCCCCCAAGCAGTCTGCTAAACCTGATTTTGATGTCAGGCTCTGTTGGGAAATTTACCAGATGAACTGTATTTTTTGTTAAGCTTTTGAATAGGAATATACAATGTGGGGGAAATTGGTTTAAGTACGAAAACGGTATCTCATAGATGCTTTTTGCTAAATAAAACTGGAGTTTTATTTGGAGAACAAAAGTTTTTGTAAGGCGTGACTAAGCCGTGTTGCTGTTTCATGGCCTCCTAAAGTCCTTCTTGGAGTCTGTTTTCTGGGATTCACTCTGTTGCTGTTTTATTTGGCTTTTAACTAAGTTACTTCAGGCTGTGTTTCAGGCAAGCTTTCTAAATTGCTGGTTAAGTCAAAGTAATAATACAAAGCTGCCTTGTAAAGTAAGACTTTTACCAGTATACTGCCTGTCAATCATGTCAAGTTGCTAAGGAGACAAAGCTGTCTTGAAAACAGTCTTGGACTTTGCTTTAATTTTGCTAACGAGCATTTGCTTCCTCACAGTGAAAGACCAGAGCTCTTTTGTTGAGTCTCTGACATGCTATTTGGTAACTTAGATCAGTGTTAGACATTCAGTGTAGTTACTGATTATTACACTGAGGTTGTGAAGCCAGGTTTTTTCTGCTGAATTGTTTCATAGGAAAGTCAAATAAAGGTCATTTGCTATTGCTAGTTTATCTCCAGTGAGTTCTGATTTATTGAGAACTACGTTAGAAGTCTGTCCACTCTAGGCAGATTTGTTTAAGCAGTGTTACAACCTCAAGAATGGGTTTCCCTTTCTGATTCCCTTGTTGCAAGTAAAGTTTTTGTCTTTGCTGGATATGTTATCAAGTTAGATATCTATGGCTGAATAAAGCATCTGAAAGCAAAGAAGCGTAGGTTTATAGGCAAGATGGAATTCTTTGAATAAAGGAAACAAATGCAACTCACAGGTATATTCAGGATCTCACTGCTCAGTTATTTTTTCTAATTTGTTGTACTTATTTGAAAAGCTTGGTTGGCAAGGCCTCTGCATTTACTTTGGTTGCAACGTTTCATGTGTTCTCTTTAGAATGGTGAAAAATAGAGTAAAAGAGAAATGTCTTCGTGTGTTTGCTGACAATACTGGTGCTATAGTTAATATGGTTAATAGACCTAAATATCGAGTGAACACGTAATTCAGTAGCAATTTTTGTTTACAAGACTTCTGTCACTCTCAGAGCAGCCAGCTTTGCGTGAGTTGTATATATAATATATATGCTTAAAAGGTGTAATCTGATATATAAAAGGCTTTGACGAAGTCGCTTTGAAGTGTGTTCTATGCCATCTTTAGAGGCTGTTTTTGTTATATAAGAAAAAAAATAATACTGTGCTGTAACTGGAGTTTAGGTGTCCATTGACTTCAGTGATGGTCTGTGGGTCATGATGAATTGTACTCATTTAACAGTGAAATATTTTAAGTACTTACCAGTTTGCAGTGAAAACAATTAATAGCACATTGTGTGGTTACAGGGTTTTGTACACAAGAGCCTGAGTAAGCTAAAATTGCCTGTGTTTAAGTTCATGTATGGATAAATTTTTGAAAGCTTTTTGTTATGCTGCTGTTGACAGAGTTATGTTATCATCAGTGTGGACCTGTGTTTCATTTTTATACCTTTGGTCTCTAAACATATGTAGACTTAATTTCTGTCCATGTATATCACTTCTGGCCAGTGAATATAATATTTGACCTGAAGTAAGCATTCTGTTTCATAACTTGGATTTCAGATTTTCACTTTTTATGAGATTTTAATTCTAAAACTGAGCAGACCTAAGATTTTGTAACCAAATAATTAGCAGGTAACAGAGGGTAGGAACTTTCAGATTTGTAGTGTTATAACTGTTAATCTTTATGCTTGTGAGGGTTTGGCTTTGTCTTTTCATTCTTCCTGTAATGACTAATAACAGGAAAAAAAATCTATTGGATATTGGATATCCTAGTAATTTAGACATTGGTCAGGCATAAGGAAGAGAAAATGTGAAACTGACCTTAGCATAAACAGTTAAGAATTAACATTTTGGCATCCATGTTAGTAAGGTCAAAGGAAGTCTTAATTACATGCTTCTAAAAATTGTTTGCAAACTCAAAATTGTCCCCATTTTTTGTTGTGTTTTCAGATGGGTCCTGACATGATCAGCTTTGTGTTATGCAGATTTGTTGAGGAACTTGGGCAGTTCATTGTTTTCTTAATGAATTAAATTTCAGTTTCATGTGGTAATGTATCCAGGAAAAAAGAATCAGTCAATCACCTTCATCATTGTGGTACCCGTTTTCCAATTTTGTTTTAGTGTTGCGTTGGAGTGGGGAGTGTGGAAGCAAAAGGGGGGATGCTTTTATTTTTTTTTTCCTGGTGCAACTATTTGTGTTGCTAGTGCTGACAGCTACAGTTTGAATCCTGCTACAGTTTGAATCCTGTTTATGCTGTGATAGTGGGCAATTCAGAGATTGTGGATGAACTTTAACTGATTCCTTTGCTCTGCAGTCTTGTTGGAGTAGAATTGTAGGCTCCTGTTGGTGCCAAACTTTACCTTTCTAAAATGGCCTCAAATGCTTGCCCTCTGAAACCTAAGGGGGATGATTTTAAGTGTTTTCCAAACTAAGGTAACAACTGACTTATCAAATAGTTGAGGGAGTGGCAATAAAGTGAAAATTGCTGGCTTTTGTATTGGATAAAATTTATGTAAAACAGTTTATGGGAAGAAGTCCTTTATATTTGCAAGAAACAGCTGAGCTCTTGTTTTGTGCTCACAAACGTGCATGCATGTGTGTATGGAATTTATTTGAAATAGAGAAGATCCTGGTGTTGATGCTTTTTATATTGCCAAGATTTTTGCATAATTTGCCCATAACTTTGTAAAATTCTTTATGTGAAAGGTATAAGCAAACCTACAATTTTGCTAATGCATGGTGCTTTTACTTTTTAACTAGCTTATATAACTTCTTTCTGATTCCTCCTGATATATACATTTGATCATTATTGCTGTTACCTGCAGCTGGGACATGAACTTACCAGACCTTAGAATACTCTACTGGAGTATATAAAAACTGAATGTAACCATTCAGTTATGCACCCACCATTGATTAAAATTTTCTGGCCTCAGTTACCTTATGCAGGCATTTATGCACATGCTCTGTCTCTTCATCTAGTCAAACTAGAGAAATACACTTTAGATAAAAGATGTTCTTCCATTGTGTAGGATGCAGCTCAGTTCTTGACTTCCAGCTAAAAATCTTGTCTGTTCTGCAAGTTGCAGAAGGATAAAGAAGATGCAAATTCTTGTAAGCAAACTCTTAAAAAGTTATGTGAAATAAATATATACAGACTGCAGCGCAGTAGCAACTGCTGCTGTCATACTGTGCTTTTATATTGTACCAGAGTCTTTTAATTTGCACTTCATTAGGCCTAGTAGGTTTTCATTTAGGTTAGTATAAATCTTGCATACCATTTGAGGTAATATTTCTGTGGAAGAAAAAAACATTAAAAACATTTATTTGTCAAAGCTATTAGGCTGTTTGTCTCATGTTGATGCTCAGCATTTTGGATTAGTACTGGTGGATCCTACAGCAAGACTGAACTGCAGAATCAGACGATAGTGTTGTTTATCATTAAGGTATCTTTCTGAGTAACACATCTAAAGTATACTTAAAATCATCAGGTGAAGGAAAAAAATCAGCAGATGATATGTGATAGAAGTAGAGATAAAAACCAGCAATACTGACCGTAGGGATGCAGTAGAAGTAGCTATGCTGTTCTCCCTAAGTCTCTTCCTGCTGTTCTTGAGGTGTTTGAGATGTCCAAGATGTGCAGTTTTAAAACCTAGCAACTGCTGGGCCCTGCCAGCATTGCTTTTGTGAAAGAGCTTGTTAACAGCATCACTTGGAACTGCCCCCATTTATACAAACCGAGTCCGGGTGCCTGTCTAGGTAGCTGTCTTCTTGCTGGTAGTGGTCATGAGCAAATTTCTTGCAAAGACTAAGCACAGTAAGCATATACTCTTCAAGCAAATACTCTTCTCTGAGAACTCTGCTGCCTTCCAACTGTTCTCCAAGATTTGTGTTGTCTCTGCCTGAGGCCTCTTTCAGCACGGGCTGCATGCTTTGGCAAGGAGTCTGTCTCACTGGTTGTCTGTCCACTGCATGAAGAAACACCTTCCATCTCTGCTAAGCTTGGCTCCCATCAGCTGCATTCAGTGGTGTCCAGTTGTTACTTTAAATGTGACAATGAGCAGTCAGTACATTATTTGTTCTGTTCAAGACTGCTGTCTTTTCCTCTGGAAACTACTTCTTTTGAAATTTGAAGAGGATCTTCCTGGAATAGAAGCTTTTTTCAGTTATCCCTGGAGTCCATCTTTTTCATATCCTTAACTCATGTGTTTTCCAATTTTTGTTGTTTCTCAAGTGAAAAGTTAGGAATATTTTGCAGCATTCATCATTCTGAACCTTCCATCTAAAAAGTATTCAATTTATTCTTACTACCACTTGCCCTTTTATGCTATATATCATTTTTTTTCTTCCCAATTCTTTGCAGTTAGCAGTTGACCAAAAGGAAATTTGTGTCATTGGGGGATCTATGGTACTGCTGCTTTCTCTTGCATACGTTCCAGTGTATAGGCCCCTGTGGAAGTTTGCACGAGTCCCACCTCTGGTGCAAGAGCTGCTGATTCCTCCTTCTAGTGCTGCGTTTTTGCTTTATAGTTTCTTACTGGTAACTGTTTCTTTGTGTCGTATCAGGACATCCAGTAGCTGCCTTTTTGTTTGTTTTAATAAAAACCAACAATACTTGCTAGTTTTAGTTAGATCTTGCAGTCACCGGTTTCTGAAGCTTAATGCCTACTGTGATTGCTGGGTCTTCCGTATAAACATGGGATGCAAATACTTCTGTTGGTACGTTCACCTTGAAGGAGAAAGGTCATCTTCACTTGTGTCTGGTTTGTATTTGGGAGCTGCTTCAACCAAATGGAAGTATGCTGGTGTGATAAAATGATGTGTATGTGCTTTAAAATACCCAAGCAAGATTAATTTCTAGAACAAAATATTTTCTGGATGATGATACACATGTACGAAATGATCTACCAGATGTACTGAACCTACTCAATGTATGTAGGTCTTGAATTGAATGGAAATGTGATTAAAGTGAAGAGCGGCAGTGTGTTTGGAAGATGGTTTATGTTTCTTCATGTACTCAGTTTTAGTGATATTGAAATAATGTCCGTCTCAGCCATGCTTTGGAACTGTCATTTGATATTCTACTAATTTTTGCTGCAGAACTGCTTCTGTTTATACCATGCTTTACTTTGTAGTATCTGAATACCAGATGCTTACACCCTATTTTTCTGTGTCGTGCAGTATGTCTGCATAGCATGGCAGTTCAGTAATCAAAAGAGAAGCATTTGCCAGAGTTGTAATTTTTTTAAAGATTGTCAAGCATCTATAACTGATTTTGTGCTATTGAATATGTTGTTTCAAATGTAGCAATTAGTAAATAGATAATAAGGGACAGTTGTCTTGAGCCTGAAAAACACCTGAACAATTAGCTCAGTGGAAGCTTTCTTCTCACGCCAGTAAAGGTTGATTGATTCTGCACAGACAGTTCAGCATTGTTCGGGTCTTAAGTTGACGGGAAGTACAAAGAACAATGAATCAACAAGTGATCTAGACGTGATTTGGGTTTTTTTTCTCTGTTTTATCCCTGAAGTTCACAACCATAGTCATTAGTGTCATTAGTATTATCTATCCAACCTACTACTCAGTGGAGGTTGGTCATCCATCCAGCCTTCTGCTGAGAGCATACAAATGTTGCTAAAGCTTAATCAGGTCAGAAATGACCTGTTGAGCCAAGTCTGGAAAACATCCAAGGCTGGAGATACCACATCCTCCCTTCCTCCTCTTAAAGTGATCCTTCATAAGAAGATTTCTCTGCAGCACAGCAAAATATCTAATGTAGCTCCTGATGGACTACAGAGATTTTGTAAAGGGGCTGAAGTTTCTCTACTAGCCAAAAAATCCACCAAAATTATTCTTTAGGTGGTGTTTCCTTACCATTAAAAAAAAGAAGGCAGTTAAAGAAGTTGCTGTATTGGGTTTGTGTAGCAGGATTTTGGTAACGGGGGCCTATAGGGATGATTTCTTTGAGAAGTTACTAGAAGCTTCCTCCATGTCTCACAAAGCCAATGCCATCGGGCTCTAATAAGCTGGCAAAGACCGAGCCCATCAGTGACAGAAGTAGGTCTTCTGGAATAATGTATTTAAGAAGAAGGGGAAAAAGCTGCTGCAGAACAGCAGTAGCTGAAGAGAACAGTGAGAGTATGTGAGAGAAACAGCCCTGTAAGACCCTAAGGTCAGCACAGAGGGAGGGCAGGAGGTGCTCCAGCTGAGATTTCCGTGCAGCTCCTGCTGCAGCCCATGGTGAGGCAGCTGAGCCCCTCATGGGGCATGGAGGTCCATGGGGATGCAGAGATTCACCTGGGCCACCAGGGTCAGCCTACTACATTTCCACGGTCTGTTTCATGTATTTAAATTAGTCCTGTGTTGTGATATTCCATGACCATCTTACATTGAGTTCTCCCAGTGACGGTGCTGTACTCTACAGTGTAGTGTGACTTCAGTAATTCATCCAGGGATCTGCCTTACTGGATACCTGGTTAACGTATATCAGTTTTCTTGGTTGTTGCTTACAGTTGTGATCATATTTATGCCTTTTTTTTTTTTTTTTTTTTAAATTTCATGAAGCTCTAACAGGTTTCTAGATGTGTAATACAGTAATTGCATTTCAGTCAGCATATGACATGGTTTCTTAAATGTATATGTTGAGTGCTAAGTCATAATAGCAGGGAATCCTATTCAAAATAGAAGAAATTGCTCCTTGTCTATGAAATCATCCTCTATATTTGTACTCTCAGTATACTATAATTATGGGTTTCTGAACAGGCTAGAACGGAGAAGAGGAAACTAGACAGAACAGAGAGAAGCCTAATTCCATTGGGAAAGCATGTCTTAAAATGTAGTTTGATTTTTGGAAAGAAGTCTTACAGCGCTGACTTCTCATCTGATTGCAGAGTGTGGCTGTAATGTGAGCTCATCACACTGGTGCATGGGGATGGTCTTTTGTCAGCAGTGGTACTGTACTCCCTGATTCCTGGTGCTACAGTCAGTCTTAATTTTTCTCTTTTGGTTGCTGAACTTGTCATGGCAGATGGGCTGTGAACACGTAAAGTCATGGGAAGACAGCAGAGCCTAACGAGATCGAAGATGTTAGAAGAGGTTGAGTTTGAAGAGCCAAAGCAAGCTTTGTTTATAGATTGTGTTTGAGGCAGCCTCTCTGGGTTTTGTAGCTGAAGCTGTGCATAGTTATCATGTAGTTGTTATGAGCCAGATATCAGCTTTTTCTATGATTATATTTTTTCAAATAAACTCATTCTCTGATCCAGCTCAGAGGAGGGAAGTAAGGTAGATGCTTCCTGAGAGTTAATTAAGCCTCAAATCAGTGATGGTACTAAAGAGAGATGCATGTGGAATCATTCCATCTGACATGAAAATCTAGTTTTACTTTTTTTCTCAAGCCTCTATTCCATAAAGTATTTCATTTGCACTTGGGATGTACTGAATGGAATTGGGGGTTTAGAGGAGGAGCTTGTTGGTGGTGTGGTGAATTACGGATTTTGGTTTGGGGTTTTTGAGGCGTTTTCTTGTTTTATAGTTTGCTTATTTTTTACATTCGCTGTCAATACTATTCTCTGCAATTCAGAATCACATGCTTACCATTTCCTGTGGACAAATTAGTGAATTCTATATTGTCTTGTTCTGGGCAGCTTTAGTGGGTATTTGATCCATATGTTTTGTCTGCAATAAATATATTTTAGGTTTAACTGATGCTGGTTTTACTCTCTTACTCTGTGATGCAGTCTAACAATATTTTAATGAACTTCATAGTGACTGAACATAAACCTATATCTACAGGAGAAACAACAATTTTTTTAAGGCTTTATTGAAATGTTACATCTGAATTCTTGACTAAAGCTTCTAAGCAATGTTCTTTTAATACTCTTCTTTCACTGTGGATATTAAACACAGTCATTGCAAGAGTTATTGAGTAATAAGACATGATGTTTATACTTGTCTGTCTTGAATCCAGATTCTGTTATGAACATCCAGAAAAGGAGCCCTTTGGGTTTTTCTGTTAATCTTTATGCACATCAAATCGGCTATGCTAATGCTCAACAAATATAACAATCCTTAATATAAAATTCAGAGAGTTGATTGACTGCAGTCCTGAAGTTAGTTTAAAAAGTGTTCAAAATTTCACTTCTTAAATTGTATTTTGAGATATTTGGTTCAAAACACACTCACACACAAAAAGCAACCCCCCTTGTGTAGGCTTCTGTAAGTATGTGATCATAAGCTCCTGTTTGTGGAATTTGCATTCTTGTGCTGTTTTTAGAAGCACAGGTCCCACTGAATGGAGTAGCGTGAAACATGGTGTAAGATGGTCTGCTTTGGTGTGTAACTGAAAATGTAAGTCTTCTGGTCCACATATGTGGTTCATCAGTGGGGGATGAAGAAAATAGTATGGAAAAATTTAATAATTCTTTAGGTTAGATGGGGGTTTGGGGCGGTCATTCTTGGTGGTTTTGATTTCTTTTTAGTAAATAAACCCATGCATTAATTTGTAGCTTAATATGAACATCACAAACAGAAAAAAATTAAAGAAAAGGAGTTTTTAGTGAGCCATATGGAGGAAAAAAAAATCAAAAAGCAGTCATACTTGTCTAGTTTGTAAACTACTTCAAGTTTTATTGCAGCCATCTGTGTGGAGTTACCACCTTTGTTCTTCACAGAAACTAGATTAGGGTGAGACAATGATTCTTCCAATCTCATCAATATTTAAGTTACTTAGGCCAGGCAAGGAAAAATAAAAGGACAATCCAGAAAAAAAGGGATACTTAAATGCTTGATAAGTAGTATACTTTGCTGTGATCCTGTATGTGTTCTGTAGCTAATTCACTGAGGTCTGAGCTTTGCTATATTCTAACAATATGCACGAACTTGGCTTTGCTGCAGTTAGAGATTTGATGGGTGAACTAAATTCAGCTGAAATCAGCAAGGGGTATGTGGTAGTTTTGTGGTTGGAATTTTTTTTTTTGTTGTTGTTGTTGTTGTTGTTGTTGTTGTTGTTGTTGTTGTTGTTGTTGTTTTGAGGATTTTGGTACTTTTTAAAAAATTTAGTTAAAAAACTTGAATATTGAATTGAGCTGTTAGCTCACATGATGTGTGCTATCAAAGATGATGTGCTTGTAAAGCAGAAATAAAATTGTGTTGCCACTGTATAGAATCCTTTGTTTCCTTGTAATTTATCAGAGTCCAAAACTTCTAGCTTAACTGGAAGATCTGAAATAACGTGGGTTTTTGGAGGAGTGATGGGAGGAAGGCAACTTGGATTTTTGTCACTGTCTGTAAGTGTTGATTTTTGAGCCTACAAATGCTCAACAGAACTTCATCCTGTTCAAGCCAATAACAGGATCTAAAATCTGCACAAAATGAATAATGTTACTGTAGTTAACTTTTATTGAGGGAACAGAATAATAATTTTAACTTTTCAACAGTGTAAATTTTGTGCACCTGGTATTAGAAAGTTACTGTAGAAAGAAACTTATTGAATAATGACTGATCTACAAGTGTCTTTTAATCCTGGAATCATTTAAGTTGGAAAGGACTTCTTTGGGTCCTTGGAACCCAGCTGCTAACCTGACACCACTGTGTTCACCATCCCAAAGTGCCATGTGTACATGTCTTTTAAGTATTTCCAGGGATGGTGACTCCACCACTTCCCTGGACAGCCTGTTCAAATGTTTGACAACCCTTTCAGGGAATAATTTTTTTCCTGATACTTAACAGAAACCTCCCTAGACCAACTTGAGGCCATTTCATCTTGTCCTGTCACTTGTTACCTGGGAGAAGAGACTCACCTCCCCTGGCTACACCCTGCTTTCAGGCAGCTGTAGAGAGTGATAAGCTCCTCCCTGAGCTGCCTTTTCTCCCTCTTCCCTCAGCTACTCCTCACAGGATTGCTGTTAAGGATCCTTCTCCAGCTCCGCTGCTCTTCTCTGGACACGCTCCAGCCCCTCAATGTCTTTCTTGCAGTGAGGGGCCCAGAACTGAGCACAGGATTTGAGGTGTGGCCTCAGCAGTGCCCAGGGCAGGGGGACGGTCACTGCCCTGCTCCTGCTGGCCACACCACGGCTGATCCAGGCCAGGATGGCATCGGCCTTCTTGGCCACCTGGGCACAGCTGGATCATGTTCAGCTGCTGCTGACCAGCACCCCGAGGTCATTTTCCACCAGGCAGTTTTCCAGCCACTGCCACCAGTCTGCCACCATTTCTGGGGGTTGCTGTGAGCCAGGTGCAGGACCCAGCACTGGGCCTTGTTGAACCTCTTACACTTGGCCTTGACCAACTGTATCATTGATCCAGCCTTTCCAGATTGCCCTGAGGAGCTACCAGCAGATCAACACTCCCACTCAGCTTGGTGTCACCTGCTAACTTGCTGAGTGGACACTTGATCTTCTAATCCACGTCTTCAGAAAAGACATTAAACAGGACTGGCCCAAATACTGAGCCCTTAGGAGCCCCACTTGTGACTGAGTGCCAGCTGTATGTGACTCCATTCACAACTCCTGTCTGGACTCAGACATCCCGACAGTTTTTAATCCAGTGAATGATGTGTCCCTGCAAGCCACGAGCAGCCAGCTTCTCCAGGAGAATGCTGTGGGAAATGGTGCCAAAAGCTTTGCTGAAGTCCAGGTAGATGAAATCCACAGCCTTTCTGTCATCCCCTGAGGGGTTCACCTGGTCACATAAAGAGACCAGGTTGGACAAGCAGGATATGCTTTTCATAAACCTGTGCTGGCTGGGCCTGATCCCCTGGTTGTCCTGCATGTGCTGAGTGCTGGCATTCAAGATGATCTGTTCCATGACCTTCCCAGCACTGAGATTAGCCTGACACAGGCCTGTACTCCCACAGCTCTTCTGTCTCTGCTCATAAATGGGAATCACATTTGCTGACCTTTTCATCAACTAGAACTTCACTAGTTCCCAGGGCTGCTGGTAAATGATGGAAAGTGGCTTGGTGGGTGTTGCCACCACCTCCCTCAGGACTCTTGATTGGATCCCATTTGACCGCATGGATATGTGTCTCTGTGGTGTAGCAGCTCGCTGACTGTTTCTTCTTGAATTATGGGAGTTTCATTCTGCTTCCCGTCTCAGTCTTCTACCTTAGGGGGTTGAGTGCTCTGAGAACAACTGGTCTTACTGTTAAGAGGAGCTGAAGCAATGAAGGCATTAAGTACCTCAGCCTTTTTATCATCCTTTGTCACTATACTTCTCCCTGTTTCCAGTAAAGGATGGAGATTCTCCTTAGCTCTCCTTTTGTTGCTAATGCATTCATAGAAACATTTTTTTAATTGTCTTTAGCAGCAGTAATCAATTTAAGTTCTAGCTGTGCTTTGGTCGTAATTTTCTCCTTGCATAACCTGTGACATCTTTATAGTCCTCATGAGTTGCCTGCCACTTCTCCCAAAGATCACAAACTCTTCTTTTTATCGTTACTCCTGGCCAGATCTGTCTATTCAGCCAGGCCAGTCTTCCTCAACAGCTTGTCTTTTTGCCACATGGAGATGGCCTGTACCCATAGCTTTCATTTTTTCTTCCTGAAGAACGTCCAGCCTTCCTGCATTGCTTTACCCTTTAGGATGGCCTCCCAAGTGACTTTCTCAGTCAGGCTCCTAAACAGGCCAGAATTTGCCTTCTGTAAGTCCATGGTGGCAGTTCTGCTGATGTCCCTTGTTATTTTGAGAATTGAAAACTGTAATTTTGTGAGTGCTGTGACCAAGCAGGACTCTGATCACCCACCAGTCCTTCTCTGCTCACAAACAGCTGGTCGAGGGGGCACCTTCCCTAGCTGGCTCCCTCACCAGTTCTGTAAGGGAAGTCTCTTGCGCAGACTCCAGGAATATCCTGGACTGTTTCCTCTCTGCTGTGCTGTACTTCCAGCAGACGTCTACTAAATCAAAGTTCCTCATAAGAATAAGGGCCGGAGATGGTGAGACTTCTCCCAGCTGCTTACAGAATATTTAATCTGCATCTTCATCCTGGTTGGGTGGTCTATGACAGACTCCCACCAGAATATCTGCCATGTTGGCACAAAACTACTCAGTAATAATTTGATCAAAGCATGCTAAAAAAAAATGGAGGGAAGGGAAAAAAAGACCCAAAAGCCAAGTGGTTGAGATCTAAAATGAGTTATTGATAAATACTGTGAGTTGTACTAGATCTAAGTGGGATATTTAACACTGTAACTATTGTACTTAGCAGCATAACTTTTAAGTAGATCTGTTGCAACTCTGGCTGCTCCTGGTCCAGGTAAAATCAGAACAAGTACTTTCTGTTCTCAAAAGCTTTTTGTTGTAAATACACCTGTGCAAGCAAAAGTCTCAGATGTTCTGAAGGTCTGTGTCAGTGGAATAAATCACAGAAAGAAAGCTTTATTAAGAAGGTAACTGCATAAATTTGTTCATAAGTGTACCCACACCGCAATCTTGTTTCTTGGTTGGATTTTTTGTTGCTGAACATGTTGGGGGTTTTTTTGTTGCTTGAACATGTTGCAAGTTCTTGAAGCATACTTACCAGCAAAATTGAAATGTTGAGCAAGGTTCAAATTCATAATGTGAGGGAGGGTTTAGAGGAAGACTGAAATAGAAAGGAACTGAAAAATAATGCAGTATTGGCATTTCTTCTTCTGTTTTCTTGTTTTAAAGAAATGTTGTTGAACAGGAGCTATAAAAGAGGCAATGATTTAGCTCACTTCTAAGTAGTAATGACAGTTTGAAATTACAATTGCATGCTTATACAGTTCAATCTGTTATGCTTTTTAGTGACAAAATTAGCATGCTACTGCTTTATGTCCTATAGTAAAAATAGGCTTGATATGGAAGTCTAAGAGGAGGGCTGGGCTTGGGTTTTTGCTGCAGTTTTTTTTAGCAGAAAATACATGTGGCTGTTTTGTTCACCACAGGCTAAACAGGGTGATGAAGAACACTGAGTGTCAGACCAACAGGAATTTATATGGGGAAACAAGAAAACAAACATGTACATACGGGTCTGCTACTAAAGGAATTTGTCATGGTTTGTTCTTGGAAGAACTGATGCTAGCAAAGAATTCAAGCCTGTACCATTGTCTTCAGATATTTTACTAAACATTTAAAAGTGTAAACAGTAGTAAGAGTAAACAGTAGTATTTTATAAATTTTCTAAAGTTCAATGCTTTTCTAAAATCTTTTGTTCCTTATGTAAATAGTTACTGCAGTTGCAGTTCATCTCAAACAACAGAATAAAAAATTACCTTGTTCCTTGCTACACATGGCTCCTTTTTGATTTATGACTTGTTCTTCCAGTTGACCAGCTTGGTTTAACTGCTGTGCCATGTAAAAGTAAAGTAAACTTGGAATGCTTTAATTAACTGTCGTACTATATGAGGATAGAGCAAATAGTTTCAGTGTATGTTTCATTACAGAAAGATGTATTCACCTGTGAACCTTTTATTCTCCCATATGTGTATAATCAGATACACAGATCAAAATGCATACAATTTGATTTTAGGCAGAAGTCAGACTTGTAACACAAAAGCATGTTTTAAGAAGTGCCATTGAAATTCTCAGTGCTTGGTACAGAACTTCAATGGCTGATGCATCCTTGGAACAAAAAAGCACAGCACTGTTAAATCTTTTGTGTAAATTCAGTCAAGGACTTTGTATAGCATGAATTTTCTCTCAAAGCAGAAATTATCAGATGTGCCTGAGATTAAAAATGATCATTCTGATTCTGGAAATTTTCGTATTTGAAGTAATTTCGTGTGGTTTTTAATAGTCTTTGCACAGTAACTATACAACTTAGCTAGTGTGACAAAATCAGAAAGAAAGAAATCTCAGTTCTTAGTTATGCACTCTTTTTACACTTTGGTTGTAAGCTATTTTTTGTTTCTAGTAGCACTAGATATGCCATTGATGGTAATGTCACCCAGTAATTACAGGAGAGAGACGGTAATTACTTTGATTTCCTTTTTTAATATTTCTCTGTTTCATAATACAAGCTTTTCAATTGTAGGGTTCATTGAAGCCGATCTTCAGGTTTCTAGAGGTTGGATACTGCCTTCTTTAGTGAATGATTTGGTATTAATAGTATTAAGATTGATTACCAGAAGTCTAATATTTCAGCTCTTTATTCAATCTGCTTCTGTTTGGTGAATCCATTTTAATTCCAAGATTTTGTTTTGCTTTATTATGAGAAAGGTTGGGAACGGAGTAATGCAGTACAACTTCCTCTGAAGGAAAAGGGGAAGGGTCAAAAGGATAATTTCTTAAATCGATGCTTATAGCCTGCTGTTCAGAGGCAACCAGCGGATCTCTACTGATTGGGGCAATTCAGCCATTTATAAAGAAAGCCTCTGTTTATTATTGGTTTGGATATGACCTCTGATTGAGTCCATCAGTAGCTACTTTCTGGGCAAATATATCAGCAGTGTAAGAGAAATTGGCAGTTAAGATTGCAAAAGCTCAACATTGTGGTAGGTTTGAGTTTAAAAATAGCTATGTAATCACAATTCCATTTTTTTGTTTCTGTGTGTGAGTGGTTTTGTGTCTGTTGAATAGAGTTCATACAAATAACTTCATTTTTTGTTGCATTGAAAGCCTTGGAACTCTTACTGGTTGCTTTTGCAAATCACAATCACAAAACTTGTTGGTTTGACTAGTTCATCAGATTTTAGACTATACACACAAATCCAACCTGACAAAAATTCAAGTGATGCCCTTCTAGATAGACGCACTTTCCAGCTAGAGCCAGGGAATTTGGAAACACTAGAGACATCTGTCACCTAGTTTGACCTTCTTGATAAAGGTCATATGATGTAATCCATCAGCTTTGCTGTTGACAATATGTACATTTATTCTTAACAAATAGTGGTCTATTTAAATGTTGACTTCCAGTGAAGTCATGTGAAGACCAGGCAGGGTAAACTGTTTTTGCCTGAAATGGGAACAGGACTCTGAAATTAATTTCGGTTTTGAGAGATCAGGCAGGATATTGGATTTGTTTTATTAGAGAAATAAAAAAGTAAGGGAAAATAATTGGAAATAATCTTTGTAATTCTGTTTGTAATTGTAACACTAATTCTTCCCTCTGCTGAAGGTATAAATGTACTATTGCTTTTAGTGCTTGAACTTGGGAGAAGTGACCCTACTAAAATACAGAGACGGCTTTAATTAAGGAAAGAAAAGGCACAAAGTTTGAATATTTCAATGGAAGTGAGATTTAATATTTTAATTTATTTTCTTGAAAATGGTCAGAGAACATGTGAAAGATAAAAATGAGTCCCTGCAGTATGTTTATTGACTTTACAAGTTAATGTAATCTATCAAAACACCTTGTAAAGCAAACTTTAATTGGCGTATAGGAATTTGTTTGAAACTTCCCACCTTCTTGTGAATTGTAGTCATGTTTTATTAATTAGTAACATTTAAATCAAAACCAAGTTAGTTACTTCACAGCTGTTTATGGTAGAAAGAGGCAGTGAGTGGATTAAATCTGAGGCCTAGTTTTCTTGACAGGGATTTCATGATATTTCCCACCCATTACTGTACTTATCTCAAGCTTCAGAGAAATGTGTGTCTGTAGTTCCACGGCTTCAGTAATGGCCTGTTTGCTGAAACTCTGGTTTGGAATAACTTCACAAATTCGAGAGGTGGGTTATACATTGGATTGTAAGAAGAAAAGCTGTGCTTGTACTGTTTTACCCAGGTTTAGTGATTAGTAAATGGAGTTGAAGATCAGCATCTTATGACACTTTGGCAATGGTTGCAATTCTTTAAAATGTACGTTAAAAGCAGGAATCAACTACTTGAAAAGAAGAAAGATGTGTATGCTGTTTCCTGTAAGTGAGACTGGGACTGATGTTTATAAGGAAATTTGGTTCTCTTGTGGTTGTGCCAGTCAGATAGGCATGTAATGTTTCTTCCGGAGGGAAACAGAGGAAAACAATTGTGCGAAGACATGTTTTAGCAGTGTCTAGCTCAGCATGGCAGTGGTTAGCCATGTTTTGAAGCCTTCTGGGAAGCAAGGGCCTGGGCATTATCCATGAGGCCAAATGATGAGAAATTTTGAGTAAATGGTGTGGGGAAATACATACTACATACTGAAATTATTATAAAAGTTATTACTGCCTGAGGGAACGCTTCACAACAAAGGCATTAATTAAAAGCAGTATTATCCTGGCAAGACATGGAGAACAAGGTCTGTTCTTATAACAGAAACATAATTGCAGTCTTGTCAAAATACCATTAGATCCTGTGGCGATTTAAAGAGCGTCTTTGCGACATGGTTTGACTTCTTGGAGTCCATTTTTATGCTTTAAGTAATTTAGCAGTTTTCTATCTACACCTTTTTCTTTCAATTTTTACAGTCGGGTTGCATAATGGTATTTTTGTGACGATAAGAAAAAAATGAAACAAGTGGGATCAGATGTCCTTCAGCCTAAAAACCCCTTCAGATTAAAGGGAATCGTACATTGTTTTTGCAAAGCCGTTTTATCCTTCTACACTATAAACCTGATGGCTTGTTGGTCTGGGAAAATTAGGAGATGCATTGTAGAGGAAAGCCATGATGGTTGTTAGTTTAACCCTCCAAAGGTTTAGAAGGCTGTTTTCAGCTTGAGTCAAGGAAACATGAAATATGGGAGATTATCTAAAACAGATTTTATCAGCAGTGCTCAGCATGTCATTCCTGCTGTCATGTTATTCGAAAAACATTGCATGTATGTAAATATATCCTTTTGGAGGCTGTCTTTATGGTGAAGCATTGTTGTTTAAAGAAGATGATTGTTTTGGTTGTATTGTGTATTGTATCGTGTTGAGACACTAGCAAAAAAAGAGGGAGTTCAAATACAAATCTTCATTATATTAGCTATAAAAATTACAAAGGTAAACTCATTAAACAGCAAGTCTGTACAGAAAAATATAAGTACATCTGTAAACTGAAGCCTTTTAATGTTTATCTTATAGTCTCTGTATTTTGGTAACTGTTAGGTGTGTGTAGTTGTGGTTTATAGGCATTTAGAGCAGCCAGTCACAATTGACTTAACTCAAGTGCTCTTGTCAGAGTTGCTTGGTGATGTTATGAAGACTTCAGTTCTGCTTATCGCTTGCATCTGGCAGTAGTTTGAGAAGACATAGTTTAATTATTTTTCGTCTTTATTTGTTATTTTTTCCTAAAGCTACTCTAGAAATTTTGAGTATTATTCATGAAGTTGTTTCTTTTCATCTGTTTCAGGCTGGAGTGGAGTCAGAAGGAATATTTTAAAATTAAAATAACTTGATGGATCCTAAGATATCAAAATTCAGCTTTCTGAGGCTGGTTATAAAAGTGATTGAACCAATTTGCTGTTTCAAATTAATAGTAATTGAATCACTTAAATTCCTAAAATTCAGCAATTATTTTGATAGTTGGTATGCAGATGTTTAAAAACTTGAGTTTCTTTTCATGGCTGAATTACTTCATGAAACTTGTTTACTGTGCAAGACTAAGGTAGTCTGCAATCCAGTCTGTCTGCAGCATTCAGGATAGTTTTTGTTTAAATTGGTTTTTAATTGTGAACTTGTCAGACTTTAAATTAATTTGAAGTTCCCAAAAACTTACTCTTGGGAAGTAACTTGAAACAAATATTTTATAAGGTGATGTAGTCAAAATCTAGTGTGACGTGAGAGCTGCTGCTCCATGCTGACATGAACACACTCCCAGGCTTTTTCTTCCTTAGTCTCTTTCATCTTGGATGTCTAAAATAGCAACTTTAAGAACCCCCTGGCTGGCTCCTGTGTTCTTTAAAATACTTGGACTTTCTGATTTCTCAGCTTGCATATGGATATGTGAATTTTAGTGGTAGTCAGTATCACACTGTGTGTGTCTGTATGTGCATGTGTATTTTGAAGTTTTCTGATTTCAGAACTGCTGAAAAAATTAAATGTGTGAAAGCTTTCATGGTTTGGAAACTGTAGCCTGTAGGAAGAGATTAGTCTTAACAATGCACCATTGTCTATTGAGTCAATTAAGCATGTAGGTTTAGCTAGCTTGGGAACAAGTTTCAGCATGTGACATTATAAATAGCACTCTCTCATAACAAATGGAAGCTTAGTAAGTGGGCCATAATTTCCCCTGCCACTTTATTAGGGTTTTTTAGGCAACTGTACTCACAGAGAATTTCAGCCTTTCTGGTGACTGTCTTGGGGTGCTGATACTGTGTGCCATGGGAATGTTGGATCAACATAAGGCTGATTTTCTCAAAGTGTTGTCTGTCTTCCTGACTTTCCTGGGCACATGATTTTTATTTGTTTTTTTTGTTTGTTTGGGTTTTTTTGTTTTGTTTTGTTTTTGTTTTGTTGTTTTGTTTTTTTTTTCTCCTGTTTATCCATATATAGAAATGGAACTTTGTGGCCCAGTGGCTCAGAAATCACTAAGAGTATTGCTAAACCTGTCCCTTTTCTCAATAGCTTGAATACGCCACGTAATTGTTTGATCTAGCAAAAAGTAATAGCATTTAGAAGAAATAAGTATTTCTGTAAATTATCATAGCTGTTTTCTTAATAGAATTTCATCCGTCAAGCTAAAATCGGAGACCTCTGAAGTAATAGGTTTTGGGAGGTGATCAGTCACTCTCTGGTCACCTTTAGATGTTGAATTGATGTTAAAATAATGAAATAAAGGGTTTCTTGTATGCAGCAAGCAGCAAACAGAGGAACTGTTGTCTTTGTAGTGGATGATACCTTCTGCATCAGGTCTGGTTTCATTGCAGCATTTGATTTTGTTTTGTCTTCTGGATTTGGACTCTGCTTTGTACTAGAATCTTTCTTTCCTTCTTTCACTCTCCCAATCCTGTTGTTTTTGGTGGAGAATTAATTCAGAGTGAATCTCCTTCAGCATGTACCTCAGATCAGATTTCTCTTTGCATTTATGAGAACAGGCAACAGAAATAGCAGTAGCTTTCAGTGTAGACTTTTAATTTCAGGTAATATTTGTTATGTGCCTAAATGGGTTCCCCAGTTGGAAAGGTGGAGCGATGTAACCTCTTACGAAATAGTATTTTGCACTGTTCAATGCTGCCAACGTTGTCTTGTCTTCTCCCTACACTTCTAGAAGTCTCAAAAACCTTTGGTAGAATGTAACAAAATTGATCCCTGTTAAAAATAGAAGCCTGGTACAGTCAAAACATGTATGATTTTAGCCTTGATTTAAAGTATAGCTCTCATCAGCCTTTCCAATAGTTGTTCAGCTCACATTTAAAAGACCAAGTTCTGAAACCGAGTGCATTTCAGAAGGAAGACGTTCATCTTTTGGACAGTATAAGCTGGCGGTCTCTAACATGGGGTATGTATAACCCAAGTGCTGTGAAAGAAAGTCCAGTAGGGTGAGGAAAATGTATTTTATACATTAATAAATAAAAATTAAGAAGTAAAATACTGCTTACTTCATCTTTAGCACATCCTTTTTTCTTCCTGTATCTGTATATGTTTTATAACGTACGTCATGTATTACATGCATATTATTTATAAATGTATGTATATTGTGGATGCATGCTCAAAATTTGTTTTACAGATAAGGGTTTGTGATAAACGAGTTCGGAGGCCGCTGGTCTAAGCTACCTTGTAGCAAATATTTTGGCATGTGTATTTTTGTTGTGTTTTTTGTCCTGCTTCCCTTTGCTATTGGAAAACCTCTTCATTCTTTTATAACTTTGTATTTAAAATATCAGGAACCAAAGGGGTTTTCATTTTTTAGTAGATCAGATTTACCTCTGTGGGTATATGTGAAGTTGTCTGGAATTGTAGTAAAGATTGCTTTGGTTCAGTTGCTGTATTATGAAAGTCTTGGAAGTTGCACTTTTGTATTATGTCATAATTTACATTTCCAAGAAATACTGCAGACTTTTAACAAAGTAGTATTGGGTTTACTGGTGTTTATAGGCTAAATCAAAAAATAAGGCCTGTCACAGTTTAACCTAAAAAGCTAACTTTGGAGTTGCATGTCATACTGATGAGTTGAGACATCCATATTACTCAAGTGGAAAGCGTAAAACTGAATTATTTTGATCTTCATCCCAATTTTCATCTTTATTCTTTTCCTTTCATGTTTTATGTCAATTTATGGGGGATTTTTTGTTAATTTGGAAGTTATTAACTTATTGACCTCTTGGTTGTATCATAAGTCATAAAATTAAATGAAACTGAGGTGCAATAAGACATTGTGCTGGCTTGAAGGCAAAACCAGCGAGAGACTCCAAGTCAGAAAAAAACAATTTAATAGGAGAGGAAAAAAAAAAAAAAAAAAAAAGTAAAATAAAAACACATGCAATGGTACAAAAGATCACTGACAGAGTCAGAATACAACCTGAAACCGTGGTGGTGGCAGTCCAGATGAAGTGGTCTTGTTGAAGCAGTGTTCTTGCAGAAAGGTCTGGTAGCTCTTGTCCTCTGGGAGTCCAGTGGGTAAGGCTGCCTGTGCTGTCCCAAGGCCCCGATTATATCCAGGTGGGAATGCTTGGCTCCTCCCCCTGGGTGGAGCATCTCACAATGGACTGATATCATTTTATCAGTTTTGCAATGGGTCCTTGATTGCCTATTAAACAGAGATAGCTCCTGGGGAGAGTTATCTATGAGTCATGCAGGACGGTATTGATGGGCCATTAACAGAAGATAGTCTGGAGGGAGGGGGCACGGGAAACAGTGGTGCACAACAACATTTCATGTAGATGGTGATAGAATACATACTTTGGGCACATTTTACATTGTAACCTAGGACATAATCCACCCCTTATTCTATGACCATCTACATTATACCTAAATTAATACATTCTTACAGCTAGATAGATAAATATACACATATACAGAATGAAACCCTACACTCAGTTCTCACTTAAAATTAGGTCTCCCTGTGGTACACAACGGGTTTCCCCATCTTTCTGCATTACCCACCAAGTGGAACCAGGTCCTTGAGCAAAAACAATCCCACGGATGGGTCTGCCTTTGCTTGATGTGGGATTAATCCAAACAGTTTTTCCTAAGATGCCTTTCATGTGTACCACAGGGACTTTATCTCCATCCACTGTGTGCAAGGGTTCAGACTGGGCAGGACCAGCTCGATTGATTGACCCTCGAGTGTTGACCATCCAGGTGGCCTTTGCTAAGTTCAGTTCCCAATTTTTGAAAGTCCCCCCACCGAGCGCCTTCAGGGTAGTCTTAAGTAACCCATTGCACCGTTCAACTTTCCCGGCAGCTGGTGCATGATAAGGGATGTGATATATCCATTCAATGCCATGTTCTCTAGCCCAGGTGTTTATAAGGCCGTTCTTGAAATGGGTCCCATTGTCTGATTCGATTCTCTCAGGAGTGCCATGTCTCCACAAGACCTGCTTTTCAAGGCCTAAGATAGTATTCCGAGCAGTAGCATGAGGTACAGGGTAGGTCTCTAACCATCCAGTGGTGGCTTCCACCATAGTTAGCACATAGCGCTTGCCTTGGCGGGTTTGGGGAAGGGTGATGTAGTCAATCTGCCAGGCCTCCCCATACCTGTACTTCAACCATCGTCCACCGTACCACAGAGGCTTTACCCGCTTGGCCTGTTTGATTGCAGCGCAGGTCTCACAGTTGTGGATGACCTGTGAGATGTTGTCCATAGTAAGGTCCACCCCTCGGTCACGGGCCCATCGGTATGTTGCATCTCTCCCCTGATGACCAGACGCATCATGGGCCCAACGGGCTAAGAATACTTCTCCCTTGTGTTGCCAGTCTAGATCCACCTGTGATACTTTCACCTTGGCGGCTTTGTCCACCTGCTCGTTGTTGTGATGCTCTTCATTAGCCTGACTCTTGGACACATGTGCGTCCACGTGTCGAACCTTAACGGTCAGCTTCTCTACTCGGGCGGCGATGTCTTGCCAAATCTCAGCAGCCCAGATGGGTTTCCCTCTGCGCTGCCAATTGGCCTTTTTCCAGCGGTTCAGCCATCCCCACAGAGCATTAGCTACCATCCACGAGTCGGTGTAGAGATAGAGTCTTGGCCACTTCTCTCGTTCGGCAATATCTAAAGCTAGCTGGATGGCTTTAAGTTCTGCAATTTGACTTGATCCACCTTGTCCTTCAGTAGCTTGTGCAACTCGTCGTGTGGGGCTCCATACTGCAGCCTTCCATTTCCGGTTAGCGCCTACAATTCGGCAGGAACCGTCAGTGAAAAGGGCATATTGTCTTTCAGTCTCCGGTAGCTCGTTATACGGTGGGGCTTCCTCGGCACGTGTCACTTGTTCTTCCTCTTCTTCAAAAGATAATCCAAAAGTCTCACCTTCAGGCCAGTTAGTTATAATTTCTAGAATCCCAGGGCGATTCGGGTTTCCAATACGGGCGCGCTGTGTGATGAGGGCAATCCATTTGCTCCATGTGGTGTCAGTGGCATGATGCGTGGAAGGAACCTTTCCCTTGAACATCCATCCCAGCACTGGTAGTCGAGGTGCCAAAAGCAGCTGCGTTTCAGTGCCAATTACTTCTGAGGCAGCTTGAAGTCCTTCATAGGCGGCTAAGATTTCCTTCTCTGTGGGAGTGTAGTTGGCTTCAGATCCTCTGTAGCTTCGGCTCCAGAATCCCAGTGGTCGGCCCCGAGTCTCCCCAGGCGCCTTCTGCCAAAGACTCCAAGACAGGCCATTGTTCCCGGCTGCTGAGTAGAGCACGTTCTTCACCTCTGGTCCCGTCCTCACTGGGCCAAGGGCTACCGCATGAGCGATCTCCTGCTTGATCTGGGCAAAGGCTTGCTGCTGTTCAGGGCCCCAGTGGAAATCGTTCTTCTTGCGGGTGACCAGGTAGAGAGGGCTCACAATCTGGCTGTACTCAGGAATGTGCATCCTCCAGAAACCTATGGCGCCTAGGAAAGCTTGTGTTTCCTTCTTGCTGGTCGGTGGGGACATGGCGATGATCTTATTGATGACCTCAGTGGGAATCTGCCGCCGTCCATCTTGCCACTTTACTCCCAGGAACTGGATTTCTTGGGCCGGTCCCTTCACTTTACTTCGCTTAATGGCAAAACCAGCTTTCAGCAGAATCTGGATGATCTTTTCTCCTTTCTCAAAGACTTCCCCTGCTGTGTTCCCCCATACAATGATGTCATCAATGTACTGTAAATGTTCAGGAGCCTCACCTTTTTCCAGTGCAGTCTGGATCAGTCCATGGCAGATGGTGGGGCTGTGTTTCCACCCCTGGGGCAGTCGGTTCCAGGTGTACTGTATGCCCTTCCAGGTGAAGGCAAACTGGGCCCTGCACTCTGCTGCCAAAGGAATGGAGAAGAAGGCATTGGCAATATCAATGGTCGCATACCACTTTGCTGCCTTGGACTCTAGCTCGTACTGAAGCTCCAACATGTCTGGCACAGCAGCACTTAGTGGTGGGGTGACTTCATTCAGAGCACGGTAATCCACAGTCAGTCTCCATTCTCCACTGGACTTACGCACTGGCCATATAGGGCTGTTGAAAGGTGAACGAGCCTTGCTGACCACCCCTTGGCTCTCCAGTTTCCGAATCATCTCATGGATAGGAGTCACAGAGTCTCTGTCGGTGCGGTATTGCCGTCGGTGTACTGTTGTTGTGGCGATTGGTACCTGTTGTTCTTCAACTCTTAGTAGTCCCACAGCACAGGAGTCATCTGAGAGACCAGGCAAGGTACTCAGTTGTCTGATGTCTTCTGTCTCTACAGCAGCTATCCCAAAAGCCCAGCGATATCCTTTTGGATCTTTGAAGTATCCATTTCTGAGGTAGTCTATGCCAAGGATGCATGGGGCCTCTGGGCCAGTCACGATGGGGTGTTTTTGCCATCCATTCCCGGTTAAACTCACTTCGGCCTCCAATACAGTCAGCTGCTGGGACCCTCCTGTCACTCCAGAAATAGAAATGGATTCTGTTCCTACATACCTTGATGGCATCAGGGTACATTGGGCACCAGTGTCAACCAAAGCCGTATATTTTTGTGGGTCAGATGTGCCAGGCCATCGGATCCACACAGTCCAATAGATCCGATTGTCCCTTTCCTCTACCTGGCTAGAGGCAGGGCCCCCCTATTCCTGGTCATGGTACACGTTGCTTTCTTCCTGTAAATATGTTCCTGAGGTCCCTTCAAGTGGATCAGTTATATCATTCTTCTTATACTGTCTGGGGTTCTGTGCCTTTGAGACTGGAGCAATGTTGGCTCTAGATGAGCTCTTCGTGGTAGGTGTCTCTCTCTTCAGTTCACGTACCCGGGCTGCTAAGGAGGAGGTGGGTTTTCCATCCCAATTCCTCATGTCTTCTCCATGTTCCCGAAGAAAAGACCAGAGGTTACCCCGTGGAGTGTATGCTCTCTCCCTGGCTGGTGGGTACCTGCTCCTAATGGCAGAGACTCTTGTTGGTTCTGGCGAGATGTGGTAAATTTCTTCCTTAAGTTCCTTTTTTAGTTTCTGATGGCCCTCTTCAATCAAGCTCCGGACTTGCTCAGCCAGCCTTGTTTCCACGGATGAGACATGGGTACGAAATGGGGCGGTGACAGTATCCTCGTAAATTCTTAGTTTATTGACCAAGACACCCACCTTGTCCTCACCTTCCCTCCATTGCAGCGTTGCCAGGTAACGGGAGTACATCTCTGGTCCAAGCCGTGCAAATCTCAACCACATCTGTGATGTGCACTGGACATCATCTGGGCTTTTAGGAAATCTCTCGTCTTCTGAGAAAATGATCTCCAGCACAGCCAATTCCCTCAGGCATCGGGTACCTTGTTCCATTGTGCTCCATTTTCCTTGGTGCACCTGGAGGTCTTCTTTACAAAGGTATCTGTCCCTCACACTTGTTAGCAGTCGCCGCCAGAGGCTGAGAGTTTGTTGGGTTCTCCCGATCCCCTGGTCAATGACCACATCCCGAGACAGCGATCCCAGTTGCCTGGCCTCACTTCCATCCAGAATGGTGTCATTGGCTGCAGCGTCCCAGATGCGGAGCAGCCAGGTTAGGATGGACTCGTTTGTCTGGCGGGTGAATTCCCTCCGCAGGTCACGCAGTTCACCCAGGGATAGAGAGCGGGTGATGATCTCTGGCTCTGTCTCTTCTGCTGGGTGCGAAGGTCCTGCCACATCCTCATCAGTCATTATGCGGACTGATTTGCTCTTTGATTTCTTCTTCTGAACAGGGGCAACTGCCACTGGTTTAGGTTGTTCTGCTTCGGTGACAGTTTGTGTGGAGATGCTGATGGCACTTTTGGTTTCTTTCTCCTCTGTGACAGCTTGTGTAGACACTGACACTGTTGCTTTGTTTTTGGTTCCTTTCTCCTCTGTGATGGTCTGAGTAGATGCAGGAACTGTTGCTTTGTTTTTGGTTCCTTTCTCTTCTGTGATGGTCTGAGTAGATGCAGAAACTGTTGCCTTGCTTTTGGTTCTTTTCTCTTCTGTGACAGTCTGCATAGATGCGGTTCCTGTTTCCTCTATGACAGTTTGTGTAGACACGGATGCCGTTGTTTTGCATTTGTTTCTTTTTCCCTCCTCCTCAAGGAGACGCTGCACCACCCCATGTAGTGTTTGATTTCTAAACATGGTGCAGGCCGTGCAGAGAAGGCAAAGCAGAACTAACAACAATATTATGCTGTCCTTGGCACCTAGAGAGAACTCAATACTTTTGAAAACTGCTGTGCCATACCTAAAAGACTGGAAAAAATCATTCTTTACCCCTCCCCACAGGGGCTGGGTGCGATTATTGAGAGCCCAGATGTAGCATTCTGGACCAGGACAAGAACACAAAATAGAGTATATATTCCGAATGATGCTCATTGCCTCAGAGGTTATCATACAATAAACATAATAGACCAATACAGCAATTTTGGTACCATACCCTGGTCTACACATGAGCATTAAGACCGGCAAATACTGCCCCATGTGTGGGAAAATGTAGAGAGCTAGGTATAAGATATATGAAAGCATGTTGAGCATCATAGCGGACAGCTGTTTCTTTTTTCCTCACTACAAAATTGTAATTCTGACTTTTCTCAGTACCTCCTGCCCCACGTTGGGCGCCAAAATATATGTGCTGGCTTGAAGGCAAAACCAGCGAGAGACTCCAAGTCAGAAAAAAACAATTTAATAGGAGAGGAAAAAAAAAAAAAAAAAAAAAGTAAAATAAAAACACATGCAATGGTACAAAAGATCACTGACAGAGTCAGAATACAACCTGAAACCGTGGTGGTGGCAGTCCAGATGAAGTGGTCTTGTTGAAGCAGTGTTCTTGCAGAAAGGTCTGGTAGCTCTTGTCCTCTGGGAGTCCAGTGGGTAAGGCTGCCTGTGCTGTCCCAAATCCCAGATAATATCCAGGTGGGAATGCTTGGCTCCTCCCCCTGGGTGGAGCATCTCACAATGGACTGATATCATTTTATCAGTTTTGCAATGGGTCCTTGATTGCCTATTAAACAGAGATAGCTCCTGGGGAGAGTTATCTATGAGTCATGCAGGACGGTATTGATGGGCCATTAACAGAAGATAGTCTGGAGGGAGGGGGCACGGGAAACAGTGGTGCACAACAACATTTCATGTAGATGGTGATAGAATACATACTTTGGGCACATTTTACATTGTAACCTAGGACAGACATTTAAGCTTTTTGCCATACAAGAAGCTCTTTTCAATTCAAATTTTAAGAAAGATAGGTGTTCAGGCTGGTTTTAGTAATTTTTCTGTAACTTGTTCAAGAAAAGGCAATTGGTCTGAACGTATTTCTTCTGTACAGTTGCAGGATTGGTGTAGGACACTTGGTCCTACAACCACTCCAAGGATTCTTACAGTGCTTGAGTCTTGTATCAGGGAATTACTCAGCGTTTTTGTTTGTTTTTGAAGGGGGTTGCTTTCCAAAATAGTCTTAGATGTCCTTTCTGTATTACATACAGCAGAAAGAGGCTGGTTACAGTGCATCTATTCCTTGGCCCAGTTGTGTCATTATTAAAACATTACAGCAATCTGAACCTTTAACATAGATACTTACAAAACTGTAGTCCTAAACTTTAGCCTTTTCTCATGTTACAGATTTGAGTGGTGTCTTGGTCTTACTGCTCCTTACAAAGGGGGGTTTTTAGACTTTTTTTTTTTTTTTTTTCTTTTGGATATTTTAGATATTTTGGACCAAAGCTTTTTCTCTCCTCTTAACTGTGGGGACTGTAAGAGCACAGCAGCTGCAATAAGCTGATGTTGCTCCACATCTTTCAGATAATATATTTAATTCCTAAGATAGGAATGGGTTAATACAGTTAGGAAGTAAATACTTGTCAGAAAATGTGATGACATCAGCAGAGCCCCCTAGTGTGGTTTGGGTAGGTGGTGACATAAGAAAGGGGTTTTGCCCTGTATTGCCTGAATAACAAAAGCAGGAGAAATGCCTTAGTGTTATCACAGCATATACCATGGAAGCCTTCTTATCTGCATAGCAACATCAGCCAGAAGGATAAGAACTTCTGTTCTGTACTGAAGGGGTCAGAAATGTGTCTGGTAGTAAAATAGCACGTTACTGACTCTTGACCTAATACTTTCTCCTCTGGGGTTTTATTGTCATGGCAAGTTCCAAAGTTAAGTGATGTGTCGGTGTTGCAGATGTCTCAGTGATCTGGTGTCTGTGCTTTCTGCTGGCCATCACGTTGTGTACCCAGCATTTGTATGAGAGTGCAGGAAGGCTTGGGTTTGGTAGGTGTTAGGTGTACTGACCTTGGTGGCCCACCCCTAAAGAGGCTTGAGAAGTTTGATAAAGCTTTTTGTGGGAAGTGCTATGCCTTATTATACCAGCTAACAAAAAAATGGCAAGTGTTGGTGATAAAAGCTCTCCTGCAAAAGAGGAGAAAACGAATTTGGTATTGTGGTTTTGTATCTCTCTGAAAGTTTCTCCAGTAAATATTAATGGTGATCAGATGCAGCTCTTTCATACTATACTTTTTGCTTTTTATTACAATATGGCTACTGTATGGATTTCTCCTTGCATCTACATCTAAACTTGTTGAAGTAGTTCTGGAGACCGTGTGAGGTGTCTCTACTTTCGTTACATCTTTTTGCAGATGAACAAATCCAAGTAACTGGGTCAAAATTCCACTCACGCTTCTGTGCTTTTATAGTAACTATAATGTTCCTTCTTTAATTTGTGTTTTGCTGTTTTCAGCTTAGGATTCTGGCATTCTCAGTATTTTGTTGCTGTGTCCCAATAGAGAGGGTTTGTTTTCCTTAATGTTTTGTGAACAGAGGCAACTGGTTAAGAAGAGGAAGCCTGTTGATTCCACCTAGGAAGATAAAGCAGTACTATGAGCCTCTCTTGTACTAGGTATTGTTAAATCTTGAGAGTACTTAAACAGCATGAAATACCTAGTTGTTAGGGCTGTACATCTTCACTGTTCTGGAAGTACTTTTGACTCCTTGTAACATAATGAAGTCAGAACAGCTGCAGAGGTAACTCCAGCATCAAACACACTGGCTGAATTTTAATTGACTTCATCTGTCTAAACATATGGGTGCTGGCACTGGAGACAGAACTCGACACCTAGAGTTATATAGAGAGGAAAGAGCCTGGTTTGACTTTAAGGGTGGTAAGAAAGCTTCTTGAGCAATGCTGAGAATAAGTTTTATTTATGAAATTGTGTCTCCAAAATATGAAGCCTCAGAAAGTTCATTCTTGAAAATTTATACTACTTTCCCCTACCTGGACCAATACTGAATCCGTTTTCTAGGACTGAAGTGGCTTAGAGCTTTCAATGTACACACTATGGGTTAATTTTATAAGAAAAACCTGAATAATGGCGGCTACCTGTGGATTGGTAGGTTTGAATTTATAGAAAATGGGGAGTGTATTTAATCAGCCATCTAAAACACAATGACTGTTTTGCTGGGTATCTCAAGGTGTCTTCAGTACTTAACTTTCGGACCTAAAAGTAAAAAAGTGTCTTTGGTGTGATACTGCTGTGGAGCTGGAAAGTGCTACCAATCAGAAGCCTGATTAGTTTTCATTTTAGTCTTTATTAAGATGGGTTCCACTTGTTTAAGTCCAGAGATGGGGCAAGTAAACATCAACTTTTTCCAGACCAGGGTAGACTAGTATCTATGTATTTGTATGCCAAAAGAAAACAAACTTTGTGGGTTTTCCTTTGAAAATGGAGAGGCTTGCAGGCTGAAATTTTTGAGTTTTCCAGAAAGAAATCAAATGTTTTAGAATGCTAGGTTTCTAGGCTGCTCAAACAAGTAGAACTTGTGAGTGTTTTAGAATGTGTCTCCATAGAAATTCTTTCCTCCCCCACCAAGTTCTTTCATATTTAGTTTCCATAACCAGTGTACTATTGTGAAGGAGGGGAAATGCAGGGTAACTGCAGGGAAGCCAGCCAATCACTCCAGCATCAGAGCAGACTCCAGGGCTTGTGGAGCTAACCTTTGTGACCTTCACAAGGGGCCTCTCTGAGGAGAGCCATTTTTCCTGCCTTGTAATGGTAAAGAAAAAACTTGGCAACTCCTTTGATCAGCAAAGCAAAAACAAGGAGAGCAAGGAGCAAATGGGCAGCTTTGTGCACAAAACTGCTAAGTCAGTACTGGCGTTCTCTGTGCTGAGAACAGTGTTACCACCTTACATAGAGTAGGTGCACATTTCTGTAGGGCACTGGGTTATTTGTTGAATATTTAGAAAACCCTGCAGTTCAAAACTAGGGACACATCTTGGTTGTTACCAGTTATGGTGGAGTAAAAAGCATTTGTTCTAATAATCTGGAATTTGAGAGTGAAAAAGGTTTTTTTATTTCTTTGAGGTGAAGATTTTCAAAATATTTGCACAATGCTAAAAAAATAATTCTAGCATTGGGAGGTGATAGTTTCTTGTATGCATCTGGCATATATTTTTTTACTGTAAAACTTACTGCTTTGCAGCTTTTGATGATTTTTTTTTTCCGTTTCTCAATTGATGCTTATAGGGAATTTGAGATGTGTGCTTAAAGAAATAACTGTGGTTTTACTTTGCAATTATGTAAAGTTTTGTTTTGGCTCATACAGATTGAAAATCAAACTCGTTCTTAACATTGGTAAAATTTTATATCAGCTTTTAGCTTCTCTTCTCCATTATGTTCTTTCACTGTTCTTCTGCCACTGATACACAAATGCCTCTGTGTCCTTCTGTTACTGTTGGTATTCTGATAAGTTTTGTTGTTCATCTCTGGTAGTTTTCTGCTCAACAAATTGGGTTCATTCTCCTACCTGAGCTGAAGTGCTCTGTGTTCTTTCTCTGCCTGAGAGTAGGAGAGGGTTCGTAATGTTTTTATTCAGTACTTTCTTCCACTCTGCTAAGAGTCTGCCTCCCAGTTTAATCTCCCAGACCAGTATATTTCTATCTAGTGGATTCAACAGTTCGTTCATTCTTGGCAAGAATTCTTCCTGTGGTTTGTAAATTTTCAGATTTTGACCTCCTTCCTTGGCTACTTCAGCAGATTCATGCAGATTGTCTCCTTGGGAGAAGCTGGTATTACAAGATTGCCAGATCCCTCTGCAAGATGGATCTTTCTTCTTTTATGCTTACAGTATTCACTTCTTTTTGTTGTTTCATCCTTTCCTCTTCCACTCCCTAATTAATCACCCCCAGTACTATGCTGAAGTGATTCACAGTGATTTTCCTTTTTTACATGGCTGTAAATAAATAAATAAGTAAATAGCAGTTACAGAGTCAGAAACCCTGTTTTAACATCTGCCGTTTTGAAGTGTAGAGCCCTTCAGTGTTATGAAAGCACAGAAATTGAGTGCCATTATCTCACAAAATAGCTACAGGTGTTCAGTAATTAAATAGTTTATTAGATCTTTGCACAGTTTTGGATAGGATGCAAATTAATTTCTAACGGAGGTGATTTATCTTAGTGCAAACTGCTCTTCTGCAGCTTTCACCTGCAGGACATTTTTTACTCTTAACATATACAGTGATTTTCAGATAGGGTGCTAGATAACTTAGCAGTTGATGAAGATATTCAGGAAATTGATTTGTTTGAAATCCCTCGTCACAGATGATTCTTCTAAGTATATTGTAGCAGCATGAGTCTGTCAGCAGATTTGTCTTGTGTGTACTGACACTGATATGGTCTCAGTGCAGTTACTGTATTCACGGGGCAAATCCCCTACTGATTGCATCCACAGAATCAGCAAAGAGCAGTTTGGCTGCTCTGTGAGCAGGACAAGGGTGCCCCAGGCCCTGCTCCTCCCGCGTGTGGGAGCAGCGTTGGCAGCAGCTGCTTCCAGCCAGCAGCAGCTTCCAGCTTCCAGCTCGGTGCATGCTCTAGCACAGAAGGTGGTATTTGGCTGCTTGGATGATGCTGGCTGTCCAGGCAGCTGTTCCATGTAGTAGAGTAGGAGAGTTACTAGACAGACTGCAAGATTACAGGACTACTGCAAATTACTTAGTAAGATTGTAATCCTGACAAGCTCAGCATATGTGAGTAGTCAAGTCAGAGGTGAGGAGAAATGTAGCATGAAGAAGTGGGACTCTGAAATACAGCCAGTCAGCTCCAGGGCCTGGTTGACTTTTTTTCATACTTCATCTGCAATATATTCTTTGCTCTTGGTATACTCTTAAATTTTGTTCTTGATATACATGAAAATGTAAGTAGGTTTCTTGTAAAGAAGCACGTAACATCAGACATTTAACAGCCCTTTTCTTCTTATTTGAAAATAAATGTTTTGTAACAATTTTCTGAAGGAATAGATTTCTTTTAAGTGTATATAGAGGATAGCAAGATACCAGAGAAGAGTGACCAGAATGTTTAATGTCCCAGTTTATGCAAGTAGAATCACAGTATCTAGGAATAGATTTATTTCTTTTTTATGTACAGTTTACTTTTAAAAGTTTTGAGATAAAGTTTAAAATTATGACCTATGTAGTGATAATGAAGTGATTGCAAATTAAATTTTAAGATAACACTAAACAGTGAGTGTTTGCTACTGAACTTTGAGTGATAAATTCTGGAAGGAAGTTGCTGTGTAATTACCTGGTACTATAAAGTGTTAAACCACAGCTTAGAAAGCATTAGCCAAGTAAATGTTTACTTTTTAGTTTATTCAAGCATCTTAGTTCAAAACTAAGAAACTTGGAGCTGAAGAGCAGAGCAATTTGATTCCTTCTTACATAATTCTGAATGCAAAAATTATGTGGAAAAAAAATCTATTACAATAAGCTTTCTTTACATGGTGACTAGAAGTAATCTATTCACATTGATAAATACAGTTCAGACATTTTACAGGAATATCAAAGATTACTGGAACAGCCCAGACCAAAAGGATTATATTAGCTCAGTGTTCAGTTTTAGCAAGCTAAATGTGGATGACTATGAAGTATGATGAATTTAAAAAGTATATCTGGAGTTTCAGTCTCCTCTTGATATATCCATCTTTCGCCTTCAGATACGGTTTACATCCTCTGATCTGAAGATTACAATCTAGAGTACTGAGTTTAAAGGGCAGGAGTGGATATTTTCTGAAGTTTGCAGTGACAGTGAGTCACTGAGTGTTGTAACTGTTCACGTGAAGTTTAAGTGCCTTGCCCCAGCAGGTGTGTATCAGGTAACCTTTATACAGGCTTGCTTCCTGAGACCTTGGCATAGAACTGGGGTCAGTACAGTTCCATTAACTGTGTTCTGTGATCTACTGCTTAAATTTCAGAAAAGCTGTGTCTTATTACTCAGCTGTTGAAATTACTGATACGTGATAGTGCACATTGGCTCTTCTGACATCAAGAGCATTATATTTTCCAAACATGGGTTATGAAACAAATGTTTTGTCTTTGGAATTTTATGTGCTAACTACTGAATGAGCTAAACCCAAGCAAATAGACAAAACCTAGGCAACCTCCAGAGCTTGTACCTAGAATTTTGTTTGAATTGAAAGTTTCAAAACAATTTTGGCTGCCTAGTTGATGGCCAAAAGTGGTTCCATAGGATGGTGATAAGACTTTTGGCCATAAGAAGTCTATCCAGAAACTCAGTTTGTCCAGGAGTTCAAAGTCATAATACTTGCAGAAAAAAGCTGCTTCACCCTCCAGGGGATTTCTAAAATAGTTTGTGAATTTGCAGGCAAAAATCCCAAAAAACTGGAAGCCAGTAATGACAGCTTTTGGAACTGAAAGGGAGTGGAGGAAAGGGATGGGTCATAGGGAAGTGCTGACTAATGGTGAGCAAACACTGTAGGCAGGTTCTTGAAGTAAGAACTGATCTCACTTCCTAAAGGAAAGTAAACTGTATACTATCCAAGCGTAAAATTTCGACTGGGGCAGTCTCTAAACTGGACTGTTAGAAAGTGGGGAGGGACGAGACTAGAAGGAAAGATTGATTGTAATAATGTTAGCCATTAAAAAATCCCACACAATTGTCTTCTGAGACTGAAGTTAGTAGTAATCAGTAGTGTGTGACCTGTAGTCTGATCTCTCGTGTGGGTACAATGTATTCATATCTTTAGAGAGGTCTGTTACTAGTAAGCATGATTTTAAATGCTAGACATATATTTGGTGAGTACGTGGTTTTTAAAAATGTTTGACAATAAGTAAATACAGTGGTTTTCCCCCTCTCATGGCAGCAGCACAATCCCTTCACCATACCCCTCTTCCAATGGCAAATGCTGATTTTCATAACTATTAGATGAAGACTGCTGTGATTATAAATTTGGTATTAATTTACACCAAGTTAAAGTGATAACTTTCAGTTATTTAGGATTTTTTTTTTTTTTTTTTAACTTCAATGCTTAGAAATATGCTGAAATTTAGTGAAATTAGGAGATCTGTGATTTTTGCTTTGTGGTCTGTTTTGCATCTAAGGGTAGGGTTGAACAATTTCTAAATAAGTACTTCACTGTGTTTATTGATAAAGCATGGTAGTTGCTAATTTTGGCACAGATTGAACTGCTAGTACTTTTAAGAACTGTTAGTAATTTAAGTGATATGCTTTTAAATAAAATCATGTGCTTGGCACATTTTGTCACCCCTATGTGTAAATTCTCTCTGTACCAAAAGATACTCAGCAAATAAAATTACTGCAAGTCAAATACGTAAATGCTGAGGTATTGGTATTTATGATGATGATTTAATGAAATAAATTCAAACTTTAATTGTTTCTAGAAAGCTAGGGTTTGTTTTGTTGATGATGATTTTACCATCAAACTTTTAGTTTCTGTTTGATCCTGGACTTTGCTATTGCTCTGTTACTTGCTTGAGCAGGGAGGTTGGACTGGATGACCTCCAATAATCCCTTCAACCTTTCAGTTTCTGTGACTACCCAAATTCTTAATAATAAACCAAAAAGTAAATTAATATTTCCAGAAGATAACTTCTGAAACATGAAGTGAAATTTGAGTTCAAGATTAGTTTTAATTTCCTTTGCTTATTTTACAATGGGCCTTTGAATACTGTTTAAACTGATGCTCCTTAAACTCTGTGAATGGTGAAGAGAAATGTAGAACATGAAACTTTAAAATCCTCAGGTTGAAAACATTTTTAGGTCACTTGTAAAGATAAATATAATAGCTAATATATTTAAGTGTACTGTACATTTAAATGATAACTATAATAATGGAAATTGTACACTAAGTAGTTTAGTCTTCTCGGGCTTTTGCTCTGTATTTTCTTTGCCACTTTAGGTTAAATGGGTAAATAAAAAATAACTTTTCAAAGCATAGCCTGCAGACAATATGATGTATCTGGGATCAAGAAATCTGTTGCCTCTGGTGGATTGCAACTTGTGAAATCTGTCTTCAGGGGGTTGAAGGGTAGGGGAGGAAAAAAATAATCTGCTGGCGAAAAACAGTATACGAGACTGCCATTGCCTAGGGTTGACTAAACAGATATCTTTCAAGTACTGATTCAGGCAGCAACTTGCTGTTGGAAGATTCTCTTCTTTGTTTTACTTAGCAATCTGAGTCTTTAGGAACAGGAATAATTGCCTCCTACCTCAGCAGCACGTGGTGGTTGTCTGAATTGTAAAAATAAAAATCTCTCCCTGGATCAGTGTCATAAAAAGGAAACAGATGACTTGGGTTTTTTTGTGAAATAAAGTGCAGCCCTCAAATGAGGGGAAAAAATAGTCCCTAAGATGATTTTTTGGACTAAAATCAAGGATATCTGAACAGATGATCAACTTAAGGTATGAAGCATGAGAAACATAAATTAAAAAGCATGTCAGTATCAGTGATTTTAATGGCAAGGAAAACAGGTTCACTTTGTAACAGAAAGCTGTGCCTTCATTTCCAGTAGGTCTTACCTAATGGTTCCCTAAGTCAGCTCATCCTGCCAAGGCCATCAGGGAGTGAGCATTGTCTGAACACTCTAGCAACCAGTGGGAACTGCCCTCTGAGACTTCCTACTTAGAGCAATAAGGAAACAACCTAAAGAATCTTTTTATCTTCATATTTTGTTTTCCTTCGTGGTGGTTAGCCTGAGGGTTAATCGACAGGATTGCTAGCAAGAGCCCCCTTTGGATACTAAGACAGCTGGCTGTAGCAGCTTTTATTGCAGCATGCTTAGGCAAGCCTCTCTGACTTGAAACCTTCAGGCAACAAAAAGAGGGTGTTTTGAGAGGGGCGTAAAATTGCCCAGCTTCTCTTCATGCAAAGAAGCACTTAATTTCCCTCTTGCTTTCTTTGTCTCCTTTTAAGAGAGAGAAATGAGATAGAATCTCAGAGATAAAAGGACAAGAAAGTGATAAAGTATTTGATGGCCCATCACTTCTGAAAATCATCTGCCTTCCCTTAATAAATGTGAAAGCTAGTGTTTGTGTAATCTTGTCTTTAGTGTTACAGAAGGCAAGATGGTTACATCTTGAGGAGGTCTTCTGCATTTGCTAAGCAAGAGTGTAGGAGTAGTATATAAGTCAAACAAATATAGTAATTTCACTTGAAATAGCACCAGAGACAGTTCTTCCTTTAGACTTGCCTTCCTTGGTGGTATATCTTTATCTCTTTCCTTGAAAATTAAGGAGAGAAAAAAGATGAATTCTGTATATGCTGAATGACTTAGCCAGGGGAAACAAACTTCTTAACTTCGGGGATAGGGTAGAAAGAAAGGGAGGTTTCCTTTTTTTCTGCTGTGGAACTGAAAAGTTAAAATTAATCTGGTGACACAGAATGTGATCACAGCACTTAGTCCTTTATAGACTTTAGAAAATAATTTGACTGGTAAAAAGACTGTAAAACAAGGACTTTTCTTTTTAGTGTCTATAATACTGCTATGTCTTATAGTTCTCAAAGTAATGGAAAAAGCTCTGGAAATGAAAATGTCCGTGTACTCCTTATTTGTTCCTGAAACTCAGAAAATTATTTTATTTGAGAAATCCACAGAGGAATCTGAGAATACTACTTTTGAGAATGAATTTAAAAACTTGGAAGCGTTGTAACATACCAGCCCTGCTTTTCTAAGTGAGGTCCTTAAGTGCAGGGCAAGAAAAAGGGGCAGGAGGAAAAAGAGTAATAAATGCAAAAATAAGCATGTTATTGCTTCCATTTTTGCTTTGATAAAAGGTAGTTGTTTCAAGAGCACATAATCATAAAAGTGATGCTACCTTGGCAAACCTTTGAAAATCTTATCGCACATTCATCTCTGTGTGTTAATTATGCATATGTGGTCAGACTACCTACTGCCCACACATCCACTTTAGCATTACACACTCTGAAGTGAGCACCTTTCTGAGAGTGCCTTCCTAAGAAGTGCAGTGCTGTTCTGCAGCTTCAAAACAGCGTGGTGTTTATATTCAGAACAGGAACCTTAGTTTTGAAGTCTTTGGTGTATGTATTGTGCACTGTCTGCAGGCAGGCCAGTGCTGATGAAGGCTGCCTTTAGATAACTTAATACTAAATACTGTGTTTTGTGTATCTGTAAAAGCTCTTTATTTCGTGTATCAGTGTCCCCAGCTTCATGAGCCATGCTTTTTGGAATTTCTGGTACCTCTTAGTATCTTGAAATATTCAACCACCTTAGGAATAAATTCCAGAGGGATTAGTAGAAGAACTTGTCTGACTAGTAATGACTGTGTGCAGAATCTGTTTCTTGACAAGTTAGACTTTTGTCAAATGCATTTATGTTTCCCTTACTGCATTATTCTAGTTCAAATTCAAGCCATTAATTTCCTGGAAGAATTTCTGTCATTTCATAGGATAGCATACGTGGTTTTATTTCATACTTAGGTTAAGGAAATTCAGCCCTGACAGGCTCTCTTCCCACCTGGTCAACAACAGGATGCTTGTGCCCACCATTCTCTTATTTTTTGCTTTTGTTCTATTTCAAAGTTAATGAAATCACATCTGTGGCACCACAGGATTGCACACTGAACACTTGCGTGGTAATTTTAAGGCATGCTTTTACAAGCTGATTGAAGGTTAGAACTGTCTGTTGTCATTTCACTGGTGTGCTCTCTGGCATCATCGTATGCCTGTGGTGCAGTTTGGTGAGAATGTGATCATGGTGTAGATGGAAAAGTCCAACACAAGCTTTGTTTAGTTGATTCATTAAGGCTGCCAAGCAGAAGGAAGAATAAGAAAAAATTTAAAATACAGCCTTTTTATGTATTGTGAGAATATTCAGAATATAGTATCAATGTTTCTGTTTCTTTCTTCAGTTAGACCATGCCTGGAGACATTATCATCCTTAAGAGATAAACTGTTAAAAATTTTAGGGTCTTTTTCTGATGCTTTTGGGAAGCAGTGAGATTAGGAAGTTCTGAATTTTACTGCCATGTGCTTTTATATAAATTAGGCTGTAACAGTCCTGAAATCTTAGGAAATACTGCAAGTAAATGGACAACACAAGTGGAGAAACAGTGCTTTCCCCAGCAATGGGTGGAATATAATGTCTCAGCAGATGAGATTTTCATTGCTCTGTAACCAGCCTTTTCTTTTGCTGGATTTTGTTAGATTTTTTCCTTTACAAAGCCAGTTGGAAAATCCTTAAAGGGTTTTGGGCCACTTAAAGTGTGTATCCATTTCTAAGAATGGTGCAAATTCAGGAAAATGTTTATGAAGAACTGAACTAAGGATAGAGGTAATTGCTAACTTCCCTTCAGGCTTTTCTCTGTATTGCTGCTGCTTGGAGTTGAAATAATCTCAAAAAATGTATTTAATGTATAAATCTGTAGTTTTGTTACAGCACCTGTAAAGTCAGCTATGCTAATTAAAAATGGCCCATATATCTGAAGACTTAGATTCATGTTTTAATCCTTTCCAATTCTCAGAATCCCCTGAACTGGATAGAAAAGGATGCATGCACAAAGAATGTGAAGCCTTCTATCCTCAGCCAAAGCTGAATCCACTCCGTTGTATGTAAATATCCTAAGATCAGCAGCAGCCATAACCCCGAAGTCTTTCCATGCTACACTCTAGTTTTGGGAGTGGTAATTAGACCAGTTCTTGTTGAGGCTCCTTATACCTCTAAACCTTCTTTTTCATACCATTTCTAAATGCAACTATGGAAGATTCACCTGTGGGAATCCCCCGAGCTCATCAGCCCTGGCAAACTGATCTCTGCCTTCTAGCTATTGCCACTTTCTTAGGAATATGCATCCAGCTCTATTCTTGAATTGGTGGATACTGCCACTTTCACAGCTGTCCTATGGTCAGACCACCACGTTCTGCTGTAGAGATCAGGCCCCTGTCGGAGTAGATATTCGGATTTCTTCTCTGCCTGCTAAAATGATAGCTAAGTGGGTATCTTGGAGGTACCGTATCTACACTGCCTGTGCACAGGACAGGTCTGTGTAAGATTTGTTAAAGAGGTTAGTTGATTATTTTTTTGACAATTTATGGTAGTTTCAAGAGCAGAAATGCAATTTCTCCTGGTATCACCAGGAAAGCTAACTTTCAGTATATACATCAAGACCTGGCGTGCTGAAATGTACTGGTGAGCGCTCTAAAATAATTCTGGCATTTATGAGACACCTTCTCTTTACTAGTCCTTAAAGTTAATAGACAAATATAAATAAAAAGAAAATCTTTCAGAAAGTGATGCATTATGTGGATTAAAGAAACTAGCTGGTTAGGAAGATAAAGGAAAAATAAAAGAGTATAATCTATCTCATTCATTTAATGTAAAACAGAATCATAGGTGACATACTTGTCATTGGAGCAGCTGACATTTGGGATTTAATGAAAAGTTTAAATTTAACACCAAAAATAGAACATAATTAGGTTTAGCTTCATTTGTGCACTTGCTTATGTTATGCAAAGACTTAGCTATCCCCAGAACAAAAAATACTCAATGCCACATCAACAGCCTTGGGAGGTCTGTCATGATGTGGTCAGTGGTATGTGTTTGTGTTTTGCTTTTCCTAAAATGTGATTTCCAGTGAATTCTTAACAGTCCCAAAAATCTGAAAACCTAAATCCAAAGTTAGTCATCTCAAGTTCACTAGAGACTAAAAATAATTTTCCCACAGACATAAAATATAAGTCTTGTCTAGATTGTTAAAACACATGCATTACTTATGGAGATATGCCTGCACAGTTTTTTACAGTGATGCTTTTATACTTGGAAACAACTTGTCTTTCTGTGTGTTTGAGACTAAATTGTTGAAATGTCCTTTTATGAAGAGTAACGTCCAAATGTACTGAGAAGTGACAGATTATTTTTCTTTTATGTGTAGATTGGACCTCTTATTTTTTTCATGTTGCAGAAATTTTATACAGTGTGTTCATCTGGTACTGAGGATTAAAATATCTGTTCATTCGCTTTTGCTTTTCTTCCGAACATTACATTTCTGTTGCACACTTCAGTAAAAAAATCTTGCGTTTCTGACCTGCTGATGTTAATAATTGTCTGCCCTAAGAAGATCTGGTTTTGCGAAAGGGAAGCTGTAATTAAAATGATGGAGCGTATATAAGGTGACTCTATGCTAATAAAGGCAAAAAGGCTGAGAAAGACATGATTTTGTAATGACTGGGAATTCTGTTACACCAATGTACCTCCCAGTAGGGACACGGTAGTTGTAATACATAGTAGAGAATATCAAAACTGAAGGCCTCTTAGGTAAGCCTTTCTTGAAGCATTTAAGTAATTCTTTGAGTGCCTTTTTGTGTTAGTTCGTTTCTGACATTGTTTTTAACAAAACAGTACATGTCTTTGCAGTGCAGCAATGGGAGAATGAATGGGAAGGTATATTACACTTTGTACAAGGGCAGATGAATTCTTTGTTTTTCAAATGGTGTTATTAGTCTATTAGCATCCAAAATAAAAAAAAGTATTTTTTTTCTTTTTTTGGTCTAGATCTCCTGCTTCTTTTCCAATGTACCTTAAAAAAAACCTACACAAAAAAAAACCCTCAAATCAAAATCTTCAACAACCTCAAAAAAGGGAAAAAAAAAAAAAAAAACCAAAAAAAACCAAACCTACACATGAAAAACCAAACCAAACAAAAAAAACCCAAAAAAAACCCTCACAAAAAAACCCAAACCAAAACAACAACAACAAAAACAAACAAAAGAACCCCACACGCCACCACGACAAACCCAAACCTTAAACTCTAAAATTAGGTTAGAATTTGAATCTGACAAATCTTCAGGCATGTGATAGTGTTAAATACCAGTAATACCAGTAAAGATTTCTTTCAGTTGGAAATCCTCATTCTTAGTAACTGCAGAAACGCTCTTTGTGTACATAAAATAACATTTTTCTTTTCTTTAAGGTGGTTCTTGTCAAAATGCCAATAATTTGTATTTGACTGTAGAGCTTGAGGGTGGGTGAGGAGATACAGGTTGTTCCTTTGCTAATGCACAGCACTTTGAAAGTCCTTTTTGGTGGAGGATGGTGGGTGATGTGTCTTGGAACAATCACTCTTCTTGATACTAGAATTGATGTAAGTTTGCTAACAAATGCTTAGCATGTGGTGGGTGGTTTAGCTTTGTTTTTCTAAGGCCTGTTACCACAGTCCTACATTTATGGTACAGTCTGAATTAATTCCCTTAGTATATACTATGTTTGTCCAGTTTAACAGAGTTTTGCTTCTATGCAACATAGGTGAACAATAATAAATAGTGCCAGATAGATAGATGTTAGATTTGAGAATTTATTCTGTGAAATAAATTGTCTTACATTGCCTGATTATCCTAGAGATGTTGATTTAATTTTCAGGAATTTCTAGGAACGCTTCGTTCTGTTCACACAATACACAGCTGTGTTTCTCATTCCTGAGTAGGTAGAATTTTAAGTTTTGATTTAATAATACATATTACATATAGTGGCTGATTTATAGGTTACATTGATTTCATTTCATTCACTAATGTTTTTTAATCTTTTATTTTGTGTTGACACTAGTTCCTTGTTGAGATATGGTGAAGCTCGTGAGATAGAAGATCTTGAATGTAAGGATTGGGGCAGCTGTCATGTCATTCAATGACGATGAGAAAAACATCTATTTAATGCAGGGAAAGATAATGTAGTGTTGATGTCAGTTTTTGTTATGTCCATTGAGACCTTTTCTGCGCTGCTGTTCAAAACAGAGGGAAAGATCTTTTTTTGTGGAGAATGTCCTGTTTCAGTGCTAAACTTGATAATTAGAAATACACGGTGATTATAGTAGGTTACCGTGGTCCACATGCTGCAGATAGGAACAAAATGAAGTCCTGTATTCCTCCATGTATAGGTTTTATTTAAACATTTCATCTGTGTAAGTGGGGGCCTGTCTACTTGCTGTTCCATCAGTTGCTGGGCATTTGGGATTTGTAGGAAAGAACTGATCTGTTGTGATGTGTTTTGGGTGATTTCTTAGTATATAGCATTCAAACACTCAGGATATATGGAGCAGGTAAGATACATATGAGGACTGTGATTTGATGGAGGTTGAGGAGAAAGGTTTTGAGGGAAGGTGTAGAGGAAATGGACATCTAGGTCATGAAGCACTGAGCTCTGGGAGGGGGAAGAAGTTTGCCTTATTGAACCAGTCACATGGTCATTATGATATTAATATAATCAGCTTGCTTATTTTGAGGCTTTTCCTCCATGGCTCTTGGCTCTAAGACTTCTGATTGTTGGTCACATAAGGAACATGCTGACTTTTTCTGAAGTGAAACTGAGCTAGGGAAAAGCTGGAAGCTGCTGCTGCTGCCTAAAATAGCTATCCTTGTTAACAACTCCGTATGAACATTAACTGTAATTTGCATGGTATGCTTAAGCTGTCTCGAGGAATTGCTAATGCTGTCCTTGTGCTCAGAATCGGAGGTACATCTAAAACTGCTTCATCTGTAATCCATTCATTTGCTCCACGTTCAGATATACTTTGAAAAATTGACGACTGTTGTTGTTTCAGTGCGTTTCTACAGTTAACTGTAAAAATGGTTCTGTAATGCAGGGAGAAAACCTTTTTCCTTCTATTTCTTACTCTGTACTCAAATAGCATATAAAAACAAAGGCTATAAAGTATGTGCCTTATATTTTATTAGTTTATAGTGTTACATGGATTTTTACAAGAGTTAAATGAAAATAGATGAATGTGTTATTATGGGTATAGTGGTGTTTTCCCAGTTTCCACTATTGCCAGAACTGAATTGAGCAAATAAAACAAATCAGAAATGTAGGGGAGGAGTAGTACATGCTGGTACAGTAATTTAAACACACAGTCTGTGAAGCATTACAGTGCAGTGTTTTTACATCTGTATTATCTTTACCTGTTTTTGTTGCTTTGCAAAACTGACCAGCAGAAAAGTGAAAAATCGTTCTCCAGCATGAAGGTTTATGTATAGTCCAGTATACAGGGCAGTCTTTACTACATTGCACCATGTTTTATAAATAAACAGACTTAAAAAAGAAATAATGAAGTCTTGCTGTGTGTGGCATATTTCTCAGTGAAGCTGAATATTTGAAAACCTATGCAACCAAAGATGCAGTGTGCTTAATACTACCTTGTTGAGGTTTAACCCTGGCCATCAAACAGTTTAATTTATTGATGTGTTGATCAAAGGGAAGTCAAGTTCATCCAAAGCATAGCCCAGTATTAGGCATGGTGAAGAAAACAACCTCTACCCCAGACAAAACCAGCACATACTGTATTAATTGAGCTGTATTGTGACCCTACTTTGGTGTGTCTGTAACTGTGATCTGGAATTGCTTGCATGCATGTTTTGGGAGGTTAAATATACGTGTCTTAAAACTCTTTTAAAAGCCAATTTGTGGTATGTCTACCTTTGTGCTGGCTTGAAAGAAAAACCAGTGAGAGACTCCAAATCAGAAAAAAACCAATTTAATAGGAGAGAAAAAAAAGTAAGGTAAAATAAAATAAAACACATACAATAGTACAAAAGATCACTCACAGAGTCAGAATACAACCTGAATCCATGGTGGTAGCAGTCCAGATGGAGTGGTCTTGTTGAAGCAGTGTTCCTGCAGAAAGGTCTGGTAGCTCTTGTCCTCTGGGAATCCAGTGGGTAAGGCTGCCTGTGCTGTCCCAAATCCCAGATAATATCCAGGTGGGAATGCTTGGCTCCTCCCCCTGGGCAGAGCATCTCACAGTGGGCTGATATCATTTTATGAGTCTTCCAATGGGTCCTTGATTGCCCATTAAACAGAGATAGCTCCTGGAAGGAGTTGTCTATGAGTCATGTAGCAGGGCATTGATGGGCCATTAACAGAAGATAGTCTGGAGGGAGGGGGCAAGGGAAACAGTGCCCAACCTTGTTTCAACAGCTCATGTAGATGGTGATAGGATACATACTTTGGGCACATCTTACATTGTTACCTAGGACAACCTTGTAACAGAAGGTTAGATTAGAATGTGATAAATAATTTGACATAAGTAATTATTTTGGTGACTACTGCCTCGTTTTATGTTGTTCTGAATTTGTTACTTGTTGTAGTTTTGCTGAAGTATATGAAAATGAGCATTCCATATAATCCAGAAAAGCATAATTTTAAGGATAATTTATTTAAGGAAGGAATTGTACCAAGTTAATAATGCATTGGTTTCTAATTTGTAACAGTGTTGTCTGAATATGATTTTCAATTGATACCAATTCTAAATGATTGGATAGCAGATTTTTTTGTCAGTGTTCATGTGCATTTGGAGTTGTATTTTGTCCCCATGTGCTTCTCAGAGCAGTGTTGCTTAATGACATCAAAATAATGTTTATGCTTGTTATGAATAGTCTGCATTTGTTGCTCATTAGCAAAACATGCTAATCACATACTCCAGAAGTAAAATAATGATTCATTACACTTTTGTATTTTCATTGAATTGAATACTTCCATGAATGGCTTGTCATTTTTAATTTTTTTTTCAAACCAGAGAAATCTAAGCTTCCAAAGTTTTGCAGCAGGCTGGGTGGGTTACTTGACAGTCCCACTGTCCTCATCTTTTCACATGAAGCTGAAAGGCAGCTGCACATCCCTTTCACGTTACTGCTTTAGTGTGACTGGTTACTTCAGCCGCTGCCAAAAGATTGTTCAGGTGTCAGTGGTGAGGAGAGTAGTCTGTCCCATAATCTGAGCATGTGGGTTATGCACAGAAAGTTTGGGAAGACTAATGTTTTCATACTAGCCAGTTTATTACTGCTCCTTAGGCCCTGCATATGAACTCATCATGCCGAGGTGCTGGACTATGCTTGAGATTCCAGACATAACTGGCTTGGTTTGAAAATCTGTGAAGTCACATTTAAAAATGGCAAATAACTGATCAAAAAGAGAAGGAAACAAATGTTTAGTTCAAGGGTCCAACATCTAGTTATGGTACAACAGTTTAGATTATGGTATTCGTGATGAACCTTATCTCACTGTTGCTCTAGCTCTGATTGCTGCAGCTGTTGATGGGGAAAGTGGCGGTGGCCAGGGCAAGGGGTTGAGAATCCGACATACAGTGATGCTTGGAGAGAATCCAAACAGTTCTTGTTTGGTTTTGAATGTGGCTGTTGTTGGCAGGCTTAACCTTTTGTTGTTAAACTTTCTGTTAGAGCAGGTCATTGTTGTGAATGCATGACTGTCCTAACTCTTGCTTTGTTTTGTCTTAGTCACATTGATCAAACAACAACATGGCAAGATCCTAGGAAGGCCATGCTTTCCCAGATGAATGTTACAGCTCCCACCAGTCCGTCGGTGCAGCAGAACATCATGAACTCGGCATCAGGTAAGCAAAATTTGTATTTATGAAAGAGATAGTACAAGTAAACCACAAGCTATTGTAATGGGGGGGGGGGGGTGGGGGCAGGGTGAAGGGAGTCCAAATTTAATAAATGTTGTTCTAGTTATCCTGGTTTGAAACTTTTTATTTATTGATGCCTGATTCATCAAGTAAGGGGCTGATAGTTGAAGTAAGAGAATTTGTATAATATTTATGTTGTCAATAGAAAGTACACTGTAGTCCTTTGATTTGTGTTTTTATTTTTTCAAATGAATGGTTCAGACTTCTAAGGAAGCAAAATTCTTGTCTATTTTGTTCTTACTAAAAAATGCTGTTAAATTGATGAAGACCAGAATTTCCATTCAATTAGTATCAATTTACATTAAAGCTTTTGTGCTTCACAGTGTTCTTCTGCCTCCATTTTTTTACTGACTTGACATGGTATACTGCAGTTTGTTTATGTTTCCTACATTTAAAATGAACATAAAATTTTTTCCTGTCCTCCCTAAATGGATCAGGCATATACTTGGAAAATCTTTTTTAGAAGCATAGATGTTTTGGTTTTCCTCTTGTATTTCTATTACTTCCAAAATCCAGTATCGTGGTCATTATTGCTCTAGCTGGGGAAGTCTGATGTATTTTCCTGGAATATGGAATCATTTTTCAGCTGGCCTGGGGAGGGGAGGGGCATGGCTGTCGCTAGACAGCAGTAAAATGTTCTTGTTCTTGCTATAGAATCTACTCTGTGTTTTCAGAGTTCTCTCATCTGATTATGCAGAGAGCAAGCAGATAAATCTGGTGTCATGCTAGTTTGAGTGCTTGGTCTTCCCCTTGCTTTGTCACCTCCTGTCTGTCACTGAGGTTCATGTTGTATTTATTTTCTCACAGTCTGGCTGTATTTTGTGTGTGTCTGCTGTTCCTGTACTTCCCAAGGGTTATTCTCTGGTGCTGCTTTTTGTGGTCTGTTTAGACAGCTTTGTTTCATGCTGCAATTCATGTGCTGCAGACAATACCGAAAGATTAACCGGCGTGACCAAACTGTGCTGTTCATGACTGGGTGTTAGAGGGGAAGTTAATCAAACTTTGTGCTGGCTAGGCCAGGAGGCTGGATTATCCTGGAACAAATGAGTCCTGTTCAAGTTCAGGAAGTCGTGATTCACAGCAATTAAGGTCTCAGGCTCTGATGTGAAAATAAAATAGCGTGATTATTTTTTCTGTAAATTTATCCCAGGAAACCTGCAGCAAAAGAGGTGGCGAGTTTTTTGAAGGGACACTTCTAAAGGAGGGAGAATAGGAGAAAGGAAACAATTCCCTTGGTCTCTCCTGCCTTTTCACTTATTTGTGCTAAAACTAGATGACTGCTGTTTCAATATTGACATAAATTCTGTATTTCAAGATAACTCCTCAAACCTTCCATTGTACGAAGAATTGACAGGAAAAAATACTGATAGTAAAGTAGGAAACTCTTTATGTACTTTGAAATAAATGAAGGGTCCTTAGCAAAAAAAACCTGTACTGTTAAATTGTAACAGGGTGGTAACAAACTGGAAAAGAAGCTAGCAATCTGGGCACCAGGATTATTTTTAAAATGTAATTTCCTGATGTATGTGAGAGGGTGATGCTGCATAGATATTGTTCATGCAATAGAGAACAGTTGAAATGTGGAAGTGGGTTGTCTTGTGATTTGAGAAAGTACTTCCTTGGATACAAGTTCATTGAACATTTATTTTTAATTTCACAGATGATACTGTATTGAATATCAACTGACAATCCCATAAAGTTTTGGGGGTTTTTTGTTGGGTTTTTTTTTTTGTTTGTTTTTTTGTTGGTTGGTTGGTTGGTTTTTTGTGTTTTTTTTTCCCCAGTGCTCTGAATCTGATAAAGTGCATGAAGGACTCAGAACTCCTGTGTGTACTGAATTCCACCGCATATGTGGTGTTAGGGTTTTTTAAGCTTAAGTCAGATGAGGTAGTATGGCCTGGAACTGGCTCTTTGGATGCACTTGCTTACTCTTACTTGCTATTAACAAAAGTCTGCTTTGAATTAAATAATGCCAAACCTGCATTTATTGAGTGCGATTCTGTTTCTGATACTTGATTTGGCAGACGTTTATGTGCTGACTTTAAATTATGACTGTATATTTGTTTTTACTGAAGTCTCTTATACCTGAGACTCTTATACTCTTATATTCCTATACTCTTATACCAAAGGTTTTGTTACTTTTTATTACTCAATAGCTTATGCTTCCTGGGTAGCCTCTTGAAAAATCTTTGAGAGAAATGGAAAAGTCGAGTAACTATGTACCACTTCATCACAGTGGAACTTACAGTCATGATGTTGGCACTCAGATTTAAGACTACTTAATGTTCTAATTTGGGTATTGATGCTCAAGAACTGGGAAATCAAGTTGAGACCTTTAAGACAGAAGTTTCCTGTTATGAAATATTGCTGGCAGTGAAACATATCTTAGTGCATTAAAGCCTTTCATGAAAGATACTGGGAAAGAATGAGTGTAAGTATTGTGACAGCTGGAGATCACTGACTTGCAAAAAAGTGTCTGAAATGCCTTAAAGGAGAATATTTTCCTTTCTGTATAGACCTTGTATGGTGCTCGTTAATTTTAGCCCTTAAAGTTACTGTCCAAGTTCTAGTGTACTGCTGCAGGAGCCTGTAAGTCGAGTGAGTGTGCTGAAACATAAGAGATATTTCTGGGAGCTGTCTTGAGAGCCTTTAGAAGCTTTAACCATTTAGCCAGAGTTAGAGTTCTTGACATTAGCTAGAATTAAGAACAGGAAAACAAACTGAAGATTCAGAGAGAGAGGAGAACTCTGAAAGCTGTTATGTGCATATTGGAGATAAACCTGTTGCCTTTTTGGATAAATAGGGGAAGAAGACCTCAGAAAAGATGTGATAAGGGCAAGTCAGAAGATTGTTAAAATATAAACATGGGAAAGATGTAGTTTAGCAGGAAACTACAGATTGAAATCTGTAGGTTATCTGTTTTAGGAAAGTCCATCTCTTGAGGCACTTAAGACTGGATGAGAACCCAGGTATCTTGCTACAAATTACATTTCTTCAAGGAAGGTAATGGTCATCTGAACCAGTTGTATCTGTTCCAGGCACGATTATTTGTGAATGAGTTTTTCTTGTGTGTTAGTTAGCTACATCCTTTATAGGAAGTCATCGGTATGTGAAAAGTGAGGGGGGTTTTGTCTCAGTCTTTCTTAACTTAGCTTGTTACATGTAATCAAATTAAATAGTTCGGGTCATATGTGTGCAGAGAAGCAGCGTGCTCTTTTAGATGGCATTTGTTGGTTAATTTATGAAACAGAATTGCATCTTCACTTCAGTAGTGAAGTGGAAAGAAAAAGGAAACAAGCCTATTTGTAAATATACCGCATGTGTATAAAAATTCCTTGTGACTGTTCTGATTTTTTTTTTGGTTACATTTCTAACCATTTTTCCCTAAAGGAAAACAGAAAGAACAGAGAAAAAAAAAGTAGTTTCTTCTGTCTTGATTTAAAACAAACAAACAAAAATGTAGTAATAATGGTACGTTATTCTTCTTAGGACCATGTCCTATACATTTCCTACTGAGGTGAAGTTATACATTTATAAATAAACAGTGGCTGTTTCGTATGCAATTACAGTTGATACAGCAGAGATGGGATAATTGTATTTATATACTTCTGTTCTTCAGATACTTTTACTTCCTGAATCATGCTTGAATCATGCTTGACAGCACTGCATACTGTAGCCTCTTCTGCTTGCACATAGACCTTAGATAATTAGCTTTGGAGCAGATTATGTGTCTTTGTCCTCTTTTGTCTTTGTTCTTATGTGGCAGTTTTGAATTGAGTTTCCCAGTGAAGGTTTGTAGACCTAGTGCAATTCCTCTTAAGCTAAGGCTGTAGTGCCACGCTGAGTGTTGGTAAGAAAATGGACACTTGAACTGGTAATTCTCAGGGAGCAGGAGGGTTATGCCAATAACTAAAACAAGTTCTAGCTCTTTTCTTAGATCCTTGCTCACTTCAGTTGCAGATAGCTCCTATGTAGCCAGTCATACTACGAAATTCTGATTGTGTACAGTCAACACCATGATCTGTTGTGAAACTCAAGTTTCTAAGTGTCTGCATGACAGTAATGTTAATTTCTTTCTTTATCTGCAAAAACCGCCCCTTTTAAAATAGTGTCCTTTTATACTAATTTGACAGGATAAAGGTGTATTTTAAGTAAATTTTGTAGATTTTGAAATAATATTTGGAAGTTTTAGAGCTGTAGTGACTGAAGGGGAAAAGTTAGGTCTTGGAGATCAGTGTTTCTATTAGGTAAAGGTGATTCCTGTTGTTGAACATAGGTATTCTAGTTCCTAGGTTGTCCGTGCATATTTAGTTGGTAGATAGATACGGATGCCCTCTTATATGCATTGACCTATTGATAAAATATGGCTTTGTTTACATTTGTTTTAAAATTAAGTGTTAGGAACTGTAGAGTCTTGCTAGATTCACTTCTTATCCCAGCATAGGTTGAATCTCTACTATATTTTTGCTTTTGTTTCTCTTCCAGTTCCTTTCTATCTGCCAACAGCAAGTCTGCTTTGCATTCCAGATTCCATGGCATATGAGAAGGTTAAAAAAAACCCAAAATCTCATCTAAAAAATGGAGACATGCACCAAAGAGACATGGCTTTTAAAATTACATGTTATTGATATGGAGTTACACCATTATATAATATTTAGTTAGAGGTATGGCTTATCAGTAGTTCTGTAAGGATGGTTCGCATTTGGAAATTAGAATTTAGTTTTTTAGTAACTTTGTTCTTAAAAGTACCATAGTGCAGGCTGCATTCCCTACCTAGAAGGGTTATGTCTCCCTGTGCAAATTATTTCATAGAATTCTAAACTTACAGTTGTGATAGTGTTCAGTTGTCATAGGAGGCACCAAACAGAACTAGTAGGAGATCATGTCACAGAGATATTGTTTGTGCTAAATATTTACAAAATCTGGAAAGGAGACTGGAGAAGTACTTGAAAAAGAGATATTTTGTCACGTAGTAAGCAGACAGAAACTGGCCCAAGGAATAGCTTGGGGTAGAATCACAGAATATCCTGCTTTGGAAGGGACCCACAAAGATCACTGAGTGCAATTCCTGGCTCTGCGCTGGACATCCCCAATAGTCGACCCTGTGCCTGAGCATTGCCCAAACGCCAGGACTGGGGTCACGTCCCTGGGGAGCCTGTTCCCATGCCCAGCATACTTGGAGGCCAAGTAAATAATCATAGCCTCTTTACCTTTCAGGTCTCTGTATGTATTTGGTGCTTTATTTAAACGTTTATACAGTGTGACAGTCACTAAATGGGTTACTTTCAGCAACCAACAATACCTGTCCATCACCCCAGGCTAGATGCATGGACAAAATGGACTTTTGGTTAGACCCAGTATTGCTGTTACTGTGCAACATGAGCTACAGTAACTATGGAAATTTTAGTGAAGAAGGTCTGAATAGCAGCAATATAGGACTTAGCTTTTGTGACCTGGGTTATCTAATGCTGGAAATTCTGTTCCTCTAGAGCCTTTTTGGGGGAAAATGGGCATGGAATTGCAAATGTATTTTCCTAGGTGCCCTGGGTGAATGTGTCTCCTGTTGCTCAGCTATTGGTTTAGTTCTTTCCTCTGGTACTCGCCTCTAATACAGAGTTTGTCAGGTGAGCATTTAGAAAATCAGACCTGTCTTCTAGTTTCACATTTACTCACAAAACCAGAAAGGAATTACAGGAGGCACTATTTTCCATTTTTGAGCTGCCTTTTAAATATGTAAGGATGACAGCAGAAACATGAAAGCAGTTTGTTGTCTAAGGAAGAAAGCTATGTTATTAATGCCAAAAGTTTCTAGAGATAAAAGCTGTGTTTCCACAGTCATTTTTGGCACTTAGCAAGGAAGGTTTGCTGCTGTGACAGCCAGGTGAGTCGATGGACCTTTCTGTCCTGTTCCACAGTTGTGCATTTAGAAAGGGAACCTTGCCCTGGTTTGTCTCAAGTGGTAAGCTTATACTCATCAGATCACTGAATCTCATAAGTAGCATTATTCCACCAGGTGGATGGACTGATCAGCTCCTGGCAGCCTTCTTCAAAGGCATTTTATGTTCTTACTTGCTACAAAGGAACATGCTGGACCAGTACAGACTTCAGTGTTCAGCAGGACTGACACCCCAAGGCTGGTTTTGTTTTTCCTAAAGCCAAAGAGGGTTTTTCTGGCTTTGCAGTTCAGAAAGAATTGTGTGGCTTGGCAGGATTCTGAGAAGACTGGTAGTGAGGTCTGCCTGCATGGCTAGTGTATTGGCTCAGCAGTAAAGGAATGGGTTTGGTTCTTCATTGGCTTCTACACTTGGATGATGGGGAGCATGTCTCTGTGCTTCTGTGCCCCAGTCTTATAAAAAAGCATCTCACTGATAAGCTGCCTGGTCTTTGGGTATTGTAACAAAATACAGTGTTCTTTGCACTGGAGCTTTCATTTCTCCATCAAAGTTCTTTTGTGTAGTGAATGTGTTAGAGTTCAAGAATTACTTGCAGCATTGTCACTCTTTCTTGCATGTTCTGTTCACTGGCTTCTGATAAAAGTCGAGGTACTTGTTGGCAACATTTAAAGCTTATGAGCATTAGAGGTGGGAAGAAAATGTCTAGTGTTCTCTGGTCTTCCTCACTTGAAAACCTGTAGCTCTAATGATGAAGTAGTGAAGTTGTTAGAGAAGAGCTTTGTTTTCTGAGCCAAAATGAAAGTTTAAATTAGAATGTAGTTTGCAAGGGATCTTCAAAGACCACAGTAAGAAATTCTTGTCCTGGTTATGCCTTGGGATGTTACTGGAATGCAACTGAATTTTTATTCTTTTTTTTTTTACTCTTTTTGACATTTCTCCAAGAACATCTTTTGAGATTAAGCAAAGAAATCTATCCTCCCCACCTCTGCTCCCAGCTTTAAACTGGATTCTTCAGCAGGAGCATGACTTCAGGTCAAAATTAGTCAAGAGCTAATGTAGTTTGAAGATGGATACAGTAGACATTCATCAGATATACATATTTTTGGGTACATCTGAATTTCATGTGTGAAATAATGATGTTTGTGTATACTTAGGGTATCTTATATTATACAGAATAATCTGTGAGTCCAAGTCTAACAGCCAGGTGGCTTCTGCTGCTTTATTACTGTATTACACTAAGGATTAGAAGGACCTGAAATAAAATGGCTTGCTGCTACAGCAGGTTTTGTCTTATTTTCTTTTACATTCTTAACAGGTGTAGTGAATCTTTTGTTGTATAGTTTGAGGATTGTACTTAAATCTAAAATACAATGGAAGATCTTCCTGTATCTAATTTTGATATTTTTTAAAGTCTGTATCAGTGTGAATATAAATTCCAGAATGATGTATTTGTAAGGCACCTGCCAGGTCAGATAAGATAAATATAACTTTTTAAAATAGTTTTCAGTCTAAGCAAAGTGCAGGTGAATGTACATGATCATATAGAAATGGGAATGAGGTGTTAAGAATTGTATAGGAATTAAAAGTGGTTTCTTGAAAGCTGCTGATGGGAACATATGGGAACCACTCCTCAGGCTCTGTGTTCAGACATCAGCTGTGGACTCCACAACATCATTATGTACCTCCCTTTGACCATTTTCCAGAAGTAGTTTTTCCTGTGTGTGCCTGTCTGCTTGTAGAGGCGTTGCACTGCTGTCCATAGCACTGTCTTTGTGGCTGCTCATGGTGTTTTCTTGGCTTTGCTTTGTCATTGTTTGTTTGCCTGCCTTGTTCTTCAGGTTTGTAATTTTTTCTGCTTAAGCCTTGAATGTTCTCACTGAAACTTAGGGTATGAGGTAAAGGGGAAATTAGTTTTGTCACTTCCTTTTTTAATTGTTTATGAAAGACAGGAATATTCAGGATCTCCTCAGTGTTAGCTTGTTGCTGTGTCTTGTTCACTAGATGAACTTTCCTATGAGAGACAGAATTATTCTATGCTTCTTTTTCCTGGTGCTCATGCTGGTTTCATTCTGGCAGGCTTGACTTATTGCTGGTTTTATACTAGAATGCTATAGCAAAATTATGTGTCAAAAGCATATGAAAGGATGCAAGCAAGTTTGAAAATTAAAGTCCAAATCCTAAATAAAAATGATAGAAGTGTTTCCTGGTTCTTGGTTTTCCCACCCAGCATTTCTTTGCCCTTAATCCCAGAAATGAGCTTGAAACTCTTCTGTTTCATGTACTGTTATATATGTAAAATGTTAAAATTTTTTTTAGATCAATTTCAGCTGGAGCAAACAAGAGCCCGCCATCAACTCCTTCCTTCTATATTGCAGGCCCACTCCCCGATGGATGGGAACAAGCTATGACCCAGGATGGAGAAATTTACTACATAAACCATAAGAACAAGACCACATCTTGGCTAGACCCAAGGCTTGACCCACGCTTTGGTAAAAGTTCATCTCAATTCAGAATTCTTGATTTGCTTCAGTTCACTCAGCTTTAATTTTGCAGGCATATTTTCAAAACTTTTTATAGTACTATAAAAATATATTTTGAGTTATAGAGGCCTTATTTAAATAATTATTTTTTTTTTTTAGATAAAAACTACTAGCTTATATCCTTCAGGACTGTATGTTACCCAAGTTTCTAATGCTACGAGTTGGTATTTTGCCATATGATCCATACAGTTCCCCAAAGTGGTGCCATTCAGAAATTACTTACTGAGACAGTTTCAGTCAAGCTCACTCATCCCTTTAAATTAGCAAAACTTTACCACAGAAGAATCTTTTAATTCCTAAACAAATATTTGCTTTCCTTTGTGCTATCTTAAGAGGGCATTGTCAAATAATAGTTCACGCTGTTTAAATACACGTGAAACATATACCAGCTTATACTTCCAGCTTGTCACAGTGAATATCATGACAAAACTTTTTGTTTTAAACAATATGATGAAGAATTATTAGTTTTGCTACTTCTACTTTAATAACCTTTTTTTAGAGTAAAGACTATGTAGTATTGGAAATAGAAATAGTAACTTAATGATCACAAAGTCTTGATGGAGAAATTCAACAAAACAGAACTTATATGTATTTTTTTTTCAGTAATGTTTTTGGTCTGTATGAAGAGCAGGACTGCAAACTTTTTGATAAAATATTGGCACTGATGACTATGAATAGAAATCACATATAATGTGAAGACTCTAAACTACTTCCTTAGGTTGTCCAAGTGATGTATTTAATATGGCATTACAATTTCTGGTTTTTTTGTAAATCCATGATCTGTGTGTGTCAGCCTTATTAGCTTGCCCTTGATTTGTTTTCCCAATAACTTACTATTTTCAACTCCTTTGGATTATAGTTATTTTTCCAGAGCCATGGAAAAACAGTAGGAGTGAAAAAAAAAAAAAAAAAAAAAGATCATTGTGGTTTTCAGGCTTTACTTTTGGACTCAGTGCAGCTAAATGAAAACAGTGTGCAGATCGCTGAGTAGGTCAGGCTGAGGGGATGCAAAACCTTTGAAGCTTTACAGGGGTTGACCTAACAGCAACTGTGGGCCCCTTTTGGGCGAGGCATTAACTCCGTGAATGCCGTGTAAATACAGAACTACAAAACTCAACAGTCACTGTTCTGTTCTGTTTTCTGAAATGTCTGTTAGAAATTTTGCATTTTCAGTTTGTATGCTTGAGTGCTTACTTACACCATCCATTTACTCTTACGGAGAAGACCAGATTGTCACACTTTGTTTATAAACTGCTCACCGGTTCGTAGACAGGTTGAACCACTCTGCAACTTGAGCCCAAAGGTGGGGTGTCAGCTTTGGCAAGTGTCCACGCTGGCTTTAACACCAGTCAGAGCTACAGACCTGTTTGCATGTTGTAAGAGGAGTGTGTGGGTAATTTGCAACCTCACAATTACTTAGTTTGTGAATAAGGCTGAAAAGGAAGCAGTCATTTTGAAAATTAGTGTTGCCTTTTGCAATTACATTTACTTAGGTAGTCTTGCAGGGTATCTTTTTCTTTACATGCATTACTTTATAGTTATCAAAAATGAACTGGAATTAAAAAGGGGCGTGGAAAATGCCTTTATGGACAGAGGTTGTGAGTGAGGTGAATCTTGCATTTCGCTACTATTTTGTATTCCTGTAAATAGAGTGGTCCAACTGTAAGGGCAAAAACTGCTTGTCTTGTGCATGCTGAAACTCCATCAAATGCTAAGGCTGTGCAGTTAAACTGAAAGAAGTTAGAAATGTCCAAAAGACTGATTAAGGGTTTCTTGCTGCATAGCTTCCCTTTTTGGGCCCACTGTGTATGTGTATCCCAGACAGGCTTGAGTACATGCCAAGGCTCTTTATTTTGTGGTCGGACTTTTAATCTGTTCCAGACCTTTTCAGTCAAAGAGCTCAAGTGTAACTGAAAGGGGCAGGAAAGGAAAAAAAAGCATGTGGGCTCTTCTGATCTAGAGTGATGGCAAATAGAGACAAGCTGCTAGCTGCTGTTGAGCTTGAAGGAGTTTTCCTTGAAAACCTAAGTTGTACACGGTATATTGTGGTTTATGTTTTTGTCATTTGAGCCAAGAAAATACAAAATTCTATTCCTGTTGCTTTCTTACTTGTGACCTCCTTAATTCACTCCAGTCAAGAAGAAAAAAAAAAAAAAAATCTGTTTGACAGATAAATTACTGAGCCTCGCATTTATTTATCATGTGGAGATCCTTGACAAATATGTGCTGTGACCCTAAATAGCATGTGAATGACTCAGAAGTTTACCTTTCTGTGCTTAATATAGGTTGAAACTTCTGTTGGTATTTTTTCCCCCTGAGGATGACCATACCCTATTTTCTTATCACTGTGTTTTAATAAAAGGGCTTGGTTTTCAATATTTTTGACTACTGATACTTCCAGAAGCAGGATGAATTCATTTTTGTCTTGTTGAAGCTTTTGGTTATTACAGTGATGATAATGGTGATTGAAAATGAAGGCAGAATTAACTCCCCTCTCTGCCACTTTCACCAATCTTAAGAATCATTGAAGAAAACAAAGCTGTTGAGTGGTATGTGCAAACATACTCCTCTGTTCCAGTATTCAGAAGCAGAAGGTATGAAGAGTCTTTGCCCTTACTGCTTCTGAATTCCCAGCTTCCAGGGAGACAGCCTTTATGTCTCTGTGTGTTCCTCATCAGATGGAAGCTTTGCATTCATCTTTGTTTTCTCTAGTAGGTGTGGATATAGCTGTTTTTTAAATAGTGCTTGGAATTTTCCATTATTGTGGCTAGAAAAGAGAGAGGGGAAGGAGAATCAGTTGGAAAAAATTATTTTAGGCATGGGGTGTTTTGGTATAGCATTCATCTTTTAAACAGAAAATAAAAGAATGTAGTTAGTATGTATTCTTTCTTGGAGCAGGCTTTTAGAAATAATGCATCAGAAAAGAGCCTCTGTCAGAATAGCTGTGGGGCAGGCTGGGTCTAAAACCTGAGTGCTCCAACTTGAAGATAAGAACTTTGTTCCAAGACTCAAGTGTATCGTCTTTGAAATGGGTTTGAGGTCTTTGGCTACACCACTTAAGTGTCAGTGAAGACCTGTGGCTCGGACTTTTGTCCTCCAAGTCTACAAATACAGTTTAGAACAGTATCTTGTTAGAGCAATTCACAAACTTTAATATCTAGGAAAGAGCTAAGTGTGGAAGGAGGGTCTTCTTATGCCAAGCACAGGCAGTCATAAAAGATGACATGGGATCAAAGGAGTTAGGGATGGGAGGGGGTTGGTCCTTGGGCCTGTGTCAGCAGGATTCTTGTCGAGTGAAGCATCTGGTAAAAACATGCTGTCCTACCTTCTCGGTGCCTTTACAGGCCTCATAGTGAGAGGCTTCAAATTGCCTCTTTTTATTTTTATTTAGAAGAGGGTTTTTCCCCTTGAGGGAATTGGACTGTCAGGTTGAACTTGTCTTTTCTACTGGTTTGTCTTTTCTGCTGTTGTTCATTGGTCATTCTTCACAGATCCTACTGGATTTTTAAGCCTTTCAGATAACATAATACATTTTCCTTAAACTCAAAAAAACATCTGGGTAGGAAACAGGTCAGCTATGCATTCTGAATGGCTGGCGTTGGTAAAGTAGAAGAACATCTGCTTTTCCTATGAAGTCAAATTTCCTAGAACCAGTTGAAGTTTAAAATTACTCAGCTTTTTTGCCGTAAGTTTCCAAGAATTGACTTTTGTATCAAATACCATTAAAGGGATTTTAACTGTTATTTAAGTTTCCCAGTGATAAGCCTTGGTTTTGAAATGCAGCCTTAATTTGCCCTTTGAGGGTGCTTAATATATTAAATTCAAAGATGAAGTTGAAGTGGAAAAATACTGGAAACTGGCAGTTGATTTCCGTGTCTCTGCTGGTTTAAGTTTGGTGTGGAGACCTTACTACTCCAGTAGAGTAGTCAGACAAGTGTCTGTAGGGATTGGAGTAAAACAAGAAATTGTTTCAGTTTCCTTGTAATTTTAGTCTAAACTTGGGTTTCAAAGGCTTGTAACTAGTGGTCATACCAGTGTTGCACACTCCCAGTCGCTTTCCTTCTGGTCTTTCAATTCTTGGAGCCGTGATAATGGGGTATGAAGCAAAATATGTGACCTCAGGTTGAAATGGCTGCCACGACATTATCACTCCCACAACTTTATCACTCCCACTTAGAGATAATGTTAATGTTCTTTGAAGTTCTGCATGAATTTCGGATGAGGGGGAAGGTAAGGCAAGACAGTGTTTAATATCATTATGGAAAGTGCCATAGGGGCTCTGTGTAGAGTAGCTGCTTGACTACATAATTAGGAAATGAAATAAAACTGATTATGACAGTGTGATTACAGAGAATGCACGCCAGGTTTTTCTGCTTCCTTTTTTTTCTACTATAAAAACATTGCATGTTTGAAAAAGTGGAAAGAGCTTGTTGAGAAACACTGTAGTAAAATGACATATTTATCATTTCTGTAAATTCAATTAAAAGCTTAAGCTTCAGAGCATCTGGTAATTTTTAAGTATCAGAAATTAAAAGGAGGTATTCCATAGTGTTGCTTTCCTATTCCTTACCTGTCTAGCACTTTGTTTAATATATGTTCCTTCAAATTAGTAGGAGCCTTTCAAGATGCAGATTTTTGGACAAGATAAAACTGGAGTTCTAGATTGGAAAACTGGGGTTTGGCTTTTGTCTAGCCAAAAAAAAAAAAACAAAGAAACAAACCCACAACACCAGACCTTGTGTCTGATTGTAGTAGCATTTTAGACTTCTTAAGTTCCAGCTCTGCCTTCAGTTTTTTGCATAAAAAGCAGAGCATGAGCCACAAACGGTTTCGATCTGCAAATGCAGTGGCATATCCTCTTTACGTACTCTGTAAAACAAAAGAGGATTTGACTCATCTAGAAAGGTCTAGTGATACTAGATTTTTCATTTTCCTGAGTCTGTTTTTCCAGAACAGTTTCAGGAGATCACTTAGAATAGAGTAAAGACTTCTGTATTTTGGTGTGTGTGTCAGAAATGTGTACAGATGAAGCAGCATCAGTTTTTAGTGAACCGTGACTTCTGTCAACGCCTGCTGCGAATCTGCAGAGGCAGATGAAATTTCACTGGTAAGCAACCCTGTTTAAAAAGGCAGGTGCTACCTTATGGTAATGACGATAAATAATTACTTGTTGTGTATGATTATATCAGAAAGTGAAATCTTGGTTTGTTTGGAAGCAGGATGTATTTATTCCTCTTAACTGAACTGAGTTCACTGAAGAAATCACCAAATCTCTCCACAAGTATTGTGTCAGGATGCAGCTATCTACTTTAGATAGAATATTTCTAGACTATTAGAGAGAAACCCACATTTTTCTTAAGATTTATCAGGACACTAAGGTTTATGTAAGTTTATACCTGTTTGGGGGTTTGTTCTCTTTTCAGAGTAGTTTAATCCTGTTTGAGAAAGCAGATTTTTTGCTAATGATGTGTGGGTGCCAGTAAAAATAATGCATGCTTGCAGTGTTGTGCTAAGCAGCTGTGATAGTGAAAGGAAACTGCACTCTTAAACAGGGACATTTTTTCCACCATATCCTTCTAACACAGCAGTTTGCACTTCCCTGTTAATGAGCATACTGTGTTAAAAGTTGAAGGTGGATCATTTTGAACATCATTCATTATCTGTAATCTAAATATATATATACACACACAGTAATTATATAGTCTATATCTAATCATATATGATCTTAAATTCAAAGACATCAGGTTTTTTTGTCTTTGAATTCAATCATGTTGAAACATGATGGTTTCTTATATATAGAAGTGTTTCTTGACAGAATACTGTTTGGTTTTTTTATGGTAGCTTTTACTGGATTTTGTAATTTCTGTTTTATCATTTCTAATGGGCTTATGACAGAAATTAAAATAAAGATGAAGATGTGCAGATGCATATATACAGGGTTTGTTCCACTCAGATAAATTAAAGGAAACCTGTATTTAAAAAGTTATCACATTATTTTATAAAAAATTGTAACAAAGCTTGTCTTTCGATTAGTTAACCCAGGAACTATTATGTGGTGATTAAACAGTGAAACTCTTCACAGCCAGTAGCCTTATGTAGACTCTTCTCTGATTAAAACTTTGGTCTAACATGTAAACTAGCTTTCATTAAATATATTTTGCCAGAGAGTCAGTGGGCAGGCATATGGGGCCTTGGTGAGCTCAGATTCTTTCACTTACTATAGTTTTCAGTGTCTCATACATAGAATTTAAATAACATTAGTTCAGGTTTCTTCTCATAATTTGTCCAATACAGTGTGTCTTAACATAGTTCTGAAGTACTAATACTTATGTCAGTTGCATTCTGTAATTTAAAACTTGTTTAGCCTTCCAAAATTAAAATTTATTTCTTTTTAAAAATTGAAAAAGAGTTATGTAAAGAGTTTGAAGAGAGTTTTAGTAAGAGCCCATTATTTACAGAGTTTTGTTTTATATGTGTGCACTGAGCAGAAGTTCTTAAAAGCTACTTACTTTACTGCTGAATATCATTTATATTTGCTTTTCTGGCTGGCCAGAATGTTTTAGTTCTTCGGAAACTGACATACATTGAGTGAAAGTGCTTTACAAATATGCTGTTTACTGCTATGGGGGGAAAGAACTGACATTTTACTCCAGTTTAGTTACCAGTGATTCAAGAGTCTGTCTGTACATGCTCTAGAGTCTTAATGGTGCTCAAGTCAGTCTGGCTATTGCACATCTACATTCGACGGTACAGAAAGACTTCAAAAACAATGGCAGATTTATCAAAGAAAAGGGAATATAATTTATATTGTTTTAACCAGCAGGTGCAATAGTGGTAGTAAAATAAAAAGAAGAATACTAATTTAATTTGAATGAAACTAGTTGATAAATGCAGTGTATCCAATCTGTAGTTTGGACATGATTTTATAGGAGTATTTTTATTGGATATATCTTGATTTAACCAAAAGTTCAGCTCAGGGATCTGTGATTATTTCTGTTTGCCTAAGACACTTAAGAATTGTTCGTACCCAAAATGAGCCAGAGAACCATCTATTTGTGTTTTCCCCCATACTCCAAGATCCAGGATTATTCAGAGACTGAAAGCAATAGAATATTTTATTGTGCTAATTTTTAGGTTGCTTTATAACAGCAGCATTATGAAACTCTAAGGAAATCCCAGACAGAGTCACATAGCAATACATTATAAAGAATACAGTCCAGAAACATGACTTACATCCTGATTAAACAACAAATTGTTGTACCAAGCCTTTCTTTAAAGGCCCCTTTTTTTGCTTTTATTATTTCCGAGGCTCTTTCAAATCCGAGTGATTTTTTTTTTCTTCAGAGCTCTTTTTTTGCCTTTGTTGAACTGTTGCAAACCAGCACCAGGTGAAAACCTGACTGTAGCCAAAAATGATGCACAATAGCTGTCTAGTTTCAAAATGAAGTTGAAGGAGACAAGTCCTTTTTTTTTTTGGTTCCCCCAATGAAGACCTTGATTCTTATTAATAAGGACAGTCAGCTATAGTGTGCTCACATCCTGAGCTTTTTTGTTGTTGTTTGTTCAACTAAATATTGTCTTTGAATTTGCAGATTAAAATTAGGTTTAGCTTTGAAGGGTGAAATTATAAGTAGGAAAGAAACAGTGTCAAGCATTCAGCTGTGTCTACCAGTCATTAAGGGTGCAATCTCTGCTTGTAATTCTGCATAGGGGAGAGGTGCTGTCTTCCTGTCACTGCCCTGGGGACTTGGGATTTTCAACTGACAGAGGATCTTGGGAGAGAAATTAGCCTTTTATGTTTGAGTTGTTAAAAATTTATTGGCCTTTTCTCTCTAGCACCATTGCCTGGTAATTGTTTCTCTCTCTTGGTTTTGTTTTTTGGGTTTTGGTTGTTTGGTTTTTGTCATGTATGTAGACAGCAGTCTAAACTTTTTCAGGAATTGCCAGGTATTGTCTGGTACAGTACAGAAGAGGCATTTCTGCTGTTGACAGTAGAACATTTAATGTGTAGCATTTGAAACCCAGTAATTTTCTCAAAAACATATTGCAGCAATTGCAGTTGACTATATTCTGCAGATTGTGAAGCCATATTTTAGGATGAGATCTTTTTTATTGTCTTAGGTTGCCCATGTTTTTTAACTTGTCTGCCCCTCCTCCTCCCTCAAATCCCCCTCTTCTAGAAACAAAGACTTGTTTGTTCCTGCTCTGCCTGTGAGGTCTTTGCAGCCTCCACTGTGTGGGTGCAGAGCCCCTTATTTAAATGCTTTCCATAGCCATGGAAGGTAAGGAACGATGCATTAGAAACTGATGAGCCCTAGCTAACAGATAAAATTAAGCTCTTTGCCTTTAAATTCAAAGTACTTGAAAAGAACCGTGCATGTCAGGATCATTACAAATGCATGGTGTAGAAAAAATAAAATCTGCCATCTGAGATCACATTAATAAGCATGTTCTTTGGAGTGCAGATTTCTGCAGTTGTGTTCTGTTGAGTAATGGGGAATTGGAATGTAAAAAGGAAAAAAAAAACCTCACACACAAAACAAGCAAGCAAAAAAACCTCAACCCCAACGCAACAACAAAAAGCTTTAAAACCCTCTGTTTTTTCTTGTCACTTGAAACAAGATATGTTTCCCCCCCTCTTTTCACTAAATACTGTGTTGGAAATTATAATGACATTCTTCTTTGAGTTTCCCTTGAAGATAACATACTTGTGTAGTCACCAAGGTGTATGAAGATCATTGATACTATTGTGGTTTTTTCACTGGTTCTTCACTTGGGTATGTTAAGTCAGTGATATTCAGTTGGCAGCATCTTCTTCTAATACCCGAACTTTTAGTTTAATTTCACAATTAAAAAGAATTTATTCATATTAAAAAAATCTATGATTTGTTCTGAGTTTTAAAATCTTACAAATTTGAAATCTTTTACACTTTCATTATTGAAAAAATAAAATGTTCAGAAACATCCTTTCAATGGCTGTGTGAATAATAATAGTAATAAATGGAATAATAATAATTAATAATAATAATAGTTTAGAAACTGGAATTTTAGATTCAGTTTCTAAATAGTTACCAAATTATATCATTAAGTAATCCCCTAATATTTGAATTTTAAGTATAACCAAAGTCTCAATATCTTATGATATTCCTGCTTTAGATATGCTTTTAGCTAGAAATATTCCTTTCAAAATGGATGTTAGAAGACATTTTGGGGATCTAGGATGCGGGAATAAAATGAAAAACAGCAGGGAAACATAATTTCTTTCTTAAAGTTAAAATTGCAAAGTCAGTAGATGAGAAGAATGAAGCAAACAGTGGTCACAGAGAACAGGAATAATACAAGGAGCTGTCAGAAAGACACATACATATAAAAAGAGCAGAAAGTGGCATGAGCAGGAAATACAAAGCTGCCTATTTGTGGAAAAGAGACACCTGTATCGTGTAAGCAGGAAAAACAAATTCATAACATGTTGGAGGAATGTTAGTGATACTGCACTGAAGTGTTTAACTAAGGTTAGACACTGTTAAATTTTTATGAGGTTATCTATAACATGAGTTTGCTGTGAACTGCAGTGAGGTAGGACTCTGAAACCATGATTATATAATTGGGGACTAGACTATAAAGGGAGCCTTCTTAACCAAAAGAAAATTGACATTTTTCATCTTTGAGTACTCAAATTTTACAAGCTAGTTTGCTTTTATCTTAGATGGGCTCATTTCAGTGATTGAAATTTTCTCATTTTTCTCCCTCTTGACTTTACACTGTAATTGACCTTCCATCTTGTTTAATAGCAGAGTTTGGATCCTGGAACTTCTGAGAAGTAGCACAGAATTTGGATAGGGTAGCAGAATTAACTAACAGCAGGAGAAGGCTGTTTTCTGTTGTCCCCTACTAGCCTCTTCATTTCTGCTTATAAAGCGAAAGAGAGTAAGATATAGAGAGCACAAGACATGGTCCTGCTTCCAGATTTGAAGAGAAAGAAAGGAGGAGATCCATTCCCCACTCTAGCAGTGTCACGTCTAGCTTGTCTAAAACAGCTAGATGGGCTGCCTTGCTTTTTGCATTGCTTTCTCTAGCTCCACCTTTGCTTCAGCTTTGATGAATGAAGATTGTCTAATTGCTGACAACCTTCCAGCAGATATTGCCCAGTGGAGCTCATGGTGCTTGTAGTTAAATGTTCACTGCCCACATCTTTACAGGACTGTTGTTGATGCTGTTAGAACTTCTGCTTAACAGTTTCTAGTGTCTTGGGGTCAATCTTCCTGTCACTGGCCCAGAGAGCACAGCTCGTGTGGCAAAGCTGGTTAATTGGCTCACTCTGGTCACCTTCTGTCCTGAAGTTCAGTTCTGAGGGTGAAGTGTAGTGCTGGATGTCTCGTAACATCACTGGCTTTGTTTTAGGCTTTGATCCACAGGAATGTCATTTTCCCACTATTTTTTTTCATGCTGGGTCAGGATGAGACTTGTAGGTTGGAGCTGAGCTGCAGCCTTAGTTGTTTCTGCTTGATACCAGGATCCAGTTTCTATTCCTACTTCACAGGTTCACTTACCTTACAGGAAGTTTTATCATATGAGCAATCACATGTATGAAGCTCTTTAACAAGTAATTGCATGAAATACTGTTTCAAATCACTTTAAACTATTTGACAGCATTTTATGTTGACTGGACTCATGAAAATATGACCCCTCTGTCCATTAGACTGTTGAGTCTGTGCTGTGGATTAGTTGAAAGGGTTGACTGCAGAGTTAAGTGGTTTAGTATTATGTGATAAATATATGTTGGCTTTCTTGGAACAGAAGACCAACACTACTGTACCTTAAATTGAACACTCAAAAGACAGTATAGACTGAAGGGCTTTCCAGTGAAAAGATGATATAGATTTTTTTATTAGAGAATTCTCCTTTCTTATGGTAGTTAGAAATACTAGTATTCCAGGAATCCTCTATATGATGAAAATGTTAATTCAAACTAATTCTACAGATTTTTTTTTTCCCCCACTTCACCCTGTCATCCTAAAAGAAGCTCTCTCTTTTTCTTTTCTTAGTTTATGTAAACCATTTTCCTCATTCCCAGAAAAAAAAAATCCCTGCCATTCTCCCATCACTGCTTCAGCATTCTGCAGAATAATACTGTGACTGTTAACAGACTCAGTCCCTTACAGAGAACACGATGGAGAGCTTATTCCAAACTGAAAGCCCCTGAAAATAGTGTCCTTGCAATACAGTCAGCCTTTCCCACCCTTTCTCGCACTCTGGGAACTCTAGTGCCTCTGTTGACTTCAGCCATATTGGTGTCATGTGAGGGAGACATCAGGCCTGTCAAATAGATGCATCCCAGTCATGTGTTATTTTATAAAATAAAATTGTCTTAGGCCTTGCTTTTATAATGGAAGAGGAGTTCTCATTGTGCATTATACTTAAAAGGTTACATTTTTTGTTCTGTACTCCCCAGGAAAAATGCAATGCATAGTTCTGAGGGGTAAAAGAAAATGAAGCACTAGCAAAATGTTTCCTATGTTGATGTCATTATTTATGGCTGTATAATTTATCTGCCATTTCTGTACCAACTCTAATTTTGCCTGTCAAGAAGCTGTAAATGAAGTCTCTAACACTAAAGTCTTGATGTGACAAGGATGTGAATGCTGGTTGCATGCACTGCAACGGGTACCTTTAGTTGTTTTCAATAAAAGTGAAATTATCCATTTTGTCATTCTGTGTGTTCTCAAGTTAAATGAACCTAAGATTTCACATGAATCAAACAAGTTATTTACTATTTGTGTCTGCAGTTAGAAGAGTTTATTAGAAAGAAGAGAGATTCTTCTAATTCAACTTGAAATATTTTACTACCACTTTTGAATTTTTCAACAGTTAGCACATTAAACTGTTTTCAGAAGCTTTTAGACCACATATGTAGTCTTAACCGTGAGACCGTTGCATTTATTTTACACAAATCGATTGCTCACACGTGAGCATACATTTCACACTCTGAACATCAGTGTAAGTGCATGTTTTTGTACTGTTGTGCCTTGTAATTTTGTAGATTTTTTAATATATGCTTTTCACGGATATATACCTTGCATGTATTTGTTTGAATTTATTTTTTAAATGTTTATTGTTTTGGTTCCTTAGCCATGAATCAGCGAATCAGCCAAAGTGCTCCAGTCAAACAGCCACCTCCTCTGGCTCCTCAGAGTCCCCAGGGTGGTGTGATGGGAGGGAGTAGCTCCAATCAGCAACAACAGATGAGACTTCAGCAGCTACAGATGGAGAAAGAAAGGCTGAGACTGAAGCATCAAGAACTGCTTCGGCAGGTGAGGCCACAGGTTAGACACCTACTTCCACTATTTCTTTTGTATGTTATGTTTTAATTTTTCTAAGTTGTTGTTTCAGTGAGTCTTGAAGACCAGTGACTGTACAAAAAGCTTTGAGATCTAAAAGGTCTGAATTAATTCTCTTACTGATAACAGCTTGGTGCTGAAACTGTCTGATTTTTTTAGACTGAAGGATTTGGCTCATTCCTCCCTCTAACAAAACTCTTTAAGAGCAAGCTTCATAAACTATAAGGATGACAAGATGGACTGTTGATGTGATTGGATATTCCTTCTGAGAATATATTTCATATTCATTGAGTTCCAAGTCATGCGAAAAGTTATTTCCCACAGCTACTTTAGTTCTCCCTTTTAAGTTGAGGAAAGTCTTCAGTTTTAGAACTTGTTACAATCTGTAGGATTTTGGAGGTATTTTTTATGAAGTTTATATAAGATACATTGAGGAGATGCCTTATTGTCAAAATCTTAACTGTTCAACAGTGGAGTGAGCATGGAACAACTGAATAACTTGTGCTGCATTTTGAACCTGTGGTTTTCTTATATTGAAGAATTTCAAACTTCATAAGACTTCAAATATGCCTTTCGGTATTTCCTACTGTATGGATATGGCTGTATTATCCACTGTATGGATGTGGTTGTAGCAAATATTAAAGTGTAGGGCTGAACTTTGCAAACTCTGGATTGGATTTCGGGCTTGATCTCCTTTTGACTCTAAGTCTTCTGCTTCGATTGTTCAATCTGAATGTTTTTAAGAGCTACTGCCATCTGTGCTAGATACTTAAGATATTTCTTCGGGTTTTTGACACTGCCAGAAAAAGCACTAATCTTTCCTTTGAGGAAAACCTTCTAAAAATCTTTCCCTTTTCACTTTGGGTGATGGGCCTTGTATCAGAAGAGGATAATATCTTAATGTCCTCAAAGACAGCTTTTCTCTTTCTTCATCACCTGCAGTATTCTGTCCTGGAATCTGACTCCCGTTATCCCCTTTGTAGTCAAGGACTGTTTTGTAGGAATCTTCAGCATCTCTTGGTGTAAGATGGGTCATCTTTACAGCCATTACTTTTTATAGTACTCTAGGTAAGAATACATTGCAAAGGTGGCATCAGGACTTTCTCTCCGCTTAAGCACCTGGGCTTCTGCTGTTCCTGCTTTGCAATTAATCCACAAACAGACATTTTACCCTCTGCTAGCATGCTTCTAGGTAGGCCTTCTAATTGTCTTCTTGCCTCAGTTGTCATTGAGAACCTGACTAACTTTGGAGCAGGTGACAACCACTTCTCTTCATGTTGTTCTCCTTAGTCATTAAGCTTACCTGTCAAATACGCATCCTTGGTAAATCTGTGAGTTTTGTTTCACTGTGTCATGATTTTCACAGTTTCTTAACTCCCTTATCCTGTCTCATCTGGCCTGTCTTGGGGGCTTGATACTACAAGATGGTGTTTATAAGACAGCCTGCATAGGTAAACCATGCAGCTAAAGTAATTTTTATCCATCTTATTTTTACTCTTAGGCATTGCGGAATATCAATCCCAGCACAGCAAATTCTCCAAAACATCAGGTAGGCTCTTAACTGATGTTTCAGCATAATTAGAAAAATGAAAGCATTAAATTAGGCTAGCAGGGAATTTTTTGATACATGGAAACATTCTAAAAAAGAAAAAGTAAAGGAAAAAGAAAAAAAAAAAGAGGAAGAAGAAGGAAAAAACAAGCTCTGCCATACACATTTTTGAATCACTTTTCTGGTCACAGCCCTTACCCTGCTTTTAGGAGTCCTGCCTTACCACAACTTTATATCAATGTTTAAGAGCAAATGAGGAATTCACTGCACATTTTTTTACTTTGAAAACAACCTTCTTGTTTAGCATTCTTGAAGATACTGCTGTTCCAGCCCTGATGTCATCAAGATGTTTATTTAAAGCAAACTGTCTAAGGTGGTAGTTGGTGACTTTTGAATACTGTTCGTATGAATGTTCTTATCAGTTTGTTTAAGCAGGTATGATCTTAGAGAAGGATATCTGTTATCACTTAATGAAAAGTCACTTGAAATAGTTACAATTTTTAAGCATGCATAGTATAACAATTATTTAATAGATTAGACTAATAAAATAATTGCTATGCAGATAGAATTTTTCCATTTTGATGTTTAACTGGCTCTTGCACTGATACATTTTCTGTGTAGGAAACAACAGTTAGGAAAAGCCTTTCAAGCTCAGACCAAAATAAAATTGTTCAAAATGCGAAGCGTAGTAAACAATTTAGTGTTGTCTTCTTTTAGTGACTAAAAATGTTGATTTTAGAATGGATCTCTGGAAGCGTGGATTTATAGATATATTCAGAGAACTTCATGTTTACTATTGCTAACAGTGTTTTAATCTACCGGTTCTTAGTACAATATTTATATTGGCTTGTTCTGTACTTTGTTTTTTTAAAAAAAACCTCTATATGCGTTAGGCAAGGAAAACAGAATAATAGGAAGTATTGTCTCTTTGGAAGCCATGAGTACTGGTGTTTTGTTGGCTTCTGAAGAGTACCACAAAATTTTGTATGTTACTAGTTCTGAGAAACAGTAACTTCAGACCTTAGTGCTGACACCCTGGAAAAAAATCTTTTTTGATTGGCAATACCAGAGCAGCTCTTAAACAGAAGCATTTTAACTGAGGTGTAGTAATTGGATTAATTTGCTAAGCATTGGCCACATAATGATTTTATCAATCAATATTAGATCCTATTCTGGAGGAGAAAAAAAAGTCGTCAGTATTTAAGGGAATAAATAAAGGAGGACTCCTCCACATCAGTTGAAAACACCTTATCTTCTGTCATAATTAGGTCATTCATAGGCTATGTTTCTCTTGCTGAATGCCAGAAGCGTATTCTATGTTTTCTTCTATGCCTGAAACCCTGCCATACCATTGTTCACTCTTCCACTAATTTCTTCCTGTTGCCAGCTCAAAAAAATACAGGAAATGGAGAAGTTTTTTAATCAGTTTCATACTTAATTCTGTAAGAAGAGGTTTTTGGAACCTCTTGAAATTATGGCTTTAAATCCTAAAAACATGCAAAAACTCCAAGGGATTATACCAATAATTCATTAAATATATGTGTAGTGGTCATTCTGCTTTATTTGGAGTAGGAACTGATGAAAGGATTCATACGAAAACTAGGATTCCATTTATATTTAAACTTGCTTCCTACCAAACCTCCTGCCTGGGATCAGTTTTATTAGTCTGCACTTGCTAATGAGTCAAGGTGTGTGGGGGTGATCTGTTGGGTAGAAGAACGGGCAATCATGTTGCCTTTAAAGTTCTATAATAGTAGACTATTTGTGTTGCACCATTTAAATGTATTTTTTGTGTTTTCATATCACCTCAGTAATGTAATGAGCAGTCAGCCACAGTTGGAAGAAACTGCTTAGAGAACTGCTTCTGGGTTCTGGTTTTCTAAATGCTTCTTGCCACCTTGTACTGTAGAGGCAGATGTAGTCTGCCTTCTCTGATGATGCTGCTGTTGAAGTCCTAATCTGTACATCTGGTCAGATCACAGCGGAGCTAGTGAATCTGGAAAATGTATAGAAGGAATAAAAATTTCTTTGTTCAACTCTTTCTTTCTGACAGGTCTTTCTTTCTTTTTGAATAAAATTAATGAAGTTTGGAGGAATTATCTGCTTTCCTGATGATAAAGCTGTGCTTGGTGGCAGAGTAATTGCTTCTCTTGCTAAATTTTAGATGTTCTTTTAAAGAATACCAAAAATTAAATCTTCCTATGTTCAGTGTTCTTAGTTCTAGGAAGCTAAGTCTGTTTTAGAGAGGGATTGACAAGGTCTTTCGTTTGTGGAGAAATTGTGTAACACCGGCATTCTTGAGGCTTGCCTGTAATGAAATATCTTGTATAGATGGATTAAAAACATCTGAGAAATGTTCCTTAACTTTTAAGTGGATCTTGAGCTTTTCATGTCACACAAAATCACTAGGTTAGAAGGGACTGGTAGAGGTCATCTAGCCCAGCATCCTCATCCTTCTTGACATTTTTCCCCCTGTAGCCTGGATACAGTACCGTGGTTGTGTGGATATCTACAGTCAGGTGTTTTTGGTACTGGGGTAACTGGTGTGCCTGACAGGTTTTTGTCTCTCTACCGTGATACTGTAGTATCTTGTGGTGACACTAACATTCGAAGTGTTATGTATGGAAGCCTTAGCACCATCTGGAAAGAGTAAATAATTGCTCAACTTCATTTTTTATAGCAAGCACTGCAAGAGACTCTTCTTGCTTGAATGAAGATGTATTTTACTGAAATTCTAAAAATGTCAAAGGTACCTGTAGCAAAATTTATAATGTTCGGACTTGAATGATACTGTGTATCAGCAAGAACTCTTGATACATCTAGGAAATTTAAAAACCAGGCATCCATTTAGTTACTTGTGCTCATCATCAGTTATTTGTGTAACCTTAAAGATGCCTATCTGTCTTAGTAAAGAGATTGAATGACTTGACTTTCACTCCATCCCCACTACCTCTCTTTCCATTTTCCTGCAGTTAGCATCTGGTTGTCAAAAATTTCTAATGTAGAGCAGATGTCAATCAAGTTGTGTCTATGTCACAAAATTGAACAGATGTTAAGTAACAGATTTCTTCCCTTACAGTGTGCTGTGGAAAGAAATAGAGGCAAATAATGTCGAGGTACTGATGGCATTATTCTTGGATGTTGTGCAGACTATTTTCTTGTGCTGAGAATGGAAGATTCTTATTTATCTGCTGCTAATATTAGAGTATTTGCTAGTAAGATCAGCATACTACACATTCATGAGGCAAGTTCCTCTGTATGTGCTTGCTCATTCTGTATCTGCTGCTTGTTTCTAAGCTTTACAGATCAACAAAATAATTGTATTGCTTGCTCGTGTCTGTAGATCTTTATGGATAAATACCTTGTTTAACAGTCTGTGTAGTTCACTGGCTGTGCTGTTGTCCTGATTGGCGCAGTGAATGGTGCATTTCCCGCTCAGTCCTCACAAATTGCCCAACTCCTCTTTGCTGAGTTCATTTGTCCTCCCTGATTCTTTTGTATACGTGCTGTAACTTCGTGGCCCTCACAAGAACGCAAACACAATCGGAAGAAGCAGCTGGTGCTGTGTGTCTGCCCATGAGTGTTGTGGTCTTCTCCTTCCCCTAAAAACTTCTCTCCCGTCCCAGGAAAGCCTGTGGATCATTTGAAAGTCCACACGGTTGGATGGTTGGGGGCAGAAATACTACAATTGGCACTTTTAAAGTAAATTTGCAAAACCAGTTATTGGGATATATTGAGTCAAATTGAGTAGCATGTAGGTTTAATACAGTAAGAATATAATGAGTGAGTTGCACAAGTCATCTGCCTTTCCTCAAAAGCCAGTGAAGATAGAAATGCTCTGAAAAGCTAGTTTTATAAAGTTAATTTGAACATGGTGTGAATGTAAATGTAACTTCATGTAAAACTTAATCTGTATGGAATTAGGAAAAAAAAAAAGTGGATGAGGTCTGCCAAATAAATTGCACAGTGCTGACCTTATTTTTTAAATTATTTAAGGAGATGACAGATCATTTTGGTTTCTATGTAATAACCAAAATTCAGGTTTTGTGCTGATAAGAGGGAGCACTAAGCTTTTCTTTTCCCAGAGGTACTTAAAGCAAGTTTGACATACTTAAAAAATAGGATGAGATCAATTCATAGAAATCTAAGCCAGGATTTTGTCATAGTTTTATTTTTGCCTCCAGACTTTGAGTTCTTCTGGTTAAGCATGTATTTTAAAGCATGAATTGAAAGCCTAGAGTTCACATTGCTCCGTTTGGAGCTGGGAGAGACGTGGACACTCCCATACATTTTTTTAAGTATGGAAAATATATATATATATTTTAAATGCAAACCAGGTTTATAAGGAAGGAGAAATGAAAAGACTGTTCTTCAGGGAGCACAACTTCAGCTTCCATTTTATACACCTTTTGGGAAAATAGTCTTAACATACTCTTTAGGCCTTTAGGAAACTTTGCTTATCTTGCAGAATGATTAAAAATCGCCCTGTATTTGTTTCTCAATAACTTGTCTTTTTTGGTAATTCCTTTCTCTTTCAGACTCCCAGAATGACATAAATGTATTACTTAGATGAGTAATAACATTCTTTTGAGGGGAAAGTGCTTCTGACTCCTGAAAAAGTAGCAGTAATGCTACTTATAAATAGTTAAAAATAGTTCCAGTTTTGCATTTTTTAGCAATGTTGTCGAAACAAAGATAAAAGTAGTACTACTTCTAAAAATACTAGTTTTACTACGTAGTACATGCCAAAGAATAGGCAAAATATAGTTCTCTCTCCTGGTTTAATACATCTCTTCAGTGGGCCTTTAGAGAAATTAGATATTTTTAAGTTTTAGCTGGCTAGTGTCTTGAGCTACATTTATTTTTACCATACCATTTAAGTTCATGTATTGATGAAACTTCAACCTCTCCTGCACTCTGAGGGTTCAGAAAAATGCAAAGGTAACTTCCCTGCTTTTCCAAATTTCTTTCTCTTTTGTACTGACTTTTTTTCTTAAGGTAACAGAAGAAAAAATTTGGGGTTTTTTTTCATTCCTGGTGTCAGTAGCTCTTGAAAAGGGGACATATATGGATTTCTTATCTTCCTCACAACTATTGAATCAAGAGTCCTCATTGGAAAGCCCACACAAAGGAGATAAAATGTCACTTTAGTTCATATACACAGATGATTCCATGTAGTTTTGCTTTGTTACCACTCTTTGTGGCACTGGTGTGTGATTAAGCTGCTTCTGCAGTCTGCTGGCACTTTTGGCTCCTCCTCTTCATCCAAATCAGGGACTGCAACCCAAGGAAATAAAGATGTAATGTGCAGATGAAACCAAGAGGGAAAGGGAAAAGGACAGAGCACGTGAGTGAGCAGTTCTTGAGCCATCTCTGGGATAGCTGCTCTAAGACCTTCTGCCTTCTTCAAATAACTGTTGGGAAACATTGCAAGAAAGAATGCTTTTTTCTTTCTTTTTTTTCAAATGGACGAGTAGGCCTGTATGTCAGGTAACTTGTGACTGATACAAGGTTGTAAATTTAGCTGTGAAGTAGGATGTCATTATGTGGGCTTTACACTTGGTTTTGTTACATAAGCAAATGAAAATCATATGGGTAAGCCTTTAGAAATTATTAAAAGATGCTTAACATCCTGTGGTCTGAAAAATGGGGATGGAGTATTATTATTGATTGTTAGAACAATTGCCAAATAAGTGGTGATGAGCAGGGGGCTGGGTTTACTTGAAGTAGTAATTGGGTGTGATGAACACAAAAACCAATGGTATGTTTGTACACTTTCTGGAGAGATCTAATCAACTGTAGTGAGAAAATTTTCTAGTGCAAGACGTAAAACTTTAAGGAATATGTAAAATAATAATCCATAGGAATGGGAATAAAGCATATGCAGATTAGAAAAGAAAATAATATCAAGCAATTGGGAAACTTCAGTACAGTCTGCTGGAAATAAAATAAAATAAAATAACCTTGGGATTTCCTAAAAAGAAATTACTTTGAAGAAGAATTGGGGAAGAGTTAATTTACCTACTAAAAGACTACAGTATAGTAGTCCTTAAGCTTGTAATTGAAAATGGATGAAGACCTCTCATTTTACAAGTGAGAAATAATGAGTATTGTCAAGACTGACAGGATTGGTTTTGCCTGAGATTATCTTCCCAGGCACAGCCTGGAAGTCACATCCTACCAGTAATGGTGACAAGATAGTCAATGGATTTACCAGTCTCTGCATTAACAAGGTTCAGTCTTGGTGAGACACTGGTGATGTTTGAATAGAGTTGCTTGAAGAAAATGACGGTATTTTCACATGTGTAGCTCATGGATTACTTGTTTAAAAAGGGGAGAGAGGTCACTGGCAATTACATAAAATATTGCTTATTTCCATCCACCTTTAATATAATGCATTTTATGTCAATACTCACTTTCATTAATTAGGAATTACAAGCTTAATGAATGGTTTGATTCAAGCTGGTGAACATTCAGATGTGTAAAAAATTATATGCAATTTTGGTTTGTAACTTCAGAAGTGCAGTGTCTTGGTCTTAGTAAGAAATTACTCAGAATTTGAAGAGCTTTGAAATTTACTTAGGGAACTAATCACCGATTTTATCAGTCAGAAATTTCAAATGCATGCCTCAAACAGGAGGAGTGAATGGAAACTTTTAGGGAAAGACTTGAAAGTTTGCTGGTTTGCTAACTGAAACAAGAAAAGTACAAAGGAAGCCAGGAACTAAATCAGAATTTTAAAAGTAATGGGGATAAAATGCTGTTTAACAGAGCTAAACAGGTTTTATTTGGGGTCAGAAAGTATTAACAATTCATGTTTTCATTTAGATATAGACTTAACAGAAAGATACTGACGTGAACTAGAAAATGTTTGTGTAAACATAAATATTTTTATCCCTAAATACATTTACGGTGTAGTCTCTGTAATGTTGGGCATGGCTGCTGGAACTTGCATTTTCATTGAAGCCAGTACAGATTCTTGCTTTGTCCTCAGAAACTTAGGTTTAATTTCATTTAACTCTTGTAACTGGAAGCAGTAAAAGCAACAATTATCTATAAAGTCATGTGTTTACGTATCCAAAAAACGCATTCAAATGCCTGACATGATCTCTTTTTCCCTCTCCTGCTGTTCTAGGAATTGGCTCTCCGTAGCCAGCTTCCAACAATGGAACAAGACGGTGGATCTCAAAACCCTGTTTCATCTCCTGGAATGTCTCAGGAACTGAGAACAATGACTACAAATAGTTCTGATCCCTTTCTTAACAGGTTTGTAGAAACAGCTACTAGAGGGAAGAAATTTGATTTAAAATTCTGTTTGGTACATGTAATAGTTTATTTTGAACATCTGTCTGTGCCAAGAGCCACAGCTGTAAATGAATCTTTCCTTAAATGGCAAGTCTAGTAAAAGTTGAAGATTAAAAGCTGTCTCCTGTGGGAGGAAGTAGTCTGTTCAGACTTGTAGGAAGGTTTTTATTCAAAGTCATAACATGTTTGCCTCTGCATAATCTGTTGACTAACAGTCATTTCAAATTACTGACTCAAAGAATTTGTGAATCGCTCACTGTGAGATCAAATGAACTGTGAGGCACATTTAGGATTACAGCTTGAGGTTCATTTTAAGGTTTCTCCATTCACCCCTCCCCTCTGCTTCAGGTATTTGGCAGTATTTTTACTCTGCTAATGTTAGGTCTACAAATAGTGGCATGTTTCATTTTAAATGCTGTATTATTTTGAAGTGGGTATTTTCATTCGAGATTTAGAATCTTACAGTATAGACTAGTCTTTCATAAAACTTCTTCCTAAATCCCTCTTTCTTGAAGTGTTTATTTTTTTGGAAATACTGTTCAAATCTCAGCTTGCAAATGTTTCATACCAGACTTTGCAACTTTAGAGACACTGCTGCAGTTTGAGATAAGTGATACATGTATTTTGGGTAATCCCTTTGGGAAGATTTACCTCCTAAACAAACAATTAGGATTAGAAAACTTGATGGGTTTTAGAGGGATTATCCTACATGGAATTCATCCTGTAGGGTGTTCTTGCATGAGCCTCAACTGTCTGGTTTTGCCCTGAGAAATAAAAGATTTTGACAAGACAATTTAAACCTGACTTGCTCTCTTATGGGAAGCATCTGTAGATAGGTGATGGTCTTGATGTGGTATGGTAACATTCTAGCTTGATCTTCTTGAAGATGGCTCTTGCCGTCATACATCATACAGGTCCTCACATCTTCAAAACTTGTCTTCTGACCTAAAGGAAATGCATCTTTAGGTTTCAAATGGCCACTGCAGTGGACTGATACATTTTATCCATTGTGAGTCTTCACATATAAAATAAAAAGTGATGGATCTTTGCCATTAACTAGAAAAGGGGAAAAAGCTAAAAAGGGCAGGTTTATGTTTTGTAATTTTATGTCAGGTTGATATTTACTGCAAAGTGCAAAAAGATACTGCTTATATCCTAGTTGTATATATATTTAACCGGGCTTTTTTTAAATACAGCCCTTACCCCATGCAAAAACATTGAAAATCTGTATTTGACTTGAGTTCAGATTATCCTAATTTGCATTTTGGTCTGAACATTTGTCTCCTTCTAGGCCGGTGTATATGTGACGCCACACTTAATTCTGTCATACGGATGTGGGAAAGGGATTTTTAAGAAAGGACATTTGTGAATATGCATTACTGTCTCAAAAAGTAGTCCAGTGGTTTTGACCTAAAGATCTTCTTGATATTCCTTATGTTAAAGTTCAGACTTGGAGAAATGCTCATTTCTATCTTTATAGGGTGTATATAAAGTTCCCGGTGAGACAGTACTGAATTTAGGCTCCAAAGTTATATATTCAGAGTTAAGGTTGTGTAATGTTTTCTGATGCCTATATAATAGAAGCATAAAAAAAATCTCAGGAAATCACTACATTGGATCAACTTGAGATAATGTTCAGTAGTGGTTTAAAATGCATAATCAGATCTGTCTTCTATCTTCAGTACTTACTGTCAATTATCGTATATTTGATTTTTTTTTTGAATGGGATATTCATATTAGACTATTTCACCTTTTGATTTGCTACACTTGTTTATATGTTTTTGTGGGTTAGATTTATGTTGGTAGTGATGGTAGTTCTCTGTTTAACTCCTAAATTGGTATTTCTTCTTTTGTATACACATATTTTAACAATGATTAGCTGAAGAAGAATCCACTCTATTTTGGGTAATGCTGTTTAGTTGCATGTGGTAGTTTTGGGTGGTGTGAATACTAAATGGACAAATCCTTGTTGAAGAAAGAGGAAATGTGTGTTGAGGAGTGGTTTGAAGAGAAGTGCTGGACATTCCAAGTGTGAGAGCAACAGCCAAAAAGCCTTCTCCACTGGAGTGAGTTAGTTCAACATAGTCTCAGTTCTGTTTTTAGTATTTTGTCCTATAAAGTAAACCAACATTTGTTCACAGAAGTTCTAAATAGTTTAATTGCTAGGCTTGTATCGAATGTGTGGTGATTCTGTTTCTAAATCAATCTAAAAAAAGAGAAATATTTATAATTTATCTATGAAGAAATGTTAGGTTCCTTTCTTATATGGCAAAGATGTCCTCATGGAATCAAATATATATATATTTTATATATATTTATATACATGGCTGAAAGCATGTTCATGTTGAATTAGCTGTTTATCTTTTTTTGGTTTTTCATACTTGACAAAAAGGCACATACTGTATACTTCACAAGTTCATCAGGAGGAGGATCAGTATGTCTTCAAATGATAATTTGAACAGTAAATCAAGTTGATGTTCATTTAGGATGCAGAATGGAAAATCAGTATGGATTCTCAGTGAATGCTACCGTAACCTGAAGAAATTCAGATTTTTAAAGTATTTTGTGAATTTTGAAAATATTTTGTGAAGACTGAATATTGGGAGATGCAGGGGGGAAGGAGGTAATGGTGGCCTTCAAGAGCCGCTCCTGCCAGCAAAGCTGCTCCAGCATGGGCTCCTCTTTCTGTGGGGCCACAGGTCCTGTTAACCTGCTCCACAGGCTTCCAGTTGGGTCACAGCCTTCTTCAGGCATTCAGCTGCTCTGGCATGGGTCCTCCAGAGGCTGCAGGTGAATCTCTGCTCCCCCTTGAATCTCCGGGGGCTGCAGGGGCACAGCTGCCTCACCATGAGCTGTGCACCATGGGCTGTGGGGGAATCTCTACTCTGGCACCTGGAGCACCTCCAGCCCCTCCTTCTTCACTGACCTGGGCATCTGCAGGGCTGTTCCTCTCACATATTCTCACTTCTCTCTCCCATCTGCTGTTCAGCATTTTCCCCCTCTTCTTAAATACGTTGTGACAAAGGTACCACCACTGTCACTGATGGGCTCAGCTTTGGGTGGTTGGACCACTTTGGAGACTGTTGGAAGCAGCTGCCTGACATGAGATCAGCTCCTCCTGTTGTGTCACACTGTGGTCCCTGCAGTCCCCTGCTACCAAAACCATGCTATAAAACCTCGACACACTGGCCTACTTCCCCTCCCCATCCCACATTTTCCACTGTGACTCTCTTGGTCTTGCTTGCTGCGCTGGCAGGAGATGGCAGTAAGAAAGTGAAGGCATGTAAGGCCCCATGCCATCAGTTTGGTTAACTGTTCTGTCAGCAAGATCATTCTGAGCAGGGTTTGTTTATAGGATGGCTTCTGTACCAGTATTTGATTTATATTTGGGTGCTCTCTTGCCTTGACATGTGTGACTGAACAAGTAGTAATGCAGCAGTGGGAAGCAATTGAAGAATTGCTAAAGGAGTTCCAACTATTTATAACAGCAGTGACCTAAAAATACACTTCAGTGGTTGATTAAACATGGGAAAGTAAGTTAGAAGTACTTTTTTTATCCTTACAGAAGCATAAAAGGGTGCACCATAATTATTATTTTTATAATCGTTATGGATTATCTGATATGCTTCCAAAGGTTTTAGCTGTGGGTGGGTGTGAAAAGATTAAAATTACGCACAGCACAAGTAGGCAGTTTCTTAAAGCCGCTTAGGTGTATTCTCATCAAGTTAAATTGAATCTAAATAATATAGTTTTAATTGGAAAAGGTCTGCATAAAATAAAACTTAGGTGTCTCACATAAACAAATGCCTGTTTTTTATTAGAATGGGGGATTTCTAATGGTAGCAGTGTTTTAAAAGCCCATAAATTAGTTCAAAATAAGCATCTATTTTATTTTCTTCAGTCCTCTACCCTCAATTTTTTTCTACCTTTTCTTCTGTTACAGCGGAACATATCACTCCAGAGATGAAAGCACAGATAGTGGACTTAGCATGAGCAGTTACAGTGTACCCAGAACCCCAGATGACTTCCTGAACAGTGTTGATGAGATGGATACAGGTCTGATTTTGTGTACATTTTTAATGCATGTTTTCCAAATACACTTGTATCCATTTGCAGTGAAAACAAGCAACTCTGAACAGCTGTGATACTTTTTGCATTGGTTTTCTACCTTTTCCTATTTCCCCTACTTCTCTGATAGAAACGTTATGGTTACATTTGTGAAAAAATATGTTTGTAATCAAGTGTATTGGGAGGATGGGGAAATTGCATGTAACTAGTATCACTCCCGTTTTTATAAGGAATTCGAGTGTGTTTGCTTTTTGAAGTAATGTTGTTCAGAGCTAAGAATAGTACCTCATACAGTGTTGTTAATACTACTCCAAAACTATATTTGACTCAGTATTGTCTTTTTCCTTCAAGTGTAAAAATCAAATTATGCTAAATGACATCAAAGATCTGTAAGATTTGGGTCAGTAGGTGAAAGTTGGAAACAAAAACATGTTCTTTGTACATCTGCATGCAGTCAAGTTACTTTTGGGGTTTGTGATGGATTTCTATGAGTCACACTGCTTGTATGATGCAAGAGGTATTTGATTAACCTTTAACCAGTTGTCCTGATATTTGTAGGTTTGGTGCTTCCAGTATACTTAATATCCATCTTTGTGTTACAACTAGGTGACAGTATCGGCCAAAGTAACATACCATCCCATCAGAACCGTTTCCCAGACTACCTTGAAGCCATTCCAGGGACAAATGTGGACCTTGGGACACTGGAAGGAGATGGAATGAATATAGAAGGAGAAGAACTGATGCCAAGTCTGCAAGAGGCTTTGAGCTCTGACATCCTTAATGACATGGAATCTGTCTTGGCAGCCACCAAGCTAGATAAAGAGAGTTTTCTTACTTGGTTATAGAGGCCTCAGGGAGACTGAATTCTAAATCTGTGAAGGATCTAAGGAGATTAGGACATCTGTATCTGAAGTTCAGAACAAGCCAGTGTGGTGCACTTTGGCTTGTGTTCAGAAAAAGTAAATGAACAAATACTCAACAAGATTCTTTGGGTTTGCTCTTCCTTGTCCATCGCTGCTGTTATATATTGCTGACTTTTTTCCACAGTTGACTCTGAAGAACAGACATCTTCTTGATCTTTTTCTATTGCTGTTGCAACTACTGTTCAAGGGGGGTTGGGGAGGGATGATGAGCCTATTTGGATGACGAATGCCATTCCTTTTGTCCTAGTGTGCGCTTGCATATCATTTTATCTAAGTACTCAGATTTGAGAGTTAATTTCTGCATGTCACTGCTTGTAGTTTGCTCAGCTAGTTGTCTCCTGCTGTCTGTGGCAAGTGGTAAAACATGACATACCGGGGTGACAAGCCAAAAATGATGTATCTGGTCAAAAGAAGTCAATACTGATTTGGAGATACGACGTAAAGGAGGGCTGAAGACTGGCATTAAGTGTTCCTATTAGTAGCTCTTGCATTAGCCACAAAGTGCTCTTGTTCGTATTCTATATTATAGTAAATCATGAGTCATTTTACATAGAAACATATATGAACTTTGATTGTTGCCACATACTCTAGCCTAACTTCCATTTGTCAAAAATACTTTGATTATTTTTTGTTAGTTGGTTTAACTGTAGCCGTAGGATGGGAAGTAATTATAGGTGTTCTGGGTTTTTTTAAATAGTGAAATCTAAGGGTTTTTTTCTGATTTCACACAGTCTTATTTAAATCTGAATTGTCTGCTTTTTTTTATACTTAAACCATGCCTATTGTAGCCTGATAAGCTAGTGAGTACATAAACCAGTATGTTTTGCCTGTAACTTTTTTATTTTTTTTAAAGGCTAGCTTTGAATGTAATCGTTAGATTTCATGACCAGTGGCTTATTTTTCATGTATATTTGTGAGACTTTGAATTAGAATCTGATTACAGCAATGTAAAAGTTAGTCCTTTGTCATGTGTACCAATTTTAAATACATTTTAAAGTAGCAGAACCATTTTAAAATTGTATCTAATCTCTCTTCTGGTTTTCAGTTTTGGTCTCTAAGTGAGTTCAGATTTTAAAATCCTTACTGGGAAAAAAATCTATAAAAAGTTTCTCTTAAGTTAACACGCACAAAAATTCTGAACTATTAATATCACCGTGCGTTGCAATGAAAAGGCTAGAACACCAAAAAACTTCTCAATAAAAACTTCTAAATGTAATAGTTACCAAGTTCTGTTTGGTGAAAAATAAGCCCTGGACACTATATGTAGAAGAATGTAAAGATATGTGTTAGATGGTGACATGAGCAGGTAATGAAGTGTATATTAGGAGTAGAGCTTAGCATGGGGTAGAGGTGAATATGAATTATTTTTATTTTAACAGGAAAAGATGTATCACTAAGTTGTCTGCAAGAGTTCACACAAGTTTCCAAAGAGTATTTTTAACTGAACAAAATGAGCATGAATCAAACTTTCAATATAAGCTATGATTTTTTGTGGGGCTTTTGGTTTTTTTTTCTGGAAAAATAGTGTCACCAGTTAACACCTGTATAATTAAGGGCCTGTCACCTTTCTCAACATTGAGCCTTTATTTTCAAGGGTGTATAACATGACTATAAAGATACTGTAAGCGTGAAACTTAGTTTTGGGAAAAAAAACTCTCAGTTAGCAGGGACTTCTCCTGAGGAGAGATTTTTTGGGTTTTACTGTTTTGCATTTTTTTAAAGACACTGATTATTTTTTAAGCTAGGAACAAATCAGCAAAACAAACTAAAAAACCCATCCTATTACTATTGCCATTTGGATTTCTTTTATGCTTCAGAAATAATTGTGGTTTAGGATGATGTAAAGAATGAAAACTCTTAACCAAATCCCATTTTAAAAACTGAAGCAGCAGAGGCAGAGATTTGAAATTTACTACTATATATGTACATTTACTAGTTTACATAAACATGTTAGTGTTTGAAAAACACTAAATTTTGTGGCTTGTTACGGGATACAGGCAAGTTCTAAAATACCAATTTTTAAAACACATTCACAATGATATATATTCTGCTACACCAGTAATTCAGCGATTAATAGGCCACTTATATTGTGCAATGACACAGTAGCTCCTAAAGCAGTGTATTGTGTCCAAGATAGGGATTTTAGTAGCATTTTTGCAATTTCATTATGAATTCCTCTCTCTCCTTTCCTTCAGGAAAAGAAAAAGACACTAAGTTTTCATAACTTGAATGATCTGACATAAAACCACAACAGCAAGGAAATTCAGAGTTGATTCTATTTCAGTTGTCTTCCACAGTTGTATCCAGGTATCATAGCACATAGAGAGTCACAGAATAAGCTGAGTTGGAAGGGACCCATCAAGGATCATCAAGTCCAACTCTTGGCCCTGCACAGGACACCCCAAGCTTCACACCATGTGCCTGAGAGTGTTGTCCAAACGCTTCTTGAACTCTGCCAGGCTGGTGCTGGGACCACTGCCCTGGGGAGCCTGTTCCTGTGCCCAAACACCCTCTGGGTTAAAAACCCTTTCCTGATACCCAGCCTGAACCTCCCCTGACTCAGCTTCAGGCCATTCCCTCAGGTTCTGTCACTGGTCTTGAGAGTGAAGAGATCTTACCTGTCCCTCCTCTTCCCCTCAGGAGGATGTTGTAGACTGCAATGAGGTCTTCTCCTCCTCCAGGCTGAACAGACCAAGTGACCTCAGCCATGAGGAGTGGCTTCCCCTCAAGACCCTTCACTACCTTCATTGCCCTCCTTTGGACACTCTCCAGCAGCTTAATATCCCTCTCATATTGTGGCACCCAGAACTGCCCCCAGCACTGGAGGTGAGGCTGCCCCAGCTCAGAGCAGAGCAGGACAATCCCCTCCCTTGCCTGGCTGGCCATGCTGTGCCTGATGCCCCCAGGACAGGGTTGGCTCTCCTGGCTGCCAGGGCACTGCTGCATCATGTTCAATTGGCCACAGGCCAGGACCCCCAGGACCCTTTGTGCAGCGCTGCCCTGCAGCACCTCATTCCCCAGTCCATGCACACAACCAGGTATGATGCACTGAGTGCAAACTCCTGACATGCTGTACCTTGCTACAACAGAAATGAGTACAGAACAAATTACCTTTCCTTGCTTTTGTGTGTTTGTCACAGCTTTAATATTTGAATGTTTTATTCTCATTGTAGAAACACTAAATGGCTTATACTGTATTTGGGTAGCACTGCTTAGGGTAGATACTGACAAACTGGGAATCCTTGAACTGCTCTAACATGAATTATGTTTTGTGATACTTATTTTAATTAAGACATTTCCGTTCTCTCACTTACTAGGAAACATACCATAGAGATGCTGTACTGTTGGCAATCAATTTTAATTTGGATTTTTTTTTTTTTTTAATTCTGCAAATGCATTGCTTGATGAAGTGGTTAAAATTGTTTGAAATGCAAAAGTGTTTTGGGTAGTATTTTATACTGATGTATATATTGAAACAGAAATCATTGTAATAATTGTAATAGCTGTTAGTTTTAAATACACTACATGCAGACAGATGGGGCTGTACAGAACTGTACTGTTAACACCTGGGCAGGGCTACTGCTTGGGAACAGGTTGCAGTGTCAGTGAACCATATGGATCAAATATTGTACCATTCAGTGTTGGCGCTCACCAATGCAAAAGGAGAAGAGACAATTTCAACATGATTAACACTACGTGGTAAATTAGTACTACAGTACCTTTTCACTTACAAGCATGTTTTTTATACAGATTAGCAGGTGTGCCTGTATAAAATAATTTGTGTTCTTGTATCATGGAAAAAGTACTCTCCACATTTAGAATCACAGAATCATGTTGTATGTTAGAAAATTATGTCCAAAATTATATATATTACTTAACAATGTTATTTTTAGATATGAGCATGACTGTAAGCTAGGTACTTAAGTACATTCTGTTACATTATTTTTCTTTATGTAATACTTTTTCAGTTGTTTTATTTGGTATAAATATATACTTTGTGCTTAAACTTCTTTGTTTGTTTTTAACATTCAGTAGTATGTAAAGATGTGATTTCCTTCAGTAAGATAGATGCATTGAATTGTCAGAATGCCTATTGTAGTGCATCTGTTCTTGTCCCCCTTGTCATTGCTTTTGTAGTCGTAAACTCCAGTTCTGCAAATATGGTGTGCAACCTCACCTGAGAGACAAATGAGTTCCACTGGCTTCAGTAAAGGCTTAACATTAAAGTGTGCATCTCTGTGTGCTTGCAGTAATGAAGAGACAGTGACTCTGGTGAATATCATGCAGCTTGTGTAAAACAATACTTTAATTGCAAATGGCACAATAGTGAGACCTGGTAACGGAACACCTGGGTATCTACTAGAAGAACGCATCCACTTTTTGCAGACAATGCTTGCCATGTTCGGATGGCAGATACATTTTTGGCTAACTCTTAAGTTTATGCATTAATTTGTGGCAGACTATCAATAAAGACACACTATTTTCATTTCCAAGTTTTGACTTATGCATTGTGAAATATGTAATGACATACCTTGAAAGTGCCTGAAGATTTGAGTTTAAAATATCTTGACAGGTTTCATTAATTTTGACCTTCTGTATAACAGTCTAAAAGATGGGTTGGTTGTTTTTTTTTTTAATGTAGTGCAATTTGGAAAGTCCAAAGTCATACACTGTTTGCATTTTAGCAGTTCCAGAGTTGTTACTATTCAGCACCAAGTGCCCCGACCCTGTGGAATTTAGCACATTTGTGTGTTTTCGTAGTTACAGAAGTTAGTATGGATTTGTCAGTTTGTCTTGTACTTCTGAGTTCATAGCCAGCTTTAGTCACCCAGATCCTTTAAATTTAAATGTAACATCACACCTTCCACCTTGGGAGTAGGCAGCCAGTGTCAGGGAATGATAAGGCACCAATTTTGTTTGCTGATGTCACTCTCATTTATAAGGTGGTGACATATTGCAGTAGTTGAAGTGTGAGTGACCTTCTGAGGCAGCCCTAAATAGACTGTATTACTACAAAACAGGATATTTGGTACAGGTATTACAGGCTCACTTGGCAATTCTCTTTGAAATATTTTCAACACTTAGTTAAAAATAAAAAAAGTATTTGTTTCAGTGAGCCAGAAATAATATGCTTCCAAGGAAGCGAGTGCAAGTTATCAGCCAAAGAAAGCATTTTTCATCTTGGATCGTCAACAGAATAATTATTTGAGATCAGGTTATGATCTGTATAGCACCTCCTGTTTTGGAGTTCATTCAGACATAAACTAGGGCCACTGATTTTATTTACAGTATCAGCATCCAGAGTTTATATGTTCTTCCTGAACAGCAAAAGTGTGCTTTTTGACCTTTGTTGTCACCACTTCTTATTGCCAACAGGGATAACTCTGCACCCTCTAAACTTAGGTGTCATCAAAATTGGAAGGTGTCAGTACAGGATGAGAGATCTTGGTTGATGTGAAATGGTGGATCCAGCTCTTAAATAAAGGATCAAATTGTCTTTAGAACAGAGGGTAAAGTTTTGTACCAACTACCATATCCAGTACTGAATGACTCTTAAATATAACAGCCAATGTGTTTTTCTCTAGGCAGTGAGGGAGCATGTTGAGTAAGAAATGTATAAATACTGACACATCTGACAAAGCTGCCTAGTGGATTTTGTAGAAAACTCATGGTTTTTACTTTTCCAGACATACTCTGTCTTTAATGCAGAGGTTGTAGCAGTAATGTTACAGATCTAGGCTATCACAGACTGGTTTTATTTTCTCTATGTGTGAATGTAGTTGGTCACTCTGATGATAGAATTTTTCTATATTAAATTGGCTTGGTTTAGAACATGAGAGGCAAAGTCATTTTGGGGGATTTTCCTGTCTATTACTTGGGAGGAGGGGGTTGTTTGGTTTGGTTTTCTAAGGGGAAGAAGGGTCAGCAGCCAGAGAGGCTTTTTTTTCAATGTCCTGTAACAAACAAGAGCTCCATAAAAATGGTACATTCAAGCTCACATGAAATGCTCTTTCTCCTCCTTCCATATATGTCAATTCTGAGCTTCTCTAGTGTGTTTAAATTTTTTTTTGCCTTTACCATCTGTGAGTTTGGCTTTTCTAACACCTAAAGACTGGACTGTAATACTAGGTGCTGTTTGTCCCCAGAGGAGAGCAGAGTTCTTCTGCTCTTAAATACAGCTACCATTGTGTTTGAAATCTGTCATATAACACAGACTTACAGTCTGACTCCAAATGTGCTGCTGCCCAACTTCTGGTACAGGATGGTTATGGGCAAGCATGATTTTTTTGAACAACGGTGGATTCCTGTTCTTGTTTGAGACTGGAAAAGTTTGGCTGTGTCATTGCTTTGATATCTGCAGCCAGCTGTCCTAGCCATAGTGCCTGTTGGAGGACTCCTACCTAGCACTTAACCTGGTGATAGCCATGATGGGGTTTTTTTAAGCTGACAGAGTAATTCAGTCTTTCTCTCATAGTTTCATTGTTGGGCATGCAAATATGATTGTTTCAGCTCTCTTAACTGCCAAGGGGCCCTTTTCGGACTTTGCCAAAGGATGTAATCCTTCCATACCGATCCTCTGCTGTTGAAGTGTGACCCGGAGGCCTCTGGGAGATTGAGCTGCAATCCTGGACTGTCAAAGTCTACAGTCAAAATGAGGTAACTGGTTATATTTGTGTATGACAAAATCCCAAACCCACTGTGCTAAGAAATAGTGTGGCTTAGGTGGTGATACCTCCCAGCAAGTGGTAGTAACTGTGAGGTACCTTCTGGTTAGGTCAGTGGGGTTCGGCCTGAAGGTGGTTACCAATGGCTGTGTAGTCCCAAGAAGTTGCTGGCAAAAGCAAAGCCTGTGGGGCAGCCTGACTCTTGCCATACAGGAGAGATTCAGGCTGTGGTTGAGAAAAGTGTCAGTGCTACAGAAGGTGACAGCTGCTGGGCTGATTAAATCTCCCCTGTCAATGCAGCCTTTTCCTGTCACCCCCTTCATCCCTGCCCACAGGTGAGTCAAGAAACTGCTCTAAAGCCCTGGGGTTTAGATTTGTATTTGCCAGGGTGTAAAACCATGACTCCCTTTAATTTTCAAATGTTTGTTTTTCACTTAAAACATTACTCTCCTTTTAAAGGTCTTTGTTCCTCTGAACGGCCTGTCAGGATCTGGTAATCTTTCTGTGGATATAGATTTTTCTAATTAATATGAATGTAATAAGCACCAACAGATCACTGAGAAATAGAAATTTCTCTTTTCAGCTTAGTGGCAAGAATGCTAGAAAAATCTGTCACCCAAACAGTAGTATCAGCATCCAAGTTCCTGTCATCCATATACTAGCCATGGTTTGGAAAACAGGCTGGTTTTACATGAAAATCCATGACTGCAGTAAGACTCAGGTTCTTCACAACGGTCATCTCTGCTATTGCAATATGTGGATTTTGCTTTCTCATCACCTCAAAAAAGAAGCAATGAAGCCTGGTGAGGTTCATAAAAATAGGAAGGAAGCAGATGTGTTCTACAGCCTGAGGACTGTGTTTCTTAGCTCCTCTTGGAAATGTCTCACTTTGAAGACATCTGATGGTCTTGGCACTTCATGTTTGCTTGCATTTAATTTTCAATGTCACTAACATCTAACAGATGACCACATTATGGAAGTGATTGCACTGGCAACATCTGAAATGGGATAAAGATGTTTTTTAAAATGTAGTCAGGTACAACCTATATGGGTACACGTTGCCCTGGAAAAAGACAGTTCCCACCTTGTAATGGCATATCTGACTTCCTGCTGAGCCTTTGAGTGAGGCATTTTACCATTTCCCAGGAAAGCTGTGTGCATGGTTTTACTTGTGTCCTGGGAGCACTGAATGTTAATGTTTGCAAAATGCTTTGAGGGTTAAGCATTAAGTGCTTCCTATTCATTCATTCTCAAGCTGTGCTATTCTGGGGCTTCTACTCAGTGAGGTCACCACATATGAATGTAATCTATGCAATGTAGTATAAGGTATGCATCTGATTCTGCAAGTTTAAACTCACAAATGCATTACAGGAAGGTCATATATTGGTGCATACCAAATGATGGTTTTCACTGGCATTTGAACACTCAGTAGGAAGGGTGAACTGACTCGAGTTAGTCCTGCTGTGCTGCTCACCAGTTAGCTTCAGTTTCCTTCTGTTTGGTAGAAAAGAGTGCACTGTTACCACTGACAGATCAACATGCACCAATTGTTCCATCCTCAAAACTTTTGTGCCTATGTCCTCAAGTTTTTCATTATTTTTTAGATTGAGCTTTCTTGTTGAGCTGCTTCTGGGAAACCAGAGTGACCCTTTAGATGTAGAAGTGCATTGAATGATCATGAATGTGAGGGGGGAGAAATCTTTGCATCATGACACATATATACCGGCATAGAGTATTGTTGCATGCATTTGTGTGTGTGTCTGTCTATATATAGACACTCTATATATAAAACACCAATTTCCTGCCTAAAGACAACTCAGTTTCTCAGGAGCATTATATTTGTTCTAGGCTTCACAAGGAAAAACAAAAAAAACCCAAAACAGTAAAAGTGTCATCCCAGATACAAAGTCTGCATGGTTGTTGCTTATTTTTAAATATTTAAGGTTTTGGGTGTGATGTAGAATCATTTCAATCAGAAAATCAGAATGAATAATGAGAGAATATGAACACATGTTATTCGATTGTGCTGCCCCTCAATAAACCAGTCTTGACTAGGGAGATTTTGGGGACTTAAAGGCCCCTTGCATGCAAAAAATCCAAACACAAAGAGCTGGGGTAAGAGTAGTAGAGTTGCCTGTTTCTGCCCCCTGTGAGAGAGCATGTTCTGCTTTTAAGCTGGGACCAAAGGGGAAGCTGGCTGCAGGCCAGATATGTCTACACTGACATTAACCTTCACATTTAATGCATTGCCCATGCTTTGCACCTTAGTGTGTGTGCGTTCTGTCACTGCGCAGTCACAAGGAGAGATGTGTGTGTGGCTATTGAGACATGAACTAGTACATTATAGAGCAAAGAGTTTACTCCTAACGAGGATTAACCCCTAATGGGTGCCTAATACAACAGAGTGCCATGTTCCACTGATACACAGCACATACTGTGCTACTTGCTTGAGCTATTCTCTTTAAACAGAGATTAAGATGGTTTTTTGGATTACTTCCCTATCCCAAACTTCCCTTGACGGTTGCTGAGGTTTCTTTTGGTTTTAAAGATCTAAGATGCCTCCGTGGGTGGGCCTAGACTGTTTTTAAGTGTGTTAACATGGATTTACTCTGCAATTCAGTGTAACTACTTCTGTGCTTTGACTTTGTTGTTAGGTTCATCTGTTAGAGCAGCAGCACTGGAAGATAAGATTACAAGTAGATGTCCAGGCATTTGAAGCAGATTCAGGATGCTTTTGAAAGCCAGGAGTCTGGGAAGCATAGAATTAGGAAAGGCAAGTCCTGCTTGATCAACCTGATCTCCTTTTATGACCAGGTGAGCTGCCTGTGGATGAGGGAAAGGCTGTGGATGTTATGTGCCTGGACTCCAGTAAAGTCTTTGAACCATGTCCCACAAGATTCTCCTGGAGAAGCTGGCTGCTCATGGCTTGGACAGCTGCACTGCTTGCTGGGTGCTGAAGAACTGACTGGATGGCCAAGCCCAGAGAGGGTTGGTGACTGGAGTTACATCCAGTTGGGGGCCAGTCACAAGTGGGATTGCCCAGGGCTCAGTGCTAGGTGGGACCAGACCTGTTTAATGTCTATTGATGATTTGGATGAGGGGATGGAGTACCCCCTCAGCACCCCAGAGAAGTGGGGTGTTCTAGAAACGACTGGAAATGGCCCTCAGTGCCATGGTCTGGGTGACAAGGGAGTGCTCGGTCAAAGGTTGGACTCAGTGATCTTTGAGGTCTTTTCCAGCTATAACGGTTCTATGATTAGGTGACCTTAGATCTTGAATCAGCCCTTTGGATTCCATGCTGTGCTTGCACTGGACCTAGCCTGCTACTGAAACAAAGAAGAGATTTTTATATCCCATAATAGTCAAACAGTACTCTGGCTGCTTCTAGAACTGACTCCAGGGGCTACTATCTTAGGCTTTCATTTTGTTTTTCTTTTTCTCCTTGTGTCATCTGTGAAAATGGATGATACACTTTCTGTGTTATCCAAATACTCAGATCTCAGACAAGATGTTTACATTTCATGCATTTATATGAACTAATACTTTGCACATATTTGTGGACTGTATTTAGAAACAGGCACACAAAATTCGGAGGGGCTTCAAGTGTGCTATAGGACAAGATCAGGCAATGAAGAGTTTGGAGAAAAAAATGGAGACAAACCAATTGAGACATACACAAGAATGTACTAAGTAGTCAGCTACAGGAATCATAGATTAGGACCTTCTAGCTCAGTAGATAAAATTACAATTGACTTACCTGTTATTTAACTGAGGAATAAATGTATATGCTCTCATGGGATGTACAAATGCAAATAGAACAGGCACAAAGGAATCCTGTGCTGGTTGGTATCAGTGAGCAGCTGGAGTGCTGGTCAGACTTTTGGGTACAGCATTTGATGAAAGGCACTGAACATGGTCCAGAGGCAAGCAGTGATGATGAGGAAACTGAGAGAGAGGAAGATTAAAGTAGCTGGGCTGTTTCTCTACAGAAAAGCTGACTAAATGGGGAAAGATGATCTTCGAGTAGAAGGCAGATGCTACTATGAATCTTTAGTCCGTGGAGTAAAGAGTGAGAACTTACATTGGAGTAAAGTAAACTTTAGGTTAGGAAAACCTTCTTTTACTCTTCTGGCTGTTTGGTTGTGGTACCTGAGGAGGCTGTAGTAGCTCTGTTGTGGCAGCATTCAAAGAACAAGTTTGATGAGCATCTCCCAGAAACTGGATGGAGTTGACCTGGCCTCAGGGTGGCTGAAAGATTGAGCAGACCTCTGAGGTCCACTCCTGAGCACCAAGTCAAAGAACTGGGGCCACTGCTGGAGCTCAAGGACTAGGTTAGAAAATGCAGGTTCCTAGGGTTTCAGATCAATGGACCCCTTTCTTATATCAGCTGTTATACCCCTGTTACTCCTGCAATTTGTTGTTAGCCAAGGGAAACATCTCAGAAAGGTGCAGTTCTGACCCTGCAAATTTATCTGGTAACTCCTTACACTGGACAACCATACTGATGGCATAAAAATGCAAAAAAATTAAATCCGAAAAAACTTGCTGGTTTCATTTGTCCAGCTTTGATTATTTCTCTCCTTAAGATTTCATTTGGTACCTCCTATTTTCTTCTATTGAAAATATTTGCATGTTTTAAATAATGTCAACTGCTTTAATAAACTGGACAAAATATTTCCACTGTGGTAAGGGGTGCTTTATTGCTATCTGTCTTCTAACTAAATGTATTGCATGTGTGCAATTTGTCTGTGATTAACCCAGTGAGTCGAGTTCGAGTGTGGCCAAGATACAATAGATTGAGCACAGCTCCCACTTAGTAGGAGAAAAACCTCCTGCAGAGAAGAAAAATCATCCTGAAAACCATCCAGCCTTTGTGGAAAAGATGTATTTTTGGCTGAAACTCTAGGGGAGAAGTACTGATGAGCTTGAAGCTAAGCCCAGATACCAGTGTTGGCAAAAACAAAAGCATCAAACTGGGTAAGAGGGGAAAAAATCCAGCCAAAGAAGTGTGTGGTCTTTTCTAATGGAACAGTCTTTTGCACGTTCTCTGGTGTAGAGCAGTGTGGTAAAAATGATGGCCTGCAGACTTACACATCATTTGTTTACTGGTATGTATTTCCCTTAAGGGAGTGGCATATTTCCCACCCCCTTCACCTCAAAACTTTCTCTCTACAACTTTTTTTTCCTTTTTTTCCCTGCTGAGGAAGGTCTCCCTTGTAGCTGACTTTCTGCTGTTAGCACTTCTGCCCTTGAATAAATAAGCTTCAGAAGACTTAAAAGAGAATTTTGTGGAATATAAACATGTTTGGGAGGAATTTCAGTAAGTTAAGATGAAATGCTCTGTGTTTGGCTCAGGGTCGTTAAATAACTCACTGTAGTTATTGTCAAGCGAGGACTGTTTCATACACTATTTTCCTGGCTAAATTCCAACCTGGCTATTTCATGTGCCCACCTAAATTCCTCCTGTGTGTTTGAATAGAGATGATCATCTTCACTTGCCTCTTTAACATGCTTGTGCCCCATCTGGCCCATGCAGCCTCCCCTGCCTTCCACAGTGCCTGCTCATGGGTGGGTAGGTGATAACTCCTATTATGTAAAATACTGCAGGCTCTCTCAGGATGAAAGGTCCTAAATGTATGCAAGTCATTTATTATTTTGCTCAGAGCCTGAGTGAAGACATGCACAACCTGTTCTGACTTCTCCAGAACAGGTTTTAATGTGCACTAAACGCATTTGCCAGCACTGCTGCGTTGCCTTTTGTTTCTAAATTTACCCTGTTGCACAGCTGATTAGGGAGACAGGAAGCAATATATCTTGAAGCTTTCAGGAGACAGCCCCTCCCTGGAGATGTACTTCAGTGACCTAAATGTACAGCGAACAACATGTGAGAGGTGGGGTTTCAGGCTCGGGCATGCTGACTTAGGTGATACCATCAGAGAGTCTGTCACTTCCTTCAGGAGTCCACTAACATTTTTTCCCCCCTCAAATTATTTTATTTCAAAATGCAGGCAAGATAATGTTTCTTGCTGCCCCACACAGGTGGGATGGGACTTCCGAGGGTTCAGGATCAGCAGCGTCAGCACTGGAATAGGTAAAGCAGCATTCTGGTGAGCTTAAAGTATTGCTGGGAGTGGTTTTTGTTCATCTCCCTTATCTTTTTGGCAAATGCTTTAAGGAGTATCGTCTCTCTCTTTTCTATTTTTGGAAAGAGAGTTGGGAACACTTTGTTCTCTTCAAGCAGTGTTTGAGTCCAGTTAGCAGAGACCTCCTTAGCACTGTAATGTCCATCTTGAACAAAAGACAACACACCATCTTTCTGAGATTATTAACTGCAGCTGATGCCAGCAATCAGGATGGCTGATCTACAAAATGCAGTAATTCTCTTGAATCCCTGATATGGAAAATAAGATATTAATAACAAAGCCATTTTGTACAAGCAAGTTCTTCCAGCTTGCTTTGCACGGAAAGGCAAAGTAAAACCAGTCATTTGATACTTCTGACAAGCGAAGTAGTCACTGTGAGTGGATGGGCAGGGGTATTACACAGGATCACAAACCAAACCCTGAGCTGTCACAGAGCACAGAATCCTGGCAAACCTGCTGCCCTCACATGTATTAATGGGTGAAATGGGTATAGTGAATTTACCACTGTGAAAGTAACTTGCTTTATCAAGCCATTCCAAGGTTTTTTTCATGTTACAAGCTAACAAATCATACTTCAAAGACATTCACAAAAATATATATATAGGGTTAAGAACTCCCCAAATTTTTTCTAAAAGTGCAAGTGCCTTCTCTGGGAGCCTAGCTCATTGACAGTGTCACCTCGTTGGACTTGGCAATGCTTATACCTGCCATGAAACTCTGGGATGCCAGAAAACTGCCCTGGCCAGGCTGGTGTCCCTTGTTTGTACCAGAGGGTTCATGAACTCTGTGATGTTTTAGGAGCTGCATAGGTTTTTCTATGAAAAGCAAGATCAAATTGCTACCAAGTCAAAAAACAGGTGTAGAAACTAGTTGCCACAGGTAGTACAGACCCTGGAAAATTCTCCCTGGGATGTTCTTCAACTGCATTCACTGATTGATACAAACCTGTAAATGCCATTCTGCCTGGCTAGCAGAGGAGAACAGGAACCTGTAGTCAGTCTCAGGACTGAAAAAAGCGGTTGCAAAGGTGCCAGTAATGATGTAATCATAGCCAGTGCAATTGACTCAGATGAGAGCACGTTTGCCATTCATCTGTTATTTCCCATGAAGTTTACAAATCCTCTAAAGCTATCTTAAAGTGGTTTTGATGAAAGGTGAATTGCTTGATTCATCCATTCAGTAGGTATGCGGAGTCTCTCCATCATTTACCAAAAAATCATGATGTCACCTTTGCTGTGTTTTTTTAGTGGAGGGTGTGATAGCCAGGTGTCAGAAATGTATCCCATTCCCAGGGTGTAGTTCAATTATCAAAGCATGACCACAGTTAAAACTTAAGAAACACTGAATTAAGTGCATCATTCCAGAATGTGGACAGATAAAAGTAAACAGAGCCAGTAATCCAGCATCCTTTTGGACAGCTGTGCTATGCCATAAATTGCAAGTTAATAATGGGATTGTTGGTTTAGGTCCTATCTTATTTTTCTGTCTGAGGAAGGGGGAAAAAAAAAAAAAAAAAAAAAATTTGAAACACAGCTGACAGAGCAGTAGGAGACACAGCCCCTAAAAGAGATTCTTCCATTTAGCTGGAATATTTTCTCAAATTATAATAGTAATTCTTTAAAATCTACTACCTTCAAATTGCTCCTTTTTGGCTTTTAATAAAGCAAGGGAAAAACTACAGTTGATACCAGCAGAGCCTACTCTTAGCAGACCTTGAGCTGTCCTTGGGCTGTCCCCCTTCTAGTACAGGCCACGGGTTTTCATGTGTCTGAGTGAATCACCCTGGTCCTAAACACACAAATCATACTTGTCTGCTACAACTTTAAATAAGCTCGGAGCTCTGCACAACATAATTAAGAGCTGTGACAGGGAACTCTAAACTTGCTTCCAGCCTACAGTAAATCACAGATCTGTGTGCAGGACCTTCAACAACAACTGAATCCAGCTTTCCTTGATGAATACTTCCATGATTTTAACCTTCCCTTCACAGGGTAATTTCCACCTTTGCTTTAAAAGATCCAGGAGGAAATGAAAAGTGATCCAAATGCTAAATGGCCAATCTGTTTTGAACCATCTGTGTTCCTACCAGGGTGTCAGATGCTCCAACAGCCCCTTCTGTGCACTGTGCTCCTCTCAGCACAGATCCCCCCCCCAACCAAAGGAAACAATACATAAAAGACTGGACTCTCCAGTGATTTGGTGATTCAGCCACCAGCATCCTTTCCTGAGCAAGTCCTCCAAAGTCCACACATCCACAAAAAATCCTGTGATGATGGGATTAACCCATTAAATTCACTAACAACAGGGATCCCCTTTAAAAGCTGGGCTTCTGTGGCAATGCTATATCTGAGCAAGGGAATTTTTTAAGCTATCCATATAGCTTTAGGAAGTGTGTGCTGAGAGGTTTGACTCGACTGGCTCGGAGAAGCCACCAAGCAACTCCAGCAGGTGAGATGATCATTGTGAAACTCATGCTGTTGAAACTGCCTGAGGGCTGTTGCCCGTCAGCTGAAGCTGACTTTCTGTATTTTGTGGCATTTATGTGATTAGCTTGTGGATGTCTGGGAGAGAGAGCTCATAAACATCAAACTTGGGGTGAATTTTGCTGTGTTACCAGCTGGGAGAATCTTAGTTTTTCACTGACAGACACAAAAAGCTAGGACTTCATCTCTTCTTCTCCTTCATAATAAATGAGCAGTCTACAATTTGTAACTGATTTTTTTAAATTTGATTTTTGCCCTTCTCAATTTTTCTTCTGGTCTAATTCTGCTGCTTTTTCCAACCCAAAGGAATTTGATACAGCCAGTCCTATCTGAAGCAGTAGTCATTCTCCTCCTTCTCCCAAAGAGAATGGCAATCTCAATCCAGATTTTTGAAAAATTGAGATAAATAAAAACTATCTCCCAGTAAAGAAGAAAATACTTGGCAACTGATTTTTAAAGAGATGGACTTTGCACCAGCTGCTTACATAAAAAAAGAGAAAGAGAAAGAAAAAGGAAATGTATCCTACATAGTGTTACCTAATTCAGAAGCTTTGAGGCTTTATGGAGAAGTGTTGGTAGGAACCACACTCATTTTAAAAAGGTAATATAAAAGCATGGACTCCAAATATACAACCTGAATATCAGTTTGCTGATGTTTGGAAAATCAGAAGAGATTCTTACCATAGATTAAATTAGTGATGCAACTGAATGATGTTTTTATGAAGTGTGAAGGAAATGGCAGTATATGTCCTTGGTTTTCTTGAAAAATGTTATTAATCAACCAAAATATGCGGAGCAATGCTTAACTTCTGAAATGGTTAAGTCTTAAACTGAAGAATTTCCTTTGTCCTCAATCCTTTGCCTCCTGAAAAATACTCTAGACATAATAGTCAATTGGGAATGTCGATTTCTAAATGCTAAATTTCTTCTTGAATGCCCAATGCTAAACATTTGTAAAGGTCAGAATCTCAAACAGAGGAAAATATATAGATGAAACCTCAAAAAATCCCAGCCTGGTAAAAATCTGAATAGTGTTTATGATCCTGAAATAACTTTTTAGAGTCAGAGCAAAGTGGGGTTATTTTAGTGTAACATTTCCTGGATCTTAAATATATTTGATTTCTGTTAAATTTAGCTTCATATTTTTTTAGGTTGTGTTTGGTTTGGAACGATTCTAGCATCCTAAACTATTTTTAAGTTGTTCACAGTGCATGCTTACAAATTTAGTGTGGTTACTTTAGCTTTTTTTGTTAATTGTTAAAACTTTCATGCCACCGATGTTGAAACAGCTAAAGGATGTGTCATTTGCAGTGATACAAAGAAAAGCATCAGCCTTCTAGGTCGATTGATTTTTTTTTTTTTTTTTATGATAGATTAACTAAATCCTTGTCAATTGTATTCTGCTTTGCAGCCATAAATAACGAAGAAATCTCTCTGGCAGCTTTAACTGGATCTTCATCTGCTTCATCCTCAGACGCAGACTCAGTTTCCTCCTTCATTCCCCCTTTCATTTGTATGCGAGGAAGAAGGAGGGAACAAGCTGGAGAGAGGAGAGCGTTAGGAGATTTGCTTTCCTGCCACCCCAGGCAAACCACTGCCTGCCCCTTTATAAAGGGAGAAGAAGCCTTTGCAGGCCCCTTGGAAAGTGGGTGACGCGCATTAAGGATACTATTGCTCCATGACTGTGGGCTGCTGCTGAGATGCCATGAAGAGTTTCCCTACTCTGTGTTGCTTGGTGTTGCTGCAGAGGCAGTTGAGGGAAACCTGCAGAGCCTTTGCTTTCAGGTGATGCTTTTGCACAGGGATCTCGTGGCAGGACAAGAGGAAATGGCTTCAGGGGAGGTCTAGATTGGACATTAGGTAAAAATTCTTCACCAAGGGTTTGGAACAGGCTGCCTGGAGAAATGGTAGAGTCACCATCACTGAAAACATTCTAAAGGAACATGCAACTCTTGCTGGGCACCATGTCGCCTACTAAACCACCAGAAAAGAGGAAAAAAGATACAAACCTCAAGAGATTGTAAGGTTCTCTGTCAGACTCCAGAAAAGCTGTGACTGGATGTGACTCAGAGCACCTCAACAACCTTATCTTGTGCAGAAACTTTCAGGAGACCTTGAAAAGTTTCAATAGTTTTTGATATCTTTGTAAAAGAGCATTGCCCCAGTCATCACTGGAGATTTGACAGCTCCATTTTAAACTAAATAAAGAAGATTTTTCAGTATGAAAAATCATATTGACTGAAACTCTGGCATTCTGACAGCTCTTGAGACCTGAATGGAATTTAAAAAAAAAAATAATATATTCAGTACTGTGTAGGCAAAGAAAGCCTTACCTTGAGATTATTTGCCTTATAACTTGTCCCACACAAATTGACAAGTTAGCAGTCAAAGGAATGACAGATTGAAGGCTACCAGGCTATTCTGTCTTGCCTTCTCATATACATTATTTATGCTTATTCATTGTAATATAGTCTTCAAGTAAATATGGCTGCAAATTAACTTTCCTACAGAAGCATTTAATGAAAACACTCAATGAATGAGCAACCAGCCTATGCTATGCAGAAGAAGCTTGGAGCTGAGACTAATTTTTGAAAGACAATGTTACTTCAGATTTTCTTGTTTCAATACATAAACAAAAACCCCATAATTTTTTATTGTAAAACTTTAAAAACAA